>NC_141058.1:54981614-54984114 GCF_041138505.1 Cibotium barometz | reverse complement strand
TGCAGAGCTAGATCAACTGAATTTTGCTTTGTTACATGCCTTTACCCTTATGGCCTCCATGTTGTGGTGGTGCCAATGGTTGTGGGAAGTGCACTTGGTGGGTCACAATGAGGGCAAGTGTCAATGGGCGAGGTGTTAATGGTTCATACTTTAAAGCTAGGGGAAGGGGGTGTTGAACACATTGATGTAACAAGAAATAAGGTCAGACATGGTGTTAGGTCAAAGATAGTGGCTTGGACTTTAATGTTATTATTGGCCCCTCAAATCGGCATACCTAATTGAACTTGAAGAAGGAGTAGGTTGACGCTTAATAGATAGAGACATGCTCCAGAGGGGGGACAACAACAGGCCCATCTACGAAAGTAGTAGGACACTCACATTGACTCCTTCCATTATCTAGCCCAAGCGTACTTATAGTCTTGAACATGGGTCCCCTTTGTAATTACTCCTCTTTGCGCTACTTTTATATATTGAGTATAATGGCGTGATTATAATTTATGTATTAATCTTTTTGCTTGCATGCTTTAATGATGATAATTATCTAACTGTTGGTGCATTGATCTATTTGATTGAGAAGATTAGTGTAAGTAGAATTATAATGCTTTGTTTAAAATTGTCTTTTTCTTGTTTTCTAACTTGACAATCTTATTTTCTAGTGTTTTTTATGTTAAACTTAATTGAACTTTAATTTTTGTGGGATGAAAGAGTATGCCATTCATTTTTGATCTTGTGACTATCATTTGATTTTCAAATTTAGATATATAATTCTCTTTCTTTTTAATTGTTTACTATTTATTTACACTATTTGAAGTACACCATTAGGTAAATACGACCATGTGGTAGTCTATTCGAATGATATCATTTGCAATTTGTTTAATAGAATGCTTAGCCTAAATATTTCTTAAATAAAAGTTATAGCCTAAATATTACTTAAGTGTGTTTATGTAAGTATCATTATGAGTAAAGATTACACAAACAAAATATAGTGTCTCCTTTGCCATGAATTTCCTCACTATCTTCCACACTAATTTATGCAAAAATCAAAAGTAAAACTCTACCATAAGAAGAACAAAAAGTGTAGGGCCTCTATAGAATACTAGAAAAAGTAGGGATAAATTTTGGCACAAAGATTAACAAGATATGTGATGAAATATAGTAGGAAGATTTGAGAAAGATTAGATAGTTCAAGGTGACCTATGATGGTCACAAAAAGAGGGAGGGGAGGGGAATATTTGTAAAAAATATGGAAATCAAGGTATCCTAAAAATAAATGATTGGTATGGCTTTTCACTTGGAGAAAGGGTGAGTTGAAGCTTGGAAAGGGTAATCTACTAAACCTTGGCACCAAATCTTTGAAGATGTGGTTGTGGTGTACAGTGGTGAGCTTTGCTTTAACATCCAAGAAGAAGCCCATAGAGTCAACACCAAAAAATGAAAAAGTGAATTGTGCTGCAGCTTAGATAAGCCACTCTTTTAATTGAAATTGATTAATTTCATTATAGTTGGACTACTAACTTACATGATTTGGTTATGGGTGTAGATAAGCTTGGCTAGAGTAAAAGCGCCAAATGCACTAATACAACACAATAATCCACCTACCCATGGTGTTTTGACACTAATCCGAATAAAATTACCAGGTATTATTTTAATAAATAGTAATGATAATGTTAATATATATTTAAAATGAATGTACTTACAAAATATATGATTTGTACGAGTGTCTTGTGGTGTAATAAGTACATTGTCTTACGATACAACAAATATACTATATGCACCTATAACTACTGGTAAGTATAGATTTGTGCCTTTATTACATTACTTTACAATCCGTAAGATGTTTTTTTAAAACTAATAAAAATATGTGTAACACATTAGTCCTTAGTGTTGTAAGCATATTACAACATCAAAGTGCAAGTTCCTCTACTGTCATTAGGTATCTTTATGCTTACAGGTATACTAATCATTTATGCATCACATTTTTAATGACATATTATATGTGTCTTCTGTATCAATCTTAACAAACTCTTCTCAACATGGTGTAGCATTATATACTTTCGCAAAGGTGAGAGCATTTGTAGGAGATCCTATAAAGACAGGACATGCAATGCAAAACAAGGAGAGTCTAGAGGAACTAGCATGTCTTCAAGAAATGTTACAAAGTGTTTGTGCAACAAATCAAACCTTCAATATAAAAACGAGAGATTGCAATATAAAAACAAGGTAAGAGGGGTGCACTCACTGAAATCATGAAGAAGAAGAATAGAATATTCATATGGTGAGAGAAGGGAAGAAGAAGACTCTTTAAATATCATAGGAACAATCCCAAGAGAGCAAGAGTGACAAGGAGAAAGAGTGCAAATGAGTGGGAAAGAGAGAATAGTGATTGATAACTAATGAAAGAGAGCAGGGGAGAGGGTTAAGGGTGATGTAAACAAGGAGAGAGAGAGAGAGAGAGAGAGAGAGAGAGAGAGAGAGAGAGAGAGAGAGAGAGAGAGAATTG
>NC_141058.1:54626614-54976614 GCF_041138505.1 Cibotium barometz | reverse complement strand
ATAAATATCTCATCTAAGAGGTTCCCACCAAGTGTTTAGTTATGAAAGGCAGCCTAGGGGCAACAAACACCTTTTCTCAACCTTCACTCAACTACATATGCTCAACTTAGATGAAGATCTAGATATTTTATTTAGCTTTTTACAAAGGCTAGGGTTTTTGAAGGTTTGGGGGGTTTTTTCATAGAGGTCTATATTGTCTTTAAGATCTTGGGGCTTGTTGAGTATGAGTAAAGATTACACAAACAAAATATAGTGTCTCCTTTGCCATGAATTTCCTCACTATTTTCCACACTAAGTTATGCAAAAATCAAAAGTAAAACTCTACCATAAGAAGAACAAAAAGTGTAGGGCCTCTATAGAACACTGGAAAAAGTAGGGATAAATTTTGGCACAAAGATTAACAAGATATGTGATGAAATATAGTAGGAAGATTTGAGAAAGATTAGATAGTTCAAGGTGACCTATGATAGTCACAAAAAGAGGGAGGGGAGGGGAATATTTGTAAAAAATATGGAAATCAAGGTATCCTAAAAATAAATGATCGGTATGGCTTTTCACTTGGAGAAAGGGTGAATTGAAGCTTGGAAAGGGTAATCTACTAAACCTTGGCACCAAATCTTTGAAGATGTGGTTGTGGTGTACAGTGGTGAGCTTTGCTTTAACATCCAAGAAGAAGTCCATAGAGTCAACACCAAAAAATGAAAAAGTGAATTGTGCTACAACATAGATAAGCCACTCTTTTAATTGAAATTGATTAATTTAATTATAGTTGGACTACTAACTTACATGATTTGGTTATGGGTGTAGATAAGCTTGGCTAGAGTAAAAGTGCCAAATGCACCAATACAACACAATAATCCACCTACCCATGGTGTTTTGACACTAATCCGAATAAAATTACCAGGTATTATTTTAATTAATAGTAATGATAATGTTAATATATATTTAAAATGAATGTACTTACAAAATATATGCTTTGTACGAGTGTCTTGTGGTGTAATAAGTACATTGTCTTGCGGTACAACAAATATACTATATGCACCTATAACTACTGGTAAGTATAGATTTGTGCCTTTATTGCATTACTTTACAATCCGTAAGATGTTTTTTTAAAAAACTAATAAAAATATGTGTTACACATTAGTCCTTAGTGTTCTAAGCATATTACAACATCAAAGTGCAAGTTCCTCTACTGTCATTAGGTATGTTTATGCTTACAGGTATACTAATCATTTATGCATCACATTTTTAATGACATATTATATGTGTTTTTTGTATCGTTCTTAACAAACTCTTCTCAACATGGTGTAGCATTAGATACTTTAGCAAAGGTGAGAGCATTTGTAGGAGATCCTATCAAGAGAGGACGTGCAATTCAAAACAAGGAGAGTCTAGAGGAACTAGCATGTCTTCAAGAAATGTTACAAAGTGTTTGTGCAACAAATCAAACCTTTAATATAAAAACGAGAGATTGCAATATAAAAACAAGGTAAGAGGGGTGCACTCACTGAAATCATGAAGAAGAAGAATAGAATATTCATATGGTGAGAGAAGGGAAGAAGAAGACTCTTTAAATATCATAGGAACGATCCCAAGAGAGCGAGAGTGACAAGGAGAAAGAGTGAAAATGAGTGGGAAAGAGAGAATAGTGATAGATAACTAATGAAAGAGAGCAGGGGAGAGGGTTAAGGGTGATGTAAACAAGGAGAGAGAGAGAGAGAGAGAGAGAGAGAGAGAGAGAGAGAGAGAGAGAGAGAGAGAGAGAGAGAGAGAGAGAGAGAGAGAGAGAGAGAGAGAGAGAGAATTGGGAGGAGAGGATGAGAGCCACGATGTAAGGAAGGAGAGGGTGAGAGGGCAAGAAAGAGGGACAAAGAGGGAGACATGGAAGAGAGAGAGGGAGGCTGGGGAGATGATGAGGGAGACTTAGAAGGCGAATGTGAGAACTTTGATGCAAGGGAGGAGAGGGAGATAGATAGGGAGAGGGTTAAGGGTGATAGAGAAAAAGAGGGAGAGATAGAGACAAGGAGAAAAACAGAGACATGGAAGGGGGTTAACGATGATGGAGAAAAAGAGGGAGAGACAAAAATGGGGAGAAAGATAGAGAGAGAGAGAGAGGGAGAACCAAGATTTTGATATCTTTTTAAGATAACTTTGCAAAATCTTAGACAAGATAAGGGAGACTTGGGAGGAGAGGGTGAGAACTTTGACGGAAGGGAGGAGAGGATAGATAGGGTGAAGGTTAAGGGTGATGAAGAAAAAGAGGGAGAGATAGGGAGAAAGATAGAGACAAGAGGTAGAGAGAGCAAGAACAAGGGGGAGAGACAGGGAGAAAGATAGAGACAAGAGGTAGAGAGAGCGAACAAGGGGGAGAGACAGGGAGAAAGATAGAGACAAGAGGGAGAGAGAGAAAGAAAAAGAGAGATGGTGAGAGAGAGAGAGAGAGTAGAGTTGGTGGAGGGCGAGTTGAGTTGGGCTCAGCGAGATAGGCGGTGGTGGTGGAGAAGCTGAGCTGAGCTAGGCTAGGCTAAGCGGTGACAACTATATTGTTGGTGGTGAAGATGGAAGGAGATACTTGTAGAATGCTAGTGAGAGAATATTAGTTTTTAAGAAAGAGAGTTTGACACAAGAAGCTCCCTCCAAAAGCTTCCATGACCAAGCTCTCTCTCTGCTAAGCCTCTACTTAGAGGGGGGGTATTTGTCTAATACATTCAGATTTTTTGGCACAAAAATGCATTAAGCATCAATGCATACTCCTTATACACCACAACAAAATGGTGTTACCGAGAGAAGAAACAGGACTCTCATGGGTGGAGATGGTTAGATGCATGGTTAAAGGTAAGTAGCCTCCACAAGTTTTGGACAGAAGCAATTCTTTGTGCTACCTATGAATTGAACTGGCACCCCACTAAAGCTTTGAAGACAATAACTTCTCTTCTGAAGCTTGATTCAATAAAAGACCCAAGTTTAACATATGCATGTTTTTGGTTGTTTGGCATATGCACATGTGCTAGCTCAGATCCGGACTAAGCTTGATGACAAGGTTGTGAAATGCATTTTTATTAGCTATAGTTTAGAAACCAATGGTTACCATGTTTTATCCTCTCACCACAAGAAGATTATTGTCAGTTTACAGATGTCCTTTTTGTAGAGGATTCTGTCTATCCTATGATGGGATTTTAAATTAATATATCTATGTTGATTCCCTGGATATATTCGATGGTTTGTTTCCAGTGCCAATGTCTATTGATACTCGATGTTTTCTATTGATCCCCATTTGTTTTAAAGGGGGAATGCTTAAGAATTGATACACCAACTGAAGATGTAGTAAATTTTTAAAGATCAATAATCAACGAGTCTAGGCTTATGCCTAGATGGGTTAGAAGCAGCTTGGAGGATAGCGAATTGTCTGCTCCTTGTAGGATAGCAAATTGTCTAGTCCTTTGTTGGTGGCCGGTCAGCTGCCCTGTCGGATGTCAAAGCCGGTGAGTCGGTGCACTTTATTGTAGAGCTAGCGTGCCAAAGTTAGGTGTGTCCACCTACCTTATGTGGTTTGGCATTGACGAGTAGAGTGTATGTGTGTGTGTGTGTGTTGTTGTATGAGAGCATGGATGACTAGGGATTTTGGGAAAGCTGCAATGGATACTCTTTTGGGTTTTCTCTGTGTTTTCCTTTCTCTTTTGTTTTTGTTGTTTCTCTGTTAAGGCAAGAAGCCACTAACACTTTGGCAAACCACGATGCTAGCAATTCCAGCTACGACCCTCAGTTGGTGATGAAGTTAGGAGTGGAAGAAGACAGGAGAAGCCATCACTGTCATTGCCTCAATCGCAAAAGGTTCATGAAGTTGGGGGTTAGCTATCTCGCTTCCTCAGTGAGGGGGGTCGTGCAAAGGCCACTACCCAGTTTATGCCATTTGTGGGAGACCTTCACAAGCACAAGTGCAAATAGGTCCTCTATCCCGCTAGTGGGCACATAAGGCAACTAGGAAGGAGAAGGCTATGACAACCTTCGAACCTGGAGCTCGTAGTGAAGCCTGCTTCAAAACAATAGCTCTCGTGCAACCCTCCGCAAGGGGAGGCACTACAACATAAAGCAAGCATAGACACGCAACTTATGGGGGCCTCTATACTCGTGTCTACTTCCTTTGAAACTAGACGCACAAGTTACGAGGGTGTCTATACTCGCATCTATAAGCACATCTAGTTCCTTTGAAATTAGACACTCTTATAGACGCAAGCATAGACGCGATTATAGACGCACCATTTACATACAAATGAATATCTAGAAAGCATATTTGCAAGGAAAAATATGCTAAGGAAAGAGAAAAGAAATAGGTATAAATTGAGTAATGTGGTGAAAGGGATGGATACATGCAAAGGCTTAGTTATACCAAGTAATGCCATGAAAAACAATCCAAAGGACAATGATTCAATCCCCACATCTTTTCATCAAAGTGAAGCAAAAAAAAATAATCTTGAACCTCCATGAAAAGCAGTCCAAAGGTGAATGATTAAGTAATGCCACGAAAAGCAACATATCACAAAAAATCTATACATGTAATCTCAAAAAGGCATGAATCTATACATGTAATCTCAATCAATCAATCACCAATAACAAACAACCAAAAGGAAGACCATAGCCATAATAAAAGTACAATGAAAGAACTAGAGTTCAACCTTTTCTTCAATGAGGTCAACCCTTGCTAAAGTATCTATCTCAATGTCCATGCCTATATCTAAATCTACAAAGAGATCCATCCCACTACTAGAATCATCACTATGAGAGGCAATATCATCATCTCCAAATAGCACGATCATCATCTCCAAATGCACGATCATCAATCAGTGTTTTCCAAGCTATCTCCCTCCATAGTTGAGTTGACATGCTCCTCCATATGCTCAATGTGGGTGAATGTACTATAAATGGCTCTTGAATGTGGTGAGATTGGGATTATATACCACCATCTCTTATTGTCAATTATTGGCTAATACACAACCTATTCAAGCACAAAGGTACATCATACAAAAAAATTACATCTCTACTATCTGTAAATGCATATATTGTAATTACCAATAATTATATGTACCTGTTCACAATGTTGTGGTAGCACTAGAGTCCCATCCTTTCCTTTTCTTGCCAAAACTTTGTAGAGTCAATGGTCACAAAGCCACTTGCATGACGCTTGATTGTTGCATTAAGACCTCTTTCCACCACATCCTTAAACCACTTGACATCCAAAATATATACAAAGAAGCTTCGAAAGTCAAGCTTAATGATATTTTGGATCAATCCACTTCTCATCACATCACTATTAAGCACTCAAAATGTATTAAGCTTACTATGCATCTCTGTATCCATGACTTTGGTCTTTCCCTTTTCTTGAGGAACATGAGAAGTCATCCTCAAGTCTTCTTCATTTCTCCATAGGTGAGGAAGAGAAGGATCCACTTCATTGCTCCATAGGTGAGGGAGAGAGGGATCCACTTCGGCAAGGTATTCTGAGATATAAACAAGTGATTCTTGTACCAACTAACCCTCAGCCATACTACCTTCTGGCTTTGCATTTTGCCTTACAAAATCCTTCAAGGTCTACATGAAACGTTCAAGAAAGAACATCCATCAAGCATGCATAGTGCCACATATGGCAATCTGATAAATTAAATGAACCATAAGATGTAGTTGGCTTGTGAGAATCGACCGTGGAAATGTCTCCTCCACCAAACAAACCACCTCCACCGCCATGACCCTTGCATGTCAAGTGTACATGGATCGATTTCCTTTGAGCTCACATATCTACAATGTAAAACAATAAACAAATCATTTTGTAAACGCGTGTATAAAATTGGCTATGAGGGTTTGGGGTACAAACCTTACAAGCTCCCCCATCTTATAAATCGTCTCTCGTACTTCGTGGGACGGACAATTGGAAATGCTTGTAGAAAGAATAAACTATAAACATTTATACACCATGATTAGATAAATCATGATTGAACAAGGGAAATATGTACAACTTCAATGTTTCACTTGAAGCATCTTGTGCCAATCGTGGGACTTCAAGCCATATAATTTCTCAACACCTCTCTTCTTTGTCTTTGTGAAGGCATCTTTTAAACACCTCATGCACCCTATTGGAGTACGAAATGCAGTAATGGCATCTTTCACCAACTTCTCCTTCTTCTTTGTCAATATCCAAGGTGCTCGAGGTAGAATTGTCTTCCCATTTGGTCCCTCTCGCGGCCAAGCTCTTTGCATCCTCTCTATGCTTTGTAGATCCTCTCTTACAAGCAAGGAGTCTCGTGTTCCTCTCAAGTGCTCCCAAATGTTAGAGGCGACATTCTTGAAGATGTGCATTATTGGATCAAGAAGATGGTTGATTTTGAGGCTCACCCAATATGGTAGGCGAAAGAAGATAGAGTACCTTATCAAATAACAACAAATATTAAGAGGATTATCTTTTCAAATCAAAGCTTGTATTGGAATTCTATGTCAAAGATATATTACCTATTCATGCCGGGGGGAGGAGGACTTTCCACTTCATTCCATAATGCCTTCCAATCTCCCATGCTTAGTGGATGTGGAGGGACTCTCATGGATGTGGAGGGACTCCCATCCAAGAACAAACAAATTTGGGATGATGATGAGGGAGAAGTCGATGATGATTCTCTTATATCACTTTCTTCAAGCTCTCTGGCCTAGATGCCACCAATGATGGACCACAAATAGAACATGCATGGTATCTAGATGTGGAGAGACCTAAACAACATACACATTCAAGCATGTCAAAAAACAATAGAATGATAATAAAGAATCATCATGAATAAAAACCCATTTGACTCACCTGAACACTCGCCATAACCATGTATGCCATAAACATGTGTTAGATGCAAGGAATGATGGAAAAATGTCGCAACACCTTACACACGACACATGTAGACCTTTAAGGTCCTCTCGATATCTTGGGTTGCCACAAATAGGACACTCTTGAGCCGCCGTATGTATCCCACGGAAGAGAACACAATCATTGATAGATGCCTCATAGATGCATGGATGCGAGTATAATCCAAGTCTCCAAGAGATGTCATAAAGCGCCTTGCTTGGTCTCTTGAGGTTGGCAATTTATTCTCCTTTGGTAGCATCTTTGACAAAAGCCTATCGACAAAAAAATCAAATACATTAATATAAAAAATAATTTCTCCTTATATATCTATAATGGAAGTAGACAATTTATGAAAGTAGAAAACTCACTTGAGAAGTGCATTCAAACTTACATTGCTCCATCCATAGATTGTTTGCAAGTTGAGAAACTTGAGAGCAGCGCGTAGAATGGAATATGTGCATCCCTCAAAAAGTGGGGTCGAAGCCGCATTATAAAGGTGATCATTTTCCATGCCTTTTTTATTTTCACTACACTCATTGGCAAATAGAGCACGTACCATATCTTCTAAAACCTCGTCCTCCACCATCTCATGAGGAAAGGGTGGTAGGCTTGTATCTCCATCATTCCAATCCTCCACCACTTCTATATTTTGTGAAGCCTCTGCCATTTCTCTACGACGTTTAGCCTTTTGACGTCGCCTATGAGTTAACATAGAAGGGTGCAGCGCATTATCCTACACACGAGTATTTCAATGTGAGTCTCCATTGAATACTAATTCTTAATTAAATTCTTATAATATAAGCAAAGTATACTTACCATTGACCCCGTCGGTTCCCATTTTCCATACATTGAAATGTGATTCATCTCGTAATGCTACGTTGTCGACGCATACATTCTCGACAACGATCACACATACATTTTATTTTTTGTTGCAAACCAATGATCTCGATTTTGAACACGAAGGGATTCATCATCACTAGAAGAACTGATTGATAAAGACATCCTGCATATTCAAAAAAAGAACAAATAATTTTCATCTTTCTATGTGTGTTTAAAAACTGTTTTGTTTCGCGTTTATAAAAGCGCATCTATAAACGCGTCTATACATGCATCTACTCTGCAAAATAGACACATGTATAGACGCACTTATAAACGCGTAAATAGACGTGTACTGTGGTGAAAAAGATAAAAAATTAAACCCGAGTGTTTTGCCAGTATTTTGGCAAAACTTAGTTTTTTCAAAAAGCATCCCACCCTATTTCTAATCCTCTCTCATCCTCTCAAGCTTCTAACCCTCTCCATAGTCCTTTGTAAAGCAGATTTGTAGCCTGGTGATATGAAGCTTGAGAGGGTTAAAAGCATCCCACCCTATTTCTAATCCTCTCTCACCCTCTCAAGCTTCATCACCAGGCTACAAATTTGCTTTACAAAGGACTGTGGAGTAAGAGTTTACCTTGGTACATACCTTAAGGTTGTGGTGAGTCTCTCTCTTCTTCTTCTTCTTGCTCCTTTTCTTCTTGTTCTTCTTGTTGCTCTTGCTCTTGCTCTTCTTCTTGAACCCCATTTTTCTTTTGTAAAAGATAATCAAGTGTTTATATAACTCACTTTTTTTGTGTGTGGCTATTTTACAGATTTTTACCTCAAAAATACCAAATAACCAAGGTAGGCCTCTTGATTTGTTTATTATATTTTCTTAATATTTGATTACTAATATTGTTTATGTATGCATTACTAACCTTCTTAATATTTTCTTGGTTTGTATGTATGCATTACTAATCTTTTGCTCACCCTTTTGTTGGTTTTGTAGGTCCTCTAATCCTCTCTTTCAACATCACGAAAAAGAGGTAAGTGCTTTCATATCTTTCCTCTCTTATTATTGCACCCTTGAGTGCTGGGGATTTATTTTGTAGGTTTACCTGTTGGAATTAGGGTTGCAGGAAAGCACACAAAGCTTGAAGAAGAAGAAGCAAGAATGCACACAACACACAGTGTATTAGATTGTGTCAATGTACAAAGATAAGAGTTCACACACATCACTGCCTATATATATGTGGCAACAAACCCCCCTGGGAGTGATGGTGTGAATGAGAGCTAGCACTCATGTATAGGGAAGTGCCATGCCCGAAGTAGATCAGTCCACAAAGGGGAGCAAGCCCAAAGCTTTGCGGAAAGCTTCAAACTTCTCACAAGGAAGCACCTTTGTGAAAAGATCGGTGAGGTTGTTCTGTGTTGGCACATATGCCAAGCTGATTTCTCTTGCTGAGAGTCTCTCCCTCACATAGTGATAATGCACCTCAATGTGCTTTGTGCGAGCATGAAAAACTGGGTTTCTCGCAACTGCCAATGCGCTCTGACTATTAGTGTAGATAGAGGTGGCAGACTCCTATCCAACACCCAAGTTAGCCCCCATAAGCCGTGTGAGCCCACATACACTCAACCGTAGCTGTGAAAGCTGCCCTGTACTCAGCTTCACAACTAGAAGTGGCCACAATAGGTTGCTTCTTGCTCAACCAAGATATGCATGAGCTATTGCCTTCCAATGCTGAGACCCTGGGCTATGCATGAACCTGCTCACCTATGAGACTGCAAACTGAATGTCCGACCTCATAATGCATACATAAATGAGGCAACCAACAGCTATCTGATAGAGTGTGACTTCAAAGTGATCTCCAGCATCATGAAGACTCAACTTCAAACCTGTCTCCATTGGAGTAGCAATAGGCTTGCAGTCTTCAAGGCCAAATCTCTGCAACAATGTCTCAATATACTTTGTCTGACACACAAAGCAATACCTCCATCACACTGCTTAAATTGTATCCCCAAATAATGATGCAAATGCCCCAAATCTGACATCTCAAAAGAGGCATTCAAATCAACCTTAAAATCAGCAATATGACTCTCATTTGGTCCTGTGAGCAGCATGTCATCGACATAGAGAGCAATGATTAGATGTACATCATCCACACGTTTAACATACAAAGTGCTTTCTGTTGGACTATTCTGAAAACCATGTGCAGTCAAATATGCATGTATCTTTTCATACTAAGCTCGTGGAGCTTGCTTTAAACGATACAAAGACTTTTTCAACCTGCACACTTTGTTTTCGTGCCCTCTTTGAACAAAACCACGAGGCTGCAATACATACACCTCCTCATGCAAATCTCCATTCAAGAACGCAGTCTTTATGTCCAACTGATGTACATTCCAACCATTATGAGCTACTAATGCACAAATGCTACGAATGGTAGTCATACGACAAGTGGGAGCAAAGGTCTCATCAAAATCAATGCCCTTTTATTGAGCATAACCCTTTGCAACAAGTCTAGCCTTATAGCGATCAACATTGCCATCTGGCTTTCGTTTCAACTTAAAAACCCACTTACATCCAATGACCTTTTTACCAATAGGCAAATCAGACAAAGACCATGTACCATTCTTCATTATAGCATCATATTCACTTTGCATTGCAGCCAACCAATTTTTTGATTTTTGTGCCTCATCAAATGAAAGAGGTTCTTCCTCTTCACACATACTAGACACAGCCAAAGCATAACAATCTGATGCATAAGAGGCATGCTGAAAACTTGAACGAGTATGACTAGAAATAGGTGCATCAATTTTACTATCACGCAAGGTTTGCACCAGCCATTTAGGCATACCTCTAGCCTGCTCATTTTCAGTCCTATCCTCATAAATTACATCCTGTAAATCTGCATCAGAAATAGGCTGATCTATGATGTCGTTTGAAATCTGCATAGGCTGAATATTTGCCTTATTAGGACTTACATTTGAATTCCCACCTGTAAACAGAGGCAACAACGTATCAAATACATCCCGTGAGCTCACACCTGTCTCTTTGGTACATGATAACAAAGGCTGCACAACATTTTCCATAAAAATAACATCTCGACTAATCAAGACACGCTTTGACTGCTGCGGATGATACAATCTGTAATCCTTGCTCTCAGCACTGTAACCAACAAAAATGCATTTGACAGCCTTATCATCCAATTTTCTACGTTGTTGCACAGGCACTAAAGCATAGGCCAAGCAACCAAAGACACGCAAGTAACCAGTAGAAGGCTTCCTGCCATGCCAAGCTTCGTATAGAGTAACAGACTGCAAGGCCTTAGTGGGACACCTGTTGAGTACATATGCAGCACACATTACAGTCTCAAGCCAAAACGCATATGGCAAAGCTTGGCTCTTGACCATAAATCGTGCCATCTCCATAAGTGATCAGTTTTTCCTCTCAGCAACACCATTTTGCTGAGAGGTATACGGCACTGTACATTGGTGTTTTATCCCACGACTAGCCAAAAATGCATCAAACTCTTTAGACATGTACTCCCCCCCTCGATCAGAATGGAGGGTGCCCACAGTACAATTGGATACATTTTTAACCATAAGCAAAAACTGTTTGAAGCACAAAAACACTTCGGACTTTGCCTTCAGTGGATATACCCCCCTCGATCAGAATGGAGGGTGCCCGCAGTACAATTGGATACATTTTCAACCATAATCAAAAACTGTTTGAAGTACAAAAACACTTCGGACTTTGCCTTCAGTGGATATACCCATACATGCCTTGAGTAATCATCAATGAAAGTCACGAAGTACAAGTGTTTGATGGAGTTTGCATAGGCCCACATACATCACTATGTACAAGTTGCAATTTGCGAGTGGCCCGCATAGAACCATCCTTTAAAAATGCAAAACGCTGCATTTTGTCCAAAATACAGCCTTCACAAACACATTTCAATGGTGCCTCAAAGAGGGGGCAATGAAGCAACCATATCAAATTTCTGCAAACGCAGCAAACTAGCAAAGTTCAGATGACCAAAACGAGCATGCCATAGTTTTGCATCTGAAACTGCCTTTTCATCAGAAACTACATTTGCTGAATCTTCCACACACTTGTCATAAGAATTGAGCCTATACAGCCCACGAAACAAGGTGCCAGATGCAATAATCGTATCACCAGAAGTCAAATCATGAACAATACATCTGTCATCCACAAATTTGACTACAAGTCCAAGTCTAGCAAGCGCAGAGATAGACAATAGATTCTTCTTTATCCATAGCACATACAAAGCATCTGAAAGTGTGAAAGCACTGCCATTTGCAGCAGTAAGCATAATTTTACCAACGCCCTTCACTGGGTAAGAAGCATTATTGGCACATGTGACAATATTCCCATTAGAGACAGTCTCAAGACAAGTGAACATATCACGATGCGAGGTAATGTACTTTGTAGCACCACTGTCAAAATACCATACATCAGAGTCAACAGAAACTGCCAAACATGCATCATGTACAGATGGGTCATACTGCAATACACGCTAAACGCCCATTCTGTATCTTGCACAAAATTTGTAGAATCTGCATTTGTAGAAGCTGCTATTGTGGCTGTATTTGACTCTTTCTTCTTTGCCTCTATGAAATTTCTGCACAAAATGATGAAAACACCTGTACAGAACTTGTAATGCAAAAACGGAGCCCGAAACAACTCAGATGCAATTTTTGAGAACGCAAAGGCCTATGGGTCGATCTGCAGAGTATAGGGACTTGAAAGCGCTCGTGAAAGCTTACCTCAATTGGAGAACGTGAGTCGGAGGGTGCTAGCGGTGTAGCCCTGGGAGCCGATGCCTGCTCTGATACTAATTGTTAGAATTAGGGTTGCAAGAAAGCACACAAAGCTTGGAGAAGAAGAAGCAAGAATGCACACAACACACAGTGTATTAGATCGTATCAATGTACAAAGATAAGTTAGTCCTAGAAGAATGGGCGTATATACAAGCCGAGGAAAAAAATCTCCTAAGGAGGAAAAAAGTACCCCGACGGTCTTAAGTGTGTTCACACACATCACTGCCTATATATATGGCAACGTTACCCATAACCTTTATGTATACTGCTCATGCATGCTTTATGCATAAGGCCTCATGCTTAAAGCCTTATGCTTAAGCTTTATGCTTTATGCATAAGCCTTATGCATTATATGCTTAAGATTTATGCTTTATGCATAAGCCTTATGCATGGGCTTTATGCCTTATGCTTTAAGCTTTAAGCTTTATGCTTAAGGCCTTACGCTTAAGCTTTATACTTTATACATAAGCCTTATGCATTAGCTTTATGCATAAGCTTTATGCCTTATGCTTTAAGCTTTATGCATAAGCCTCATGCTAGGCTTTATGCATAAGACCTCATGCATAGCTTTATGCATAAGCCTTATGCATAAGCTTTATGCTTTATGCTTAAGGCCTTATGCTTAAGCTTTATGCTTTATGCTTTATGCGTACGCTTTATGCTTTATGCTTAAGGCCTTATGCTTTATGCTTTATGCCTAAGATTTATGCATAAGCTTTATGCCTTATGCTTTACTAATCTTTTGCTCACCTTTTTGTTGGTTTTGTAGGTCCTCTAATCATCCCTTTCAACATCACGAAAAAGAGGTAAGTGCTTTCATATCTTTCCTCTCTTTTCTCTATTATTATTGCACCCTTAGGTGTTGGGGATTTGTTTTGTAGGTTTGCGCGTAAGCTTTATGCATAATGCTCATGCATACTTAAGGTCTTATGCATAGTGCTTTATGCATAAGGCCTCATGCATAAAACTATGCATAAGTCCTCATGCTTAAGGCCTTATGCATAGTGCTTTATGCATAAGGCCTCATGCATAGTTTTATGCTTAAAGCCTCATGCTGCTTAAGGCCTCATGCATAGATTTATGCATAAGGCCTCATGCATAGCTTTATGCTTAAAGCCCCATGCTTAAAGCCTCATGTATAGCTTTATGCTTAAAGCCCCATGCTTAAAGCCTCATGTATAGCTTTATGGATAAGCTTTATGCATAAAGCCTCATGCATAGTTTTATGCTTAAGGCCTCATGCTTAAGGCCTTATGCATAGTGCTTTATGCATAAGCCTCATGCATAAGATTTATACACAAGGCCTCATGCATAGTTTTATGCATAAGCCTCATGCTTAAGGCCTCATGCTGCATAGCTTTAAGGTCTCATGCGTAGCTTTATGCATAAGGCCTCATGCATAGCTTTAAGGCCTCATGCATAGTGCTTTATGCATAAGGCCTTATGCATAGGCCTAATGCATAATGCTTTATGCAAGGCTTGTGTAATGACTTGCATAAGGCTTGCATAACGTAGTGCCGGGAGAGATGATTCTCAGCATGCATAACGGCTTGCATAACGACTTACATGCGTTCTTAATATTTGTTTATTTTTTGTATTTTGAAGAATGAGATGATTCCCGGGGTCAATTGACTTAAAGAGCCGTGAAGTCTTCATTTTATAATATTTTTTTAATATTTTCTTTGTTTGCATAGATGTGGCCTGGGTCCTCGTCCTCTTGTCCCACAGACCCATAAGTTGAGGCTCTTATCGAGTCTCAACGACAGTTTACTAGGGAGGTAGAGGGCATCTTTGGCTATACTCCCACCCCTGAGCAGTTGGCAGCCTATGCAGCAGGCACCCCTTTACCATCAGGTCCGCCGCCCATAGTCCAACAGAGTCCCTTGTGCCAGGCACTTTACCCTTGCCAGGCACTTTACCCTTACTAGGCACTTCACCTGCCTTTACATTCACCCCTCATCCCTCAATCCTAGCTAGTGCTTATGCATCTCCTACACCTACACCTTCAGGAGATGTGACACCTCACAGTCATCATGGCTCTCATGAGAGTGGTAGCCATCGTCGTAGGGAGGGTAGTTGTGGAGATAGTGGCGGTCGTACCTCACGCTGCACTAGCACTAAGAGTGGAGGTAGAAGAGATAGAGGATGGCTAGGGCAGTGCTTTGGGGGTGGGGATAGTTCTTCAGAGTCACCACCACATCATGGTGATATATCATATTATGATATCACAGATGTGGGCAGCATAGTTGATGACTCTTGTGGTGGAAAGGAGGTGGTAAACTACTTGCGCCAAGTAGTTTTTGCACACTATAGAGACTGCTTTATACATTTTAAGTAGCAAAGGGAGATCCTAGTGGATGATTGCATTAAAGCTATCCACAAGAAGTATCCTAATCCTCACAACAACCAAAGGTTTAATAGTAGATGGGTGTAACACAAAATCAAAGACATACTCAAGAATAGGAGGTCTCTCGTAAGGAGACATGCAAATGAGGAGAAAACCCGAATAGATGCCGATCAAAATGGACACGGCAAGCCATCTACTGCTCATAAAGGGCAAGTGGAAGAAAGCCAAGAAGGAGGTCCTAGAAGGAGTAGTGAACCAGCAACAAAGAGAAGCGCGACGAATATAAATGGAGCAATATGGATCGTCGCACTTCAGATCTGGAGGTCGTGCATCGTGGGAGGTCGAGTTTGTATGTATAGTGCAACTTCATGTCTTTTCTTTATATTCTCTCTATTTGAGTTGTGTTATAATGTTTGTCGTGTGATGTAGCGTGACATTATGGGTAGAGATCCTACCCCAGAGTAGAGACTGGCTACCATCGTCGCCACCATAATAGAGGAGATACATGGGATTACCTTCTTCGACGAACAATATAATCGAGCAAGGAGAACACCAATGCAGGTAATACTTTTTATTTTTATTTATAAAACATGTTTTGACCTTTATAATACTTTCTATTTTTATTTATATATATATCTTCACTTTGTGTAGGCACAAGGTGGACAAGATGACTAGGAGAGTGATGACTCCTCCGAGTAGTTTTCCTTGTAGTTTTTGTTCATGTATAGTTTTGGTTTATGCAATTATGTTTCTTTTTCAAGCCTCATGTGGCTACCATCATGTATGGACAATTTCTTGGATATAAGATGAAAATTTTCTTCTTTATGTATCTATGTTTTTATTCAAGCCTTATGTGACTACGATCATGTATGGAGAAATTTTTGGATATAAAATGTAATTTATCATCTTTTTTAATCAATATTCGAAGTGTGTTTACAAATCTTTTTGTGCATATCTATCTTTAATTTAAGTTTTTATGTTGATATCTTTGCTGATCTTGATTCGTCTATGTACAAGTAAGCACAACCTTAAACCAGAGAGCTGCCTGTGTAGAAAACGCAACTGCATGTGTAGAAAATGTAGCTGTACATCTGTACATGCAGCTCTCTGGATTTTTTTTAAAATTCCAGAGCGCGTCTATAACAGAGGCTATAAAGGCGTCTATATATGCATCTATAAACGCGTTTATATCAGTATAGACGCGTAAATAGATGCGTATCTACCACAACAACACAAAGCAACTATAGATGCGCTTGATAGACGCGCAAAATAGTAGGCGCGTCTATAGGCGTTGCTTGAATAGAGAAATTATGGGCACGTCTAATAGCACGTCTAATAGCGCGTGTATTTACGCGTCTATTAGGGCGTCTACACTGAGAATCTAACACTGCGTCTAACAGCGTGTCTATTTACGCGTGTATTAGCGCGTCTATTTATGCGTGTATTAGGGCGTCTATTAGTGCGTCTACATTGAAAATTAGATGCATATTTAGATGCAAAATAGAGAGTACAAAAAGTGAGATTTTGGTGTAGGCTGGTAAATGTACATCACTGCTTTCCAAAAATTGCCCATGATTACCAAAGCACATAATTTTAACAAAAACATCAATGCTTTTTTGCAAACCCACATATACAAAAAATAAGTGAGGTGACGAGAATGAGACAATATGTAAAATAGTTTAGCCAATATCAATGATGGGCTACGGTTCAATCTCATCCTCAATGAGATCAACCCTTGCCAAACTATCTACTTCAAAATCCAAACAAGTGTTTAGATCTACAAATACATTCAACCCACTACTACTTGTGCTACTCATGTGCTCATCGAAATCAGCATCACTAATGGTAGGCTCGTCCTCACGGGTAATGGCCTCAATATATCTATATCTCCTATCTCATGATCATCCTCCTCTCTCGTAACACGGTCATCATCACCTCCATGGCCATGATCATCCTCCATACGCTCCATATTCGTAAATGTACTACACATCACTTTGGAATGTGGCATATGTTGGATAGGTGTCATCTCCAGATGGTGTCACGCTAGTGGCACACTCTTTAGCCTCTAGGAATTTTTGGGGTTTATAGCATTCATTTTCATTTTTTTCTATTTACACACATTTTTGGGTAGAGGAAAGGGTGGAGGAACTTTCCTGTATATATGAGGCATTGTAGTTCATTTCTAATGAAGTTGGCTAGTGGTTTATTGATGAGTTCTTGAGTACATTGTCTCTTCTCTCATCTCTTCTTTCTCACATTGTATCAGAGTAAGGTGGTGGCACACATAGAGCCTCCTTATCTTTCTTCCTCTCTACCTCTAGTCCTCTTCAACAACCCCGCTTTCAATTGCATTTTTTCATTCTTTGATTATCTGCTAAACGAATGCGTTTTTGAGGATTGTACCCATGCAACCTACTGGAATCATCGTGGTCTACAACTTTGCAGAAGAAAGTTTTTGCAAATTCCTCACCGTTTTTGAGTTATTCTTCGCAGACTGCCTGCATGCAGAATTTCTGCTTGCGTTTTTTGCAGAAGCCCTTACTCATCATCCTTGCACTCATTCAATGATGCAAGAGGCTTCAAACCAGCCCCTTACCATCCTCTACAAGTGTGTTTTTAAAGCACTTCAATCTGAGTCCTACAACTCTACTTGCGATGAAAACATTGCCAACTAGTTTTCCCTACATGCGGTAGCTT
Organism: Cibotium barometz; assembly: GCF_041138505.1. NCBI lineage: Eukaryota > Viridiplantae > Streptophyta > Polypodiopsida > Cyatheales > Cibotiaceae > Cibotium > Cibotium barometz. The sequence continues at coordinate 54,959,050 of NC_141058.1, read as the reverse complement.
TTTTTGGAGGCTTCTTGTGGAGAGATTTCTTGGCTGCGTTTTCATCATCAACTTTATCCCTCTTCATGGTGTTTTGAGATACATATTCATCCTCTTTTCTACACCTTTCTACCAGCTGAAAATTTCACTTTGCTACACACTTTGTGTCATTGATGAGTTCTTGAGTACATTGTCTCTTCTCTCATCTCTTCTTTCTCATAGCATAATAGGTATGACATGCCACCATCTGTTATTATCCACCATTGGACAACCTAATTCAAACACAAATACAATCATGTTATTTTCCTTGCATCGAAGGTATCAAATATTTAAAAGTGAGTACTTTTATATGTGTGTACAGTACCTGTTCACATTGTTGCGGTAGTACTAGTGTGTTCTTCTTACTTTGCCAAAACTTTGTGGAGTCAATAGTTACAAAGCCACTTGCATGGCATTTGATTTTTGCATTAGGACCTCTTTCCACCACGTCCTTAAACCACTTTACATCCAAAACATACACAAAGAAGCGTCGAAAGTCAAGCTTAATAATATCTTAGATTATGCCACAATAATCATCCATGGCTCCATTGGCTCCCTCAAAGCTAGCAATGATGCTGCAATCTTGTGTGTCTCTTATCATCAATCCGTTGTGTTCGAAAATGCTTGCCTTGACACCATATAGCATTGAACATAGTGCACTACACCAAGACAAAATCAATTAAATAAGCAATCTAAATTATTGAAAGCTCCTAACTTATGCATAACATTCTATATACCGACCTTGCTCATGCATCCCCTAGCATACTCCCATTCTTCCATTGTGATATGCATCCCCTCGTCTTTCTCTGCTTTCTCCATTTCGTCAAGTAGCCAATCCACATGAATATCCTTTGGAAGTGCTCTTAGATACTGAGGGTATGGCACACGAGATCCGTGGTGTGTACGAAAGAGGGCCCTTTCTTCTTGTCTTCTTGCCTTCGCATTCTCGTATCTTGTCACCCATCTTTTCATCACATCACTATTAAGCATGCAATAGAGGTTGATATTATTAAGCAACTCTGTGTCTATTACTTTGTTGCGTCCTTTCTCTTGAGGCACAATAGAGGTCATTCTTAGGTCTTCATCATCTCTCCATAGTCGTGGGAGAGAGCTATCCACATCAACAAGAAACTCAGAAATATATACAAGTGACTCTTGTCTCACGAAACCCTCGGCCATGCTACCTTCGGGTCTTGCATTTTGTCTCACGAAACCCTTCAAGGTCTTCATGAAGCGCTTGAGGAAGAACAACCATCGTGCATGTATAGTATCGCATATAGCAATCTCATCCACCAAATGCACTATGAGATGTAGTTGGCTTGTGAGAATAGAACGTGGAAATGTCTCCTCCACTAAACAAACCACCTCCGCTGACATAACTCGAGCATTCTCAAGCGTGGTGGGATCTATTTCCTTTGAGCTCACATACCTAGAAATGAAAAAGTACACCATATTAGCAATATGAACACCTTGCACGGAGCATTGATACGCATCACATTTTGTATCATGTAAAGTACCTCACAAGCTCGCCCATCTTGTAAATACAATCTTTCATGTCCTTCGATGCACTACGAGAAATGCTAGTAGGTAGTATGAACTAAACACACGAGGAATGGTTGATTAGTTGCTTCTAATTCACTCACAAATTTGAAAGGAAAAAGATATTATGCACATAAAATACTTACTTGGAGCATCTTGTGCCAATCATGAGATTTCAAGCCATATAATTGCTCTACACCTCTTTTCTTGCTCTTTGTAAAGGCCCCCTTCAAACACCTCATGCATCCACCAGTGGGAGTACGAATTGTAGTAATAGCACACTTCACCGCGACTATCTCTAGCTTAGATAACCTCCACGGTGCACGAGGTAAAAAAACACGCCCATTTGGTCTCTCTTGTGGCCAAGCTTCACGCATCCTCCCTATGGTACGTAGATCCTCCCTTATGCCTACGGAATCTCGTGTCCCATTCAAATGTTCCCAAATGGTAGATGCCACATTCTTGAAGATATGCATGGGATCAAGCAGGTGATTGATCTTGAGGTGGGACCAATATGGTAAACGATAAAAGATGGAGTATCTAAACAAAAGCTGGTGTTAGCGGGCAATCTTTATTTCCAGCCAATATAGCACACAATAGTTACAAACCCTTACCGGCTCATGCCAAGTGGTGGAGGAGTCGTGGAACCATCCCAAATTCTCATCCAATCTCCCGCTGTGAGTGATTGTGGGAGGACTTCATTCCAAGGGGCAACATATCTAGCATGATCAGGTGGGAGAAATCGATGGTGATTCTCATAGATGACCTTATTCAATGCGTCTGCCCATGAGGCTACAAGCGAAAGACCACAAACAGGACATGCATGGTAACCCGATGTAGTGAGACCTGAACAATAGATGCAATTAAGAGTTGAAGGTGGGTTTAGGGTGCCACATCCTTTGCCTACTCATAATTAGAAGTGCAATGCTTACCTGAACACTCACCATAGCCTGGGAAGTCATGCATCGTCCACATCAAGATTGCTTTGCAGTTGAAGTCTCGTGTGATGAGGGAGGCCTGCTCACATCATGCACCTCGATACCTCTCCAAAGTATCTCTAGCTCGTCAATCAAAGGCTCCAAATAAACATAAGGATTTTTGACTTTATATTTTCCTAGAATTAGAAGGGATAACATAACATGTCCTTTCTTAATCGCCATAGAGGGTGGAAGATTATAATTCACCAATATCATTGGCCATACACTATAAGAGGTGCTTTTGAGACCAAATGGGTTCACACCGTCCATACCCAATCCAAGTCTCAAGCTCCTAGATTCTTCCTTGAAGCTTGGCCATGTGTCTTCAATATGCTTCCATGCAAGAGTGTCTGCGGGAGTTCTCCACTTGCCATCGGTTGGGAGGAATGCCATGACATGAACTCTGCAAATGGATTTGCACTTGAACATATGTTGGATGCGAGGGATTATGGGAAAATGTCGCAGAACCTTACGAGGCACGTTCAAAGTTTTGAGATCTGCTCTATATCTTGCCTCTCCACAAGTAGGACACTCTCTTGCATCCTTATGTAGTCCACGAAACAAAACGCAATCGTTGACGCATGCATGGATGCGCTTGTAATCTAATCCTCCAAGAGAGGTCACATGTTGCTTTGCCATATCTCTTGAGGTCAGTAATTTATTCTCCCTTGGAAGCATTTTACACAATAGCCTGCACGTGAAGACCATAAATGAGGAAAAGCATTCGAGTAATTGACCCACTAGCATAATTCACCATGTTTGCAAAATAGACTTTAAAGCTTACTTGAGTAATGCATTCAAACTTGCATTGCTCCATCCATAGATGGTTTGCAAGTTTAGTAACTCAAGGGAGGCATGTAGAACAGAGAATGTGCACCCTTCAAACAGTGGAGTCGATGGCTGCGGTAAAAAGATCGTCCTGCTCCATGCTATCATCCCTCCCTTTGGATTGATGGACATATAAATCCCGCACCATATCATCAAACACCTCCTTCTCCATGGCTTCATGAGGTAATGGCGGAGGGCTACTATCACCATCACTCCATGCATCCGTAACGATCCCTCCTGAAGATCCCACCTCATATCGTCGACGCTTTGCCTCCTCTCACAACGAGCATAGGACAACATATGCGGGTGTGGCACTGCATCCTGTATCAAATTAAAATGGGATCATAACTCAAACATATGAACACCCATAGGTATCTCAATCAACCTTAACTCTTTAACACTTACCATGTTTACAGTCGCATCCCATTCTCCATACTTTGAGATGTGATTGAGTGTAATCCTGTGTGCATGATACATGTTTCCTCGACATCGATCACACATACATTTGATTTTTTGCTCCAACCACATTTCGCGATGGTGGATACGGAGGGATTCATCCTCACTGGAGCTACTTGTTGAAGATGAAGACATCCTACAAATAAACAACCCAAAAAATTTGCTCTTGTATCAAATATTTGATCTTAAAACTCTGTGGCGCATCTAAAACCGCATCTGTTCTGTGTGGTACGCATCTATAAGCGCGTCTAAACTACTGTAAACGTGCAATTACACGCGATTTTAGACGCGATAGTAGACGCGACATTAGACGCTCTTGTAGATGCGATTTTCATTTTCAAACCTACTTTTAGCGCGCTTGCTTTTCTTCACATACTTTTAACGGGCTTGCTTTGCTATTAACAGATCCATAGCCTAGCATCCATACTTATCTTCAAGTACCCACACTTATCTACAGGCTTACTTAATCATCTCCAAGCACACAAGAGAAGAGGGTGAACAAGGAAGAGAAGAAAGAGAAGGAAAGGGTGAACAAGGAAGAGAAGAAAGAGAAGTAGCTTTGAAGAAGGACAAGAAGCTTCCATACCTCTATCTAAGGTAAGTCTCTTTAGGGTTGATCTTCTTTGAAAGTTGCTCTCGTTTGATTCGTCCTTTGCTCTCTTTGACACGAATGTTTTTGGTACAACAACTGTGTTTTTGTGTCAGGCGCGTCGGGCGCATGTCCTTTTCGTCTTTTTAGAATAGTATGTCTATTAGAGCACGTCTATAGATGCATCTGAGAGCGCGTCTATAGACGCGTCTACTCTGTGTTGGAAAGAAGTAGCCGCGTCTATAGACGCACTGTTAAACGCGAATATAGACGCTGTATTTTTTCTTTCTTTTTTTCCCCTCCTCTCTTTTTCTCTTTTTTCTTCTCTCTTTTCCTCTCCTTTCTCCTCTCTTTTATCCCCACTTTTTCTACTCTCTTTTCCTCTCTTTTCCTCTCCTTTCTCCTCTCTTTTATCCCCACTTTTTCTACTCTCTTTTACTCTCCTTTCTCCTCTCTTTTATCCCCACTTTTTCTCTCTTTTTCTCCTCTCTTTTCCTCTCCTTTCATAGAAATAAGTGATTGCATAAATGAAGAAAGGGATTGCATGAATGATGGAAAGGGATTGCATGATTGAAGAAGGGGATTGCATTAATGATGGAAAGGGAAAGCATGATTGAAAAAATAGATCGCACTCTATATCTCTCTTTTTCCTTCTCTCTTTTATCCTCTCTTTCCTTCTCTTTTCGTCTCTCTTTTTCTCTCTTATCTCCTCTCTTTCTCTCTCTTTTTTTCTCCTCTCTTTTCCTCTATTCTCCTCTCTTTTTCTCTCTGTTTTTCTCCTCTTTTCCTCTATTCTCCTCTCTTTCTCTCTCTTTTATCCCCCTCTTTTTTTTCTCTATTCTCCTCTCTTTCTCTCTCTTTTATCCCCTCTTTTTCTCCTCTCTTTTCCTCTCCTTTCTCCTCTCTTTTATCCTTGCTGTGCATGCCTTTTCTACTCTCTTTCCTTCTCTCTTTTTCTCTCTTTTTCTCTTCTCAGTTCATCTCAGTAATCTTCTTTTTTTCTTTTTTCCAATTTATCATGTGGCCACAAAACGTTTCAGGCTCACCTGATCTTCGGGAATCCATCTTTCGGGACTTATATAACCTTTTGGGGCACCCTCCCAGTCCTCCGGAGTTATACGACTGCATGACGGGTACTCTAAACACCCCCCAGGAGTCGGCACTACAGACTCCAAACCACCCCAACCCCACACCTTTTGAGATTACCCCAGTGGAGTCAACACAGCCCAGCCGGCTACATAGCCAAGACCCTTCCCCCATGCCGTCCTATTTCCCTTCCCCCATTCCGTCAGGAGGCTTTTCTGCCTCGCAGAGCCGTCGGCGTACTCCCGTGCCGTCGAGACTTGGTTCTCCAGTAGCTTCAGGTGGCCAGTGTACTAGCTCGACACGACACAGTAGCAGGCATAGTAGCAGGGAGAGCGGTGGGGGATGCATGGCACAGTGCTTTGGGAGGGGTGGTGGGGACGAGAATGATTCAGATGATTTAGACGTGCCTCCGAGTGATGGTACGATCTAGTATGACATCACTCAGACAGGAGGCATCTTGATGGATACACGGGGGAAGGACATCATGGTCTTCATGTGCTCTGTAATTGCTAACAATTACAAAGATTGCTTTATTCACTACAAAGATCAAAAAGAGGTTAGCTGATGAGACCCTCGCTGTTGTTCGCTCTAGGTATCCTAACCCCCCCAATGTTCAGTTCACACATAAATGGGCCAAGTCAAAGATTGTTTCGATACTTAGCAATAAAATAAGAGGCATGCACTAGCGAAGCTTGCCAGGCTCCAGGGAGGTCAACCACCAAGGGGCCCGCCCCACACCGCTCACAAGCGTGAGTGGAAGAAAGCATTGAAGTTAGCGAAGGAGGAACCCAGTTTAAAGCACGTGGAGGCACGAAGGATCCAAATGGAGCAATATGGAAGCATGCATTTTGGAACAGGGGGTGTTGAATCATGGGAGGCCCAGTTTGTAAGTATCGATCTCAAATTATATTGTTTATGTAGTTTATTAGGAGGTTGTTTCTTTGTACTAACCTCTCTGCAAATTGTGTCATTTTGTACGCTTGATATCATGGGCAGGTACCCTACTCCTGTCGAGATAGCCTACCACCGCCACCATCGCAGAGGAGATACATGACGGCACTTCTATATTGACGGGTTGATTACTGAGGGAGCAGTATATCCGGGCTACTGGAGAGTCCCCCGAGGTATTTGAAAGTAATTAAATAATGTCAATATTATAAATAAAGATTTGATTTTTCATACATTGATATATGTTGTCCCTTGTTTACAGGACCCTGCACAAGAAGATGAGGAAGAAGACGAGGAAGAAGGAGGTGGAGAAGGGAGCACAGAAGGGAGCGAGGAGTAGTGCTAGCTACTCTTTTTTGTACTTAGCCACTGGCTTGGCTTCGTGCCTCTTGTATATACACTCCTCTTATTTTTGGTACTTGAAGCCACAGGACGTGGCTTAGCTTCGTGCTATATGTACATACAAGCACTTTTTGAACTATATTAATGCCTTGTAACTAAACGTTTCGGAGTTGTAATGTTTTATTTGGAATTGTAATTAATGTCGACTATAGACGTGCTTGCAAGAGTGCTAATTAAAATGCGATTGGCTGTAAGAATTGAATTACACAATGTGGAAATGGGATTCCTGTTACTACATTGCATACACAACATACACAGCATTCTGTTAAAGCACACAAAATTTAAAAAATATTCTGTAGCGCGTCTATAAACGTGTCTATATCTCGTCTATATATGCGTTTGTCTATTCAAGAAGCGTCTATTTGAGCGTCTATAAACGCGTCTATGCATGCGTCTGTCTGTTTGCGTGTATAAACGCGTCTATACATGCGTCTGTATGTTTTTTAAATTTCTCCCCGACCGTCTATTTGCGTGTCTATATGCACCTCTGTGTGCGCGTCTATAGGCGCGTTTATAAGCGCGTCTATTTACTACCTTTTAAACGTACCATTAGACGCGGGTCTGTAGACGCGCTAATAGACGTGCAAATAGACGCGTCCGTAAGTTTTTTTTAGTTGAGTAAACGCGTCTGTGTGCGCGTCTGTAGGTACTTTGTCTTGTTGTATATAGACGCGATTATAGATGCGCCCGTAACATTTTAAAGCACGTTGTTAAAATATGCCTATGGTCGTTTTTCCTTATAGTGAGGCCTCGGCCCCAGTCGTCTCAGCAGCCACGGATAAACCCTATCCCTGGATTCTTCTCTATGTATATTTTTTCCTTTGTGCAACTGGTAAACCTTGGAGCTCCGTTGTTGTAGCTAAAAGGTTCAGTCGACTAACAGGTGAGGTCGGGGTATACCAAATGAGGAACAGGCCACCCACCATACTGACTCCGTGCATTCCAGACTCCGGAAACAGCCGTGCCCACAAGTCACCCGGACTGCTGCTCTAGAGGCAACCCGGACTGCCGTCCGCACTCAATCCAATTCTGCTCCGCCCAGACCGCGCCATCCGGATTGCTACTTCCGCCAGTCACCCGGACTCCGTTCCCCGGAATGGCAATTCCGCTTCCACCCGGTTGCTTTCTCCAATGCACTCGGCTTGCTGAATCCGGAAGGCAGATAGGTTTTCCACTCAAACCTGGAAGCGAATCAGGCTTTCGCTTCATAAAACTAGAGCTGAATGAGGTCGGACATTAGTAAGCATGCTATTTATGGTCTTTTTGGCCCGGACCAAGCCTGCACAACGCATGGCAAAATCTAGCTGCATAGCAAAAACAAGGTTGGTTGAGAAGAGGAGATAGGTGTCATCGACGGCGTCCATGCAAGCGGGCTATGACACCCAGCTTGTTGCGTAGCAAGTGAGATGCGTTTGGTATAGCTGACAACTCTCCGAAGAGGGAAGTCAGCGCGACGAAATGTCTGCAGGGATACAAGAGAGGCTCATAGTAGCCATAGTTAAGCTTTATTTGTTTTTCTGGTTTTCTCTAGATCTCTTCTTCCTAGAAAGAAGGCCTAGCTTCAATGCACTCAAGGAATGTCCAGTGTCCAAATTGGTACCACAGTTAACGTCAATGACGTGGTGGCCTTCCGCAGTCAGAATTGGAGAAGTTAAAAAGCCAATCTGACTCTGAGGTCAGAAGTTTGGGTAGTGTCGGCAAGTTCCGCATAGATTTGTCCAGGAGCCATCATGTTCGGTACTTAGAATGCGGCACCCACCAAGAGTAGACTGACTAGAGCAGTCTAGATGAGCTAAACTAGAAGCCAAGGTGGACAACCCAATTCAACCAGATCCGAATGTACAAGTGGTGCCGAGTTGTCGAATGATGTTGATTTGTTCAGAGTTTAGTCCGGCATCCGCCTGACATTCTATGAATTCACATGCGCTGCAATCAGTATGCTAGAGCCAGGTAGACTTGGGTAAGGGGTTAGAGGAGGGCATGCAAGCATTGTGGCAGCAAGGAGCATAGGTCTAGTGACTGTGTGACCTGCAACAAGCGATGTGGCCAACATGGCCATCGAACCAATGATTGCTTGTACCATATATGTAACCAATGCGGAGTCCAAGGTCACAGCTCCCGGGTGTGCCCAAATGCATTGTTGGAGGAGCAGTTTGAGGATGTGCAACGCCGATGTCTCTAGCGGAAGAATGCACGCAATACCGCCCGCCCTTTGAAGAGTAAAAAGAAGCTAAAGCAGTTTCGCAAAGATGTTTCCTCAGTTGGGGGGAATGGCATTCCCAACACCCTGAAGAAGAGGAGACTCCTTGTTGCAGGATATGGCGTGGATAGCAACTACAAAAAAAACAAAAACCTCTTGTCTTATGTTAAGCATGCAATTGCAGACCTCGAGGATGAAGATAGTGCGGACAGCAGTCCGGCGAGTGACTTTGAAGCTTCCGAGGTTGATCTGGAAGCTGACTATGGTTGCCATGATAATGCATCAGATATGGTTGCGATTGGCCTTCCAAATGAGGAGATTTTGGTTGCCCAGAATGTCCTTGAAGAGCATGGTGGTGATTAGCAACATCACATTGATTATAAACCCCATGTTAGTGATGGTGCTGCCTGGAATAAGCTGAATGACCAACTTGTCCCTCTTCCTGCGAGACGAGCATGATGCCGTATCACTTCCAACAGAAGAAGCCCATACCCATGATGAACCAAATCTATGGCACATGTTCTCGCCAAGTGGGGCAATAGAGGTCATGAACACTTAGGCTGAAATGTTTCCAAATTCTGGTTTTGTACCTCCTACATACCGACATCCGCATGATCAATCCGAATTGGGTTTTGGCTAAGTGTGCTCAGATAGGAAATGTTCCAATGTGTCGGAGGACAATCATGTATATGAGGATGCCCATCCTATGCCCCAACAATCCGGAGAAGCAAGCTTTTGATGAGCCTCCATCATATGTACAGTTAATGGCAGAATTCCAGGATGCTGCACATGGTGTAATGGGGCAGGCTTGACCTGGGATATTTTCAGTTTGGTTGATGATAACCCGAAGGCACTCGTAGCCCACACGGAGATGGCCCAGTTGGAAGCAGAAGTGGTAAATGCTCATGATGCAGTTCATGGTGATTCTGCTAACCTGGTGGTTAATCCAGAAGATGTGGTGACTAGACAAAATGAAGCGGAATCAGTAGAGGTTACCCATAAGAGCCAAACAAAATCTGAATATGCAGTAAAGTTGCTTAGAATCCTGGTGGATATGGTAGGTATCTTGCCCATATCCTTGTGAAGCAGAGAGCTCTCTGTGATATGCATTGCATAGAGTCATGGTCATCAGATACATGGAAGGGTGAGAAGGACGGAGATGTTAATTCCCTTGAGCCCCCATATTCTCATGTTCAGGCTATTGTGGATCAGGATGATCTAGTTCCTAGTGATGAGAAGGTTCTCATCAAATGTGGGTTTCTTGCAGAAGCGCAACCGGTGTTTGATACATTGTTAGTTCGAGAGGCATTCTCCTGGAATGCCCTGATCTTTGGATATGCTAATAAAAGGCTCAATAAGGAAGCATTGGATTGCTTGGAACAAGTGCAATGTGCCATGATGGCAGAAGGAAGAGCAAAAGACAAAGATAACTTGTAGGGAGATTTTCCGGATGATATGGCTGCCTTAGAGTAGCATGATAGGGTTGAATTACCTATATGCAATCTTAAACCTATTGAGGAGCAGCAAGGACTTTTTGGGATCGAAGATGATGCCGATCTAGATGAGCAAAGGTGACTGGACAACCCCATGACAACAAAAACAAAGCTTGAGGAACAGCTTGGTTATCGGATGCATGCTCAAATGAAGGCGCAGGGTACATACATGGTGGTTGCTTGTATATGAATGAGCAGGATGGATGCTTTGTGGATGCTCGGATGGATGAGCAGGATGGGTTGTAGCATGGATGAGATAAAGGATGAGGTAGTGGAGGAGCTGTGTGGCCGAGAGAGCCCAGGAATTCCCTCACATGATGAGACCCCTCAGATGAATTTGCCGGAGAGCATGGAGGACGATCTCCAGGATACTTCGATGCATTAGAACAAGGGAAAGGTTGGGGAGGAGCAGAGTGGTCGTGAAAGCTCGAAGAAGCCCTTACACGCCAAGATCCCTTGGATGGATAAGTAGATGGACTATAAGTATGCAATTTATGCTCGGATGAGGAGCAAAGAAGATTCGGATGATCTAGATGGTAGTTCTAGCCATGATGATGGGATGGTTATGGTGAAGCTTGAGAGAGCATGGAAGGAGCATGAAGGCCGGAAGAGCCAGGTGATTCCCTTGGATGTCTCTAACCTTGTATCAGGTTTCCCTCATGGTGTAGATAGTCTGGAAAATCGAGTTTCCAATTTCAATCAAGATGATGACATAGACTGGTTTGACAAATTGCTTGCCGATGATGGTGTGCTTGTCCATGGTGATAGCCTTGCTAAGGTTGATCCAGCTTGGTTTGACACCTTGTTTCAAGAGGATGTGGATCATATAGGTTTTGCTTGTATGCTAGATGCAGTGGAGCATGGTTTGAGTGTTCTTGATGAGCCGACGTACCCCAATTGGCACAATACCGCGAGCTCGACTCGATGAACATGGCACATCATCTCCAAATAAATCTACTAAATAGCACAATAGATTTATTTGGAGATGATGTGCCATGTTCATCGAGTCGAGCTCGCGGTATTGTGCCAATTGGGGTACATCAGCATGTAGCAGATGTTGGAGCTTCATCGACATGCATACTACTTCGTGCCAGTGGAGTATGGACATACTTGTGATGACCTGGTTTTATGTTTTCATTTTGTATGATCATGGATGGATGGCCTTGTATTTGATGGGTTCCTAGCCTTGGCATGTTGCCATGAAATGGTTGCACTGTACTTGCACTAGCATGTGCACGACACTGGCATGACCTTGATTGTGGGTTCGGGTCATCGGATTGGGAATCCGACCCATCGGGTGTGCTAAGTGTTGGCGGTCGGTCAGTTGCCCTGCCGCCCAGCCGGTGAGTCATTGCACTCTATTGTAGAGCAACATGCTAGAGTTTAGGTGTGTCCCCCTACCTTATGTGGTTGGGAATTTACGAGTAGAGGGTGTGTGTGTGTGTGTGTGTTCTGCTATATGAGAGCATGGATGACTAGGGATTTTGGGAGAGCTGCAATGGATACTCTTTTGTTTTTGTTGTTTCTCTGTTAGGGCAAGAAGCCACTAACATCCTTTCTAGAGTAGAACCAGATTTGGTATTAAAATCATATCTTATGAGTTTTTATTTCTTAGTTCTCTATATGATGTAGATGAACGTGAGTCTTTTCAAGAGGCTCAAGAAGATCCAAATTGATATTAAAGCCATGTAGGATGAAATTCAAGTCATTAAGAAAAATGGATTAAAGAAGATGAACCTGAGTCTTTTCAAGAGGCTCAAGAAGCCATGTAGGATGAAATTCAAGTCATTAAGAAAAATGGATTAAAGAAGATGAACCTGAGTCTTTTCAAGAGGCTCAAGAAGCCATGTAGGATGAAATTCAAGTCATTAAGAAAAATGGATTAAAGAAGATGAACCTGAGTCTTTTCAAGAGGCTCAAGAAGCCATGTAGGATGAAATTCAAGTCATTAAGAAAAATGGTTCTTGGGATTTAATGGATCTAGAACTTGGTAAGAAAGCCATTGGTATGAAATGGGTTTAATGGATCTAGAACTTGGTAAGAAAGCCATTGGTATGAAGTGGGTTTACAAAGTCAAGAGAAAGGTTGATGGATTTGTGGATAGGTTTAAGGCCAAACTTACAAAAGGTTGTGCCCACACTAGAAAGGGATGGATTACGATGAAACTTTTCCCTTCGCTTCTCATATGACCACTATACTTTGGCAATCCACCATGGATGGAAAGTGCACTAGTTGGACATCAAAACAACATTATTGAATGGTGACTTGTAGGAAGAAGTTAATGTGATTATATGTTAAAAAGAACAAGCATGATTTTCTTGTTGTCATTCTCTATGTGGATGACATGCTATTGATTGGCACCAATAAGCATTTGATCATAGCCTTTAAGGATGACCAAAATTTAAGATGTTAGATCTTGTTCTTTTGCACTATTACTTACTTAGGTATGCAATTTTATAGAGTAAGATGATGGTATAGGCATTAAGTAGTCCAAGTACATCAAAGTATTGCTCTATGCTTGTCTTGGAGGTCTGCTGGCCATGGTGCTCGAGGGTAAAATATCTTTAGCCGGTACTCATTGGCATGTCCGGGAACCTCCTGGCCACTTGCATCCTCTAGAAGATAGGTGTTATTTTTGAACTTTTGCTTTATCCTGAAGGGGCCTTCCCAGCGTCGTAGAAGCTTCTTATCTAGCCGTTTCTCCACACGGCCATCATACCTCATGACTAAGCTCCCTTGCTTGAGTTCTGTCTTCTTCTTCTTCTTCGTGAGAGTGTCATGCGCCTTGCCTTGTGCCGTTGTTGTGCAGCCTCTAAATTTTGAAGTGCCTAAAGTCGCAAAGGTTCAATATGAAAAGTTGCAAATCAATCTCTACACTAATAAAACCTGGTGTAAAGCTCAGTCTATAGGATCTTGGAGAACCATTTGACATAACCACTTATGATCAAGCTATTGGATGCCTTATATATTCATGTAACACATGGCCATACATTCAGTTTAGTGTGTCACAACCTTCAAAGTTTTTGCATTACTACCCAAACACCAAGCACTAAGCATTGATAGGTAGTTATATGTATCTTTAGATACTTACAAGGCACTCAAGACCTTGTATTATTTTATGCCAGGGGGGTGATTTATAGCTGTAGGCCAATACAGGCCTTTTGTGGTGTAGGTTAGGCATATGATTATACTACACGACAGTCCACATCTGGAAACTGCTTCTTTCTTGGGGGCTAAGCAAGAAGTAACCACCAGCTATGGCAAACCTTATCCTGTGAAGCTAGATACATAGTAGCATTCACTGTGATAGTTGAATGTGTATGGTTAAGAAGATTGATGGAGGATATTTATATCTCTTTAGACACCCCTATTCCAATTCTCACTACTAACAGTCAAAGTGCAATGGCAGTAACCACGAATCATATCTTTTATGCTAGGACCAAGCACACTGTAGTGCTTGGTCCTAGCATTGAAGTGGAATGTAAGCAACCAATAATCATATCTTTTATGCTAGGACCAAGCACATTAAAGTACACTATCACCATGTAAGTAGAGAGAGACTCCGTACATATGAGATCAATACGATATATTGTAGTTCACATGATAATGTGGCATATCTTTTCACTAAAACCTGATCATGCATGAGAAAAGTTTGAGGCCTTCTGAAAAGATAATGTGGCATATGAGATCAATACGATATATTGCAGTTCACATGATAATGTGGCATATCTTTTCACTAAAACCTGATCATGCATGAGAAAAGTTTGAGGCCTTCTGAAAAGATTTGGGCCTCATCCCTTTAAGATACTAATTTTCAATCTCTGTAAACCTCACATTTGTACTAGAGGAGAGTTTTTTAGATATTTATGGTAGTACTACAGTGTCCCACTCAGTTTTTTTCCATGGCCATCCAGATGTGAACATATACCTTAGGGTTAGCTAGTATATAAGCAACTTCATCCATTGTTTTAGGGTTGGTGCTCATTTGTACTTTCTCCTTTTTACTTGTAGTAGAGAGCTTCATATCTCTCCCTTTTGAGCTAGCCATTCTCTCTCACACTCTTTACACCCTTGGTATTCTTGTCATTGAGCATTGTGTGTGTGTGAGCTCAGCTCCATTGTGAGCTAAAAATATAGTGACTATTGCCACTATAAATATATAACAATCTATATATAAATAGCCAGTATCCATGGATTCTCACTAATAATGAACCCTAGTCACTTGTAACCTGCCTGTGGCCTTCCCCTAATCCGAGGGCTCTCTAACCTTGACCAAATTAGAACCTTATCCTAAGGATTGGTATTATTAGATATATAATGTACTTCCCCTCATAAGACCTTTCCTCCCTAGGAAATCACCTTAATATCCTCTAAACCTTGTGTCTTGCAAAGCATTCAACTTAATTGTATTTAGCCTACAATTAACATTGGATGAAAGGGGATCAAGAACACATTGAATTACCTCATAATTTGAGTTTCCAATTATATTATAAAGTTCTACTAAATTTATCTTGTAAGCATTCAACTTAACCGTATTTAGCCTACAATTAACATTGGATGAAAGGGGATCAAGAACACATTGAATTACCTCATAATTTGAGTTTTCAATTATATTATAAAGTTCTACTAAATTTACAAAAGTAGAGGGTGGGATTGCAAAATCATTCTTAAGACAATCAGAAGACCCTCTATAACAAAGGACAAAGTATAACCCTTCCAATTGACACAAACATCATGGCTAAAAAACCATCCCTTTCCTAGAATAGCATTAACCCTATCTAGATTCATAATAAAAAAAACTAGGGCCTCTATATAATCTTGAATGGAGATTAGAAACTAAGAAGCCCTACTGATCCTAAATTTGTCCATGCCCCATAGCCACATTCACATAGTAAACATAATCACTTGACTGTATCTTCACTCTTAACTTCTGCATAGGTTTGGCAATAACAAAGTTATGAGTACTATGAGGGTCAAAAAGGATGTACACAGTCTTCCCCATTATCAATCCATACACTTGTGTAAGATCATTGGGACCAAAGATCGACATGTTGAAGTTACACACCATGCAGGTGCTATAATCTAGAACTATAGTATATCAATGAAAGAGATTCTAGGGTTACCTTTCAATTCTATAATGTCAGCTACCTTGAGTGCTTTCTTCGTATATGGATAATTTACTCTTATATGGCCCTTTGGTTGGCAAATGAAGCAACCACCATCTCAGAAAGTTCAAAGACATTGCTGGGTTTTTTTTTCTTCGCAATTAGAATCACCTAAAGCTTGGGTTTGATTTTTTATAATGTGAAGCCTTCCCAAACTTGAACTTATATTTATGTTGGAAACCCTACTTGGAACTGCCTGGAGTGTGAGATTTTTGAGAGACCTATTTTTTATTATGGCTATCCATGGTCTCCTCATAAATCCTAGCATACTTGATGGGATCCTCAAGCATATTGCTATGATTATTATGTACTTAGAATTTATGATCTTGGGCAGGTCCATAGATAATTAATCCACATAGAGTAGTAGCATCCATGTGCCCTACTCGAAACTGTAATTCCTTAAACCTCTGTAGATACATGCCAAAAGACATGTTGCACATATCCAAGTCTATAAGCTGGGACACAACATCAAACTCATCCTCAGCCTAGAGGAACTCGTTTCACAAAACTACACCTCAAAATCTACCCAAGGAGTGGGTGTATCCTTGAGTTCTCTTCAACAAGTAAGGGTCTTTCCCTTTAAGAGACCCCTCACCATCTGAATCTTCGAAGCCTTTAGGAAAGGGTGAAACTTGAAGTACACATTTGAGCAGCCTGCTGTTAAGCTAAGAGTTTGTAACCTCTTATGTCCTCTCCTTATTCTCGCTCTCGTAAAAGCATCCTGTCGATGTGTGAAAGAAGGTGCGATTGCAACTGTACCTAGAGTAAGGGTTGATCCAAGCACTATCCTATATTACTTAGTCTCGCCTGCTGAATATCAGCTTATAAATTGGCCTAGAGTTTAGCCTTTTTCTCCTCAAATTAAGACTTATCCACTTCCTCCTTCTGCTTAACCTCAAAAGGCTCCCCTTCAGGTTAAGGGTTCTCCTCATGATCTGATAAGTCTTGTCCATTAAAGCAAAGTACAGGATCCATGGAGGTAGGATAGAGAATGAAAGAAATAGTGCTGCAAGAAAACTATGTACCAATTTTGAATTTCAAAAATTAAAGAGAGGAAAAAACATTCTTTGTCATGTGAGGAAAGACGAGAAAATATGCCAAAACCACCCACTTACTGATGCTCCACACATGAGAGATGGAAATTGTATTGTGAAACCTCAAATAGACCGTCTCCAAGGTCCCCCACTTAAGACCCAGACAAGGAGGAATTTGGTGTGCATACTACATAAGGATAGGAAACCATGATATTTCCCATTGTTATAAGAATCAACCTCCAAGGTAGCAAGCTAGTCACACTAGCTTCACCCTCTCATTATCTGCTTTGCATGCTCCACTGACAAGACCCATGATTGCAAATGCACCTCACACCTGAGGTAGTATATACCACCTCAAAGAGGAGTGCTAAGAGTTTTGAAGTTATATCTACCACCTTTAGTGTTACCAACAACCACCCGCTATTGACTCTAATACAAATACTTGATGGGGAGGAAGAGTAATATGAGGAGATGCTATCTACCTAGAGCCTCTAGAGACTCAAAGTTCCCCAAGTTGAATCCTAAGTCACTATGTTCCAGATGGTGATAGCAACTACCATATCTATATAGTGCAATACAATCTAATAGGGGGAGGGATATCAATGCCTTAGGATCCTGGATGCTGCTATAGTGCTATCACTGTAAGGGACCTTGTCAAGTGTCCCATTAAGAAGGCTATGACACCAACCAACTAGCAACCCCACTGGTACTACAATGCAGCATTGGTTGTGGTATTGACCACATGTATAAGGATTACCCATTAAGAGAATCCATGAACCCAAGAGCATATACCGAGTATGAGCATTAACTTGCTAAGTGTCAGGGATGGCTACATATAGCAATTCCTCTCAATGTTGTGACTAGAATGTAAAATCAGAGGAGAGTTGCCGCTCATGAAGTTGGACAAGCTTTAACTCTCCATCTCAGAGATCAGCCTGAGTCTTACCCCCATTGATAGAGTCTCTGAACATGATAGAGTCCCCCTTAAATCTAGAAGACGAAGGTTTAAAAAGATAGGACAAGGGAAAGACCATATGATAGATCAAGAGGATTTAGGTGAGGATACCACTACCAACGTCTCTTCATCCTCTTCTCAGGATGAATTGAATCCTCAACCCACCATAGACCAAGAAGAGCCAATCATAGACCCTAGCAATATGCCTAAAAAGCTAGTAGAGTACCCCAATCCTATTGGAAAAAAAAGTAGGCTAGAAGTCGCCCAAGAAAGGGCATGGTAAGAATAAATGGACATTGAACCAAGCTATACTCAGGGTGAAGAACTCATTTGTCCCAATCTCCTCTTTGATCTCAATAAGAAAAGGTTAGAGATCATAGTTATTACTAACAAGGAAATCTTTTGACTAAGAGCATTAGCAACTACATTCTCCTTACCAGACCTAAACTTTATCTCAAAGTCAAACTCTTGCAAAGTTTGCATCCATCTTCTTTGACACGTTGAGATCCTTTTGGGTAAATATCCATTTCAGACTTTTATGGTCTATCACCAAAGTGAATCTTTGACTAAGTATGGTAAGAATAAATGGACATTGAACCAAGCTATAATCAGGGTGAAGAACTCATTTGTCCCAATTTGCTCTTTTATCTCAAGAAGAAAAGGTTAGAGATCATAGTTATTACTAACAAGGAAACCTTTTGCCTAAGAGAATTAGCAACTACATTCTCCTTCCTAGACCTAAACTTTATCTCAAATTCAAACTCTTGCAAAGTTTGCATCCATCTTCTTTGACACATGAGATCCTTTTGGGTAAATATCCATTTCAGAATTTCATAGTATGTCACCAAAGTGAATCTTTGACTAAGCAAATAGCACCTCCATAATTTCAATGCACATGAGTAACAACTAGAAGTTCTAGGTCATGAACTGCATAATTTCTCTCACACGAGGCTTCAACTTTCGAGATTCGTAAGGCTACATGAATAAGAATTCTCCCTAATTGCATCAGAAATAACCTCAAAGGGTTTGCCAAACTCTAGTAATTTCAATACGTGTTTAGTTTCCAAGACAACATTAAGCTTGTCAAAGGAACTTTGACACATCAGAGTCCATTTAAAGCATATCCTTCTTGAGAAGTACTGTCAGGGGGGAGGTAATCTTGGCAAATCTCTGAATAAATATGTGGTACACTACGCATCATACTAAGAAATACTTTATTAACCCATTTCTAGGGTTAACAAGAGCTACCACCATTATCTTACATTAAGGAGTCAAGGTAGATACACCAAAGGGCCATACACTCAAGATATGAAGTAATGGTGTCCAAAGCTACAACTTGGACGAGCACCCGCAATGGTGTGACAAAGTATTTATGGCGATTCCCGCTTCAAGATCGTGTGGTAGCAAGTTAGGATGAAGTCCTAATTGATGTACTTCATGGATATATTATGAGAGTAGTCATTGTAATAGCATTAGGCCTCTTATGAGCTTAAAGTGCCTGGTCGGCCATAGTTTAAGTGAGTGTGAACACTTATGGCCATTTATATAAGTGAATATCTCTCATAATACATGATACTCTCCCATTGTGCAATTGAGTTTTGCTCTTGCTAATCCTCTTGCTAATCTCTCTAATGCATGCTAGTGAGCGTGTGTGAGTGATATGAGGTGAGAGAAGGGACGAGTACCCATAATGCAATGCGGTGGTGTGACAACGCTCACGGGAGGCACATTGGAATTGCTTCTCAAGGAGTTGTAGAGCTTGGAGACCTCAAGGGTTATGAGCTTGTTCATTGGAAAGATCCATCTCATGATAGCTCCGATTCACCAGGTAATCTCTTATTGGATGTGTTTTCAAGGGGGTGTTAATCCAATTCTAGGATTTAACAAGAGCTACCGCCATTATCTTACATCAAGGAGTCATGGTAGATACACCAAGGGTTATACATTTAAGATATAAAGCAATAGTGTCCAAAGCTACAACTTGGACGGGTGCTCGTAATGGTATGATGGAGTGTTTATGGCGATTCCCGCATCAAGAGCGTGTGGTAGCAAGTTAGGATGAAGTCCTAAGTGATGTACTTCATGCATATATTATGAGAGTAGTCATTGTACTAGCATTAGGCCTCTTATGAGCCTAAAGTGCCCGGTCGGCCATAGTTTAAGTGAGTGTGAACATTTATGGCCATGTATATAAGTGAATTTCTCTCATATACAACATACTCTCCCATTGTGCAATTGAGTCTTGCTCTTGCTAATCCTCTTGCTAGTCTCTCTCCCTAATGCATGCTAGTGAGTGTGTGTGAGTGAAGTGAGGCGAGAGGAGGGACGAGGACCCGTAGTGCAACACGGCGGTGTGACAACGCTCATGGGAGACGTGGTGGAATTGCTTCTCAAGGAGTTGTAGAGCTTGGAGACCTCAAGGGTTATGAGCTCGGCCATTGGAAAGATCCTCACGACAGTTGCGGTTCACCAGGTAATCTCTTTTTGGATGTGTTTCAAGGAGGGTTAGGGTGAGCCATAATATTTTTGGCACCACCACTGGGGAGTTGTTTACCATATGGGCAAAGGTGAGAGCCACTAAAAAAGCCGATGCTCAAACCACGTCCAAGTTCTTGTATAAACAAATCATTTCCCAATTTGGCTACCCACTAGATTAGTTTTAACATTTCATCAATGAGGTGATTGAATAATTAGTCATGGGATTCCTTGTAGTCCATTGAGAATCATCACACCCTATTATCCACCACAAGAAAATGGCCAAGCTGAGAGCACTAACAAGATTCTATATGCTATCTTGGGCTAAGACCTTAGAGGCCAGTAGAGCGGATTGGGAACATAAGCTAACTATAGCACTATGGGCCTATCGTATGTCATATAAGGTAGCGATACACTCCCTTTCGTCTAACTTATGGCATCGATGCGGTTATGCCTATGGAATTCTTGGTTCCAAGCCTGCGTATTGTGGTGTACAAGAAAGGCTCACAAAAAATGTGCTAGCTGAGAGATTGATTGACTTAGAAAAACTTGATGAAACACGGCTAATTGCATCGCGTGGGCTTATGGTAGAGAAAATACGGAGAAAAATTTGGTTTGACCATAATCTAAAACATAAAGAATTAGAAAAGGGGAACCTCATCCTCATGTATGGTGTTAAAAGCACCAAGAAAAAGAAATTGAAGTATCGAGGGTTAGGACCTTTTAGAGTGTGCGAGATCACCCCTCAAGGGTTAATCAAAATAGAGACCATGAATGGGGTAGAAATGGAGGGGTATATCAACGAAATTAAGCTGAAAAAATATTATGGACCCCTAACCCAAGAAATGCTTGCACAAGAGAATTTTCTCTGAAACAAAAAAAAAGAGCTCGAAAAAGTAAAAATTAGATAAGCTCAAGAGGAAGCCAATGCTAGAGAAGCCAAAACATAACAGAGATTCAAAGGGAGAATGCTACACGTAAACATGGCATCACTCATTTTGCTTGAAGAGGATGACTTGGACATTAAACCTACATGCCTCAATGTACATGTCTCTACCAAGGGCCATCAAACAAAGAGCATTGCATTGATTGATATACGAGATCATGTCATAACTTGATTTCCTATGAAACTTAGGTAGCTCTATACAGATCCACCCTAGAGGCAACTAATGCCCAGGTTTGTAGCATGCATTTGTTTGTTATGCAAACCATGGGAAATTTTTAATGTTAACATCTCCATCAGAAATAATCCCTTGGTTGGGAAGGTATTTGTTATGCCTGCAGGAACAATGGAAGAGGAGATGATTCTAGGAAGATCTTGGATTTACGCCACCAACTGTATCATCCAATGGGAGAAACGAACAGCATAATTCAACGATGGTAATGAGACCACCATGACCATCTCATTATGGAGTTCCTTGAATAAGGGAAAGAAGGCAATGTGACAAGAAGACGCTAGTGCCAAAGCAAAGCGGAAGGATCCAACCACAGAACAGCTATGACCACCTCTAACCAACATCACCACTCACGAGTACCGAAGCAAAAGCACTATATGTATCCAGCAAGACAACAGAGGGTTCCCAAATCCTAGCTTAAAGCCCAAGGATACTATGATAATGGCAACACCTCAAGGGTGTCAGGGTAAAGAAACACAAATACATCCAAAAACCAAGGGCACCAAACCAAAGAGAAAGGGAAGCAGCCCAACCAAGCCCGAGCACAAGTGAACATTCACAAGAGATGGGCAAGAAAGGACTTACTAGTATCCTAGGGATATTATCAAGGAGCAGAAAGTATGGGTACCAAAAAACAACAGGAGATCCAATGCAGTGTTTACCTCCAAAACAACAGGACATAGCCATAAGCACAAGCAGAAACATGGCCCAGATAGATCAAGTGACAAGGTTGCACCAAAATTGGTTTGGAGGAAGTAAACCAATCACCCAAGTAAACAAGAGAGGTATCACTGAAGTGAAGTCACGTACACACGAAACACAACCAGTTCACAAAGTGGAAGGAAAACTAAGAAGTTCTCACTCATAACTAAAGCGTCAACAACACATACCCATAAGCTCTAAAGTACCAACATGGTTCCCATGGAAATAAAAAACAATGAAGGTGGCAACAACGAGCACCTAGATACCAAGCAAATAACTTCCATTTTAAAAAGGTACAAGGTAAATGGTTAAGCATTTCATGCTATGAAATTTCTAACCCGTTTCATGCTCTGAAATAGGTTCATACGTTTCACATGCTCAGTTCTTCCCCCCTCAATGCATATTTTTTGGCCTTGGAATGTTTGAGCATATAGAATTATTTAGGGTATCCCTATTTTCATGCATAAGAAGGGAAAGCGAAAGTTTCACGATGTGAAAACCTAACCTGCACTTTCATGTCGTGAAAGGCTTCACAATGTTTCACGTTGTGAAAGTGATGGGATTTCATGCCCTAAAACGGTAAAAAACATACAACGAATTTTCGGTTTTCCACTTGGCATGCCCAATTAAGATGGATGCCGAGCCGATGGCTTGGACATAAATACATTTTACTTTCATTTTTTGTGCATTTCACTCCTCGCTCTCTTCTCTGGGAATCTTCTACTATTGGTTGAGTCCATGAATTGCGCTCCGTCTGCCCAACACTTCACCGCATTCACTTCTCTCACGTAGGAGCTTATATGCTCTCCTATGTGTATGCTTCAATCGTCTATTGTCATGCTTCCCCTCTCAAATGATTGAAATCCTATTGCCTATTTTTCAACGTTAAATGCTTGCATTTGCTTCTCTTCTTTCTTCTTTTTTACCTTTTTTTATCACCTTGCATTACCTAATATCATACTTCATCTCACAAAAAAAAACATAAGAGATTTCATGATGTGAAATAGCAGTCTACTATTTCACGGCATGAAATCCAAATCCTGCATTCACGAAAAAAAAAACATATTTCACGCGAAAAAAACCAATCCACCTAATAATAAGACACTAAAACTGTATAGATCCTACTAACAACTAAGCACCACTTTTACGTTGTGAAGTGCATTCTACAAGTTCATGTGCATAACTTTCACGCTGTGAACTACATTCTGCTAGTTTACGGACTAACACTTTCACACAAAAAACTCTCACGATGTGAACTACATTCTGCTAGTTCAGAAACTAGCAATTTCATGGTAAATTACTAATTCACGTCATATATCTTCTAATTCACCACACACCACACTGTTTATGTTGCTCACCACACTGTTTATGTTGCTCACCATACTAACACTCTTTCCATCATGCACCAAGAGCTCCTACTAGTTAGCGAGACTAATGATTTCTTGATAATGTTACAGATGGCTACACTAAAAGACTCCGACCTGGAGTTTGAAGTGACCCCAACAAATACTCAAGCCAACACCACCGGGACACAACGACGAAGAAAAAGAGAAGGAATAGAGGGACAAAGCTCACATATCTTGGCACATATGACAAGGATTTAAAAGGAACCATACTCTAGGAGGACATCCACATTCTCTTCCAATACCACAGCCCGGAGTGCCTAAAAATCTTGGAAGATATAGATGTCCAGTATAAGTTGGAGAAGGTGGGATTGGGCAAAATGGCAAAAATACTACCCAAGAGTTTGAACCTGCAACTCTCTACAGAATACCTCAAGACCTACAATAAGAATACCAAATGCAGGACAATCACAATGCTTGATAGAAGCACAGAGCAGGTGCATATCATAGAGGATATGATCAGAGAAGCACCCCAAACAAATCACATATCCTTCACACATTGATCAATGCCCATTAGAGGATATGTTAAAGAAGATTTCATACAACTCTAACGGGGCTGAATATGAGAATATCAAGGAAGAGGTTGATGAAAGAGCCTGTCGGGCAATGTCGATGATACTGCAGGTGAAGCTAGTGGATAGGTACAGTCGTATACCCCTCCACAGAATAGCCAAGGTGCACGAGGAAAAAGCTAAAGATTGGGCATGGTTCATCCATAGACTCAATGGAGCACTATCTCAAGTCTCATCAGCCAAAGGTGTGCAACCCTACCTCCTAACAAAAATTCTTAGCCATGTCAGCAACATTTCAATTCCTACGAGTCATCCAGAATAGGTTGCCCCCCATAGGCCCAACAGCAGCAAACAGGAGGCAATGGCGATTCCTGCACAACTAGTAGAGGATCTACAGATGGGGAAAAGTGTCCTGAAAGACACTTAAGAACTCCTCAAAGAATTTTCCAAAGGTGTCACAAAAGGCATCATGCAACCAGACAAGTCAAAGCATATGCGAGGACGCATGAAAGAAACTGAGTGGAGGCCACTCACCAAGAAACAGATTGAGGAGGAAGCGTGAAGCCTGGGAGAAGAGGTCGCAAAGGATATAGCATCATATCAGGTAGCTCTAGAAGAACAGCAAGCAGGATTAAAGGTAACCACCCCACTTGAACTAGAAGAGTTATAATCGAAAAAAGGGGCCAAAGAATCTATAATCCAAACACCACCTTCTAGCTCGGCAGCCTTGGTGTTCCAAAATCTCTCCCCTTTATAGGGATACAGTAATCTTGGATCTGCCTCCCTCAGCTGAAATGGGTGCACCATAAGAACCAGAGGGAAAGACTTTACCACAAGAGGATGTAGGCAAGGCAAACGAGGAAGCAACATCAACACCTTCATAACCTGCTCGGGAAGAACAAGACAAAGAACTTGACAAGTGCAAATAGCATGAGGGAAGTCCCATCCCTAGCAAGTGAATAAGATTGGACTTTTAAAGTAACCAAGGAGCCAGATCCTTCCTAGAATATTTGGATATGCTAGAAGATGTAGGTACATTTCTTGAAGAAAGCATGGAAGGTATGGACAAGCTGCTATAGCTTTCTACAGTTTCAGGAAACAGACGGCTCAACATCCACCAGCACAGATGTGTGGTCACACGAACAAAAGGTGTGGCACTGCCATCTCATGACCATGCATTTGTTGCGCACGACTGTCATACAAAATTATGGAAGCAGGTCAAAGACAAAACAGACGGCTTAGCATCTACTAGCACACAGATGTGTGGTCACACGAACAAAAGGTGTGGCGCTGCTATCTCATGACCACGCGTTTGCTGCACAACAATCATAC
Organism: Cibotium barometz; assembly: GCF_041138505.1. NCBI lineage: Eukaryota > Viridiplantae > Streptophyta > Polypodiopsida > Cyatheales > Cibotiaceae > Cibotium > Cibotium barometz. The sequence continues at coordinate 54,933,761 of NC_141058.1, read as the reverse complement.
AAAAATATGGAAGCAGGTGAGAGACAAAAATATGGAAGTAGGTGAGAGACAAAACAATCTAAGTGCAAGCTCTAAAAGACCAACTAGCTGTAGCAGAAGCACCCACAAAGAGGTCATAATTAAAAGTTTAAAAATTGCTAAGGATCAAGACGCAAGGTTGGCAACATTGGAGGAACATAATAGTTCCTAAGAAAGACAATAGTCAGGAGAACCAAAGAGAACGAGGATCTAACAACTCCGATAGAGCAAGCTAAAGAACAGCTTCAAAAGGAGGTAGCACACAACAAAGAGAAGGAAAAGCAGCACACACAGCAACAGTTGAGGGACGCCCATGCCACCTTCCAAGCCAAAGAAGAGGGGTACATCGGGAAAATCAACAAACTTAAGGAAGAAAAGGCTTCTTCTGAACATAAAGTGAATATCCCCCAAACAACAGAATGAGAATAACTCAACAAAGCACACATCGAAAAGCTAAGGGACCTCAATGAGGCTATCAGTACCAAAACAAAGCAAATGGAGCAAATGCTGGTAAGCCACCAGCAAGTTCTTGAGGATGTCAACCAGCAACTCACCAACAGCCAGACATTAGCATAGGAATGCCTAAAGCAATTCGAGGAGGCTCAAGCTCAAGCCACCACCGACACAGGATTGCCAAAGAAGAAGCCGATAGAAGATACACAGAGCTAGCAGCTGCTTGGGAAGTACGTGAAGCAACAATTTCCACACTCATCAATGACAAAGATACTAGAATACATGAACTGGAACAAAGGCTTGCCATCCAAGACCGCCCTCAAAGGAGTGATCAAACTGACGAGCTACATCAACTCATCGAGCGTGCTTTAGTGAATAGGCTCTTTGTCGGTGACTCCTTGGGCCCCTCCTCAAACTCTTACTTTGTTTTTATCTACACTAACACTCTCTCTTCTTGAATATGAAATTAATCTAGCAGAAGACCTCAATTTAGGATATTTATCCCTCATACATTAGAATATGGAGAGGGACGCTGAGCATACATTAGTAATGGGAATATTAAAAGGTGACGTAGTTCTTGCTAACCCAGCTGACATATTCTTTTTCCAATAGTGCTCGACCTTCATAGTTGGTGTCGAGTGTTATATCATTTTATCATTTTGGATGACAGTTTTGCCAAACTCGACCTATTCATGCCAGATGACATGCCATCCACACCGACCAACTACGAGGTTGTTGCTCGTAGCTACTAGTGGATAATTAGGGGTGGGTTGAGGTTTACGATACCCATCAATATCTAAATCTATCTGAATCTACCTTATATCATCCCATGGGTATTATAAAACTATATAAAAAGATACATAAACATCTAGAGGCAATGCTCACTAATGTAATCTATAATTTTGAGCGTGAACATATTGAATATCCAAATATAGCCCCAGAAGAGCTGTCAGACCTACATGAGTTCATGACAGCTGTGAAACCCCCACAACCTCCACCCAATTCAGGAGAAGGTCAATAGGAAACTCCAGGATCCTCAACCTCTGTAACTTACCCCATGTTTACATCCATCTCAAGTAAACTACTAAAACCTTATTCTATTATATCTCCTACTAACAAAACTAAGGCGGATTGTATATTCTCTGGCTACTCCTTTCCCCCTGTTGATTTTCCCACTAACACTCTCGCCCTCAAGGATTTTCCAGCAACAAATTTATCTCCACCTAGGCAGCTCGATGAGGTACGTAATCTACTCCCTCGAGATGATTTACAAGCTTTCACTGATGAAAATGTCTTGGAGTCTTTATCAACTGCAGAATACGAGGGCCTCATATATGAGCCGAGAACCCCCTCTTAAAGCCGAGAACCCCCTCTTAAAGCCCAAATTGATGTTCAAGGTGCTAATTATGCAAATTAATTACACCATTTGAACCTACAAGAAGAATTCTTCCAGAAGCCTACTCTAATATAGAATCGAGGCGACAACCAAATGTACCATACCCTCTCCGAGCCCTGATGCCAGACTTAGAAGAGTTCCTACCAAAATGGGAGGAGAGGGCACCTTGTGTGAAAATGTGGCACGACACACAAAATTGGCAAACACACACTTAATCGATCTGTTGGAGATCCGCATTGTCATATTTATGATTAGTTATTACTGCCGCAAGTGGCAAAAGCAGCATCCAGTGCATACAAGGGGTGGATATACTGCAATAGAAACAGATGATACCAACCCCCACCTGAAGATTTTGGAATATAGCCTGACTAGTGCAAGGAGTACCTCACATTGCCAGACTACAGTCTTCAATACCAATGCTCCACACCAACACGAGTAGACCCCCTATACATGCCAATCATCAACAGAAGGCTCACTCCATTATAGTTCCATGTAGCAAGGAAAAGGGATTCACATGTTTACAACTTCCCTTAATTCTCAGTATTCATAGATATAAGCAGTCAAAGAAATCAGATGCTAACATGGATACGAGCATGGCAAAGAATCCCAGATCCAAACATAGTGGCTGCCGTCAAATTTTTGAAGTTGATCATAGTTCTCATAGATCAACCAAAGGAAAGATATAATGGATAACTGTTCTTAGATATGACTAGAGGCCCAATTGAATAAGGGAGGATGCTATATTATCATCACCTGAGGTATCTACCAGGGTACATGCATGTCACATTTAAAGATATGATAGACATCGGGTTCTAGACGTCACACTCAGCATTCCGAAGAACCCTCAAAAAGTTTCAATCATGCAGTAACTTCTACAGACATGAGTTTGGCGACTAAGTCTTTTGACCTAGGTAAGAGGTTCTAAGGACATGAGTTCGGCAACTAGGTCTTTCTACCTACTACTAGGAAAGAGATTCTAAGGACAGAACCTACATCAACTAGGGGGGATGTTAATTGTCACCACGGGACCCTTTTGTACTTCTTGAAGTAATAATTAAAAACTCACAAAATACATCAAAAATTAAAACAAAGACTTGAATTAAATTGAAAATAAAAAATATGATAAAATATATACCTGTAACAGTCCTCCCATTTGAGGAAGCAACTATCCTGAGTTGTGTTAAAAAAAATGCTACAACAACAAAATCTCGTGCGACACTTAAGTTGGTGATCCTTGCACCATCATCAAATCACAATAATAATATAAAATAATATGATATAGACAAGATCCCTTATGTGTGACACACACACACACATTACTCATCACCTATTTTTGTAAACATATCTTAATTAATTACCTTGTGTACAATTAATCCCAATATGATACATTGATAGGCACAAACACAGCATATATTCACCACTTGTTTCACTACGATGAGAGTATCATTATGTACACATCATCTAGCATGGTGTGAGTTACCACTTGTTACACTCTAATGAGCATGGTACATCACTTACATAAACCACTTGTTTCACTTCAACTGTGTGCAGTTGTCAAGAGTAGTCCACTTGTTTCACTTATCACATGTGCCTTTGTTTCTTTCACCTCTTTGTCCACAAGTCTTTTAACCGGCTTCAAGAAGATTAAATTAAACCAAAGCTATGATACCACTGTCACGGGACCCTTTTGTACTTCTTGAAGTAATAATTAAAAACTCACAAAATACATCAAAAACTTGAATTAAATAAAAAATAAAAAATATGATAAAATATATACATGTAACATTAATCCCATTTTGGATTAACAAAGATGCTCCTCCATTTGAGGACATTAATAAATGTTATGTAAAGGCACTATAAAGGTTGTACTTTATGAGATATTGACCAGCCAAGGATTTAGTTAGTAAGATTTGGGTGCCCAAGCGTGAATAAAGGCCAGTTGTATACAAGGCAATTTCTCATAATAGAAAGAGACAATCCTCGTTTGTGCTATGAGATCTCTTATCTTGTCTTTTGTATGAGAGAGAGAGAGAGAGAGAGAGAGAGAGAGAGAGAGAGAGAGAGAGAGAGAGAGAGAGAGAGAGAGAGAATGTATTCTAGTGCATGTGCCTCTTCCATGTCTGTGTGTGGGAGAGTGAGAGGACTATAGCCTTGTATTATGGTGTGAGCGACTCCACGCGGTGACAGAGTGGAGGTGGATATTGGAGGATTGGAGCTTCTACAAGAGAGCTTGGAGTGCCTCAAGGGACGTGAGCTTGGAACATTGGCAAGTACCCTACGTTGGTTGTTGTCTATTGCTTCTTCCATTTGTGAATGTGTGGAGTTCTCTTCTTGGGAGGTGCAGTAGGCCATAACATTATATGGTGCCAACCCTAGGGGATATTCGGCTACTTTCATAATCGACAGTAGTCTCTCACACTTTCCCTTTGATCTAGGTGGGAGATTGCTTAGCTTCATCATCGAGACGGGAGGCCCTCATCCTTTCCATTTGACCTTGGGGTTCATACTCCTCATGTTATGGTATTTGGGTCTCTTCCATGACAGTGACTTGGTAATGATTTTTGGCTTTCATATATAGCCTTTTGTATATGTTTGATGGGGATGGTTTGTAATGAAGCAACAACTTTAGATTGCATCTAGGACCTTGGTCATGGGCTCAAGTATAAAAGGAGGATCATGGGGACTATTGTTGTACCTTTTTTGACATCTTTTGATATTGGTCATCTTAACTCTTAGAGCCTCATGGCTTTCATACCTTGTCTTGACATGTAAGAATGATGTCTTAGTGGTTGACTCTTCAAATCAAAACTCTTAATGGAGTTTGAGATAAAGGACATAGGATACGTACACTTGGAATCAAGATAAGAAAAACACATGAAGGTGGTACATAGAAATACATGTAATCTATTTGGAAAAGTTCGATATGGATAATTGTAAGCGCGTCTCAACCCAATGGAGTCTAATGTGAAAAAAACAAAGAATGAACAAGGGAAATTCTATGATACTTGTTAACCTAATTCTAGGGTTAATAAGAGCTACCGCCATTATCTTACATCAAGGAGTCAGGATAGACACACCAAAGGGTCATACATTCAAGATATGAAGCAATAGTGTCCAAAGCTACAACTTTGATGGGCGCCCGTATAGTGGTGTGACGGAGTATTATGGAAATTCCTGCTTTAAGAGCATGTGGTAGCAAGTGTTAGGATGAAGTCCTAAGTGATGTACTTCATGGTTATATTATAAGAGTAGTCATTGTAATAACATTAGGCCTCTTATGAGCCTAAAGTGCCCGACCGACCACAGTTTAAGTGAGTGTGAACACTTATGGCCATGTATATAAGTGAATATCTCTCATAATACATTATACTCTCCCATTGTACAATTGAGTCTTGATCTTGCTAATCTCTCTCCCTAATGCATGCTAGTGTGTGTGTGAGTGAAGTGAGGTGAGAGGAGGGACGAGTACCCATAGTGCAACGACAGTGTGATAACGCTCGCAGGAGGCACGATGGAATTGCTTCTCAAGGAGTTGTAGAGCTTGGAGACCTCAAGGGTTACGAGTTCGACCATTGGAAATATCCTTGACAGTTGCAGTTCACTAGGTAAACTCTTTTTGGATGTGTTTCAAGGAGAGTAAGGGTCAGCCATAACATTTTGGGCACCGTTATCGGGGAGCCATCCCTTGGCTTTTTCCATCGGTTTTTCCTTTAATCTACGCATTACCCATTGCCCATTATCTTGATTAATGGTTTCCCATGAAAAAAGATGTAGATTTGATGGTAATTTGTGTGTGATTTATTGTAGAATGGCTCTCTCTTTTGTTTTTGTATAAAGAATGTTTTTTGCTTAATTTTTAGCTTAATTTGAAGTTTCATGTTCTTAAGGCTTGCACAAAGGTTTTATTAGGCTTAGCTTGCATCCATTGCATCAAACAATGCAATAGAATGTAAATTTTTAGTGAATATTGGCTCTCTTTAGTGTTAAACATAGAACTAAGATCATTAATTTTAGTTTAATTGTGTTTGTTGTTGAAATTGTTTGGATTAGAGTGTTAGCAAGCATTAGGATTAGCTTAACCTTTTAAAAATTTCTGAAAACCATAAAAAAACCCTTGAATTTGACTAATTTCTCTTAATGGACTGGTTTTTATTATATGGGTAATTAATCTTGCTTAAGAGATAAAAAATTTAGAAAATGTATTAATTGGGATCTAAATTGATCATATGAGTAGTTGAAATTGGTGTTTTTGAGTGTTTTAAGAGCATCTAGATGCATCAAAACACCTAATTACATCAATTTTTTCATCATCAATTGGAGAAATTTGACTCTCCTTGCTTAATTTTGCCTTTAAATAGAAGACCATAATTAAGAGTTTAATTAATCTCCTATTTTAGATTAATTTACACATTTGTTAATGCACAAAAATTAGCATTTCGTTGCTCTATCCAATGATGTGCTCAGTTATGTGAATTAATTAGGGATTAGTGGTTAATTAGAGTCCTTGATTAGTGTAAAAGAGAGAAAGATTAGTGAAAGGTTAATCTTGGATTAATTCTTAATCACTTTTTACATAACTCATTAAGGCTAATGAGCATTCAATGAGTAGATGCTTATGAGTTGTCAAATTGAACATTTTTGGGAGTCATTTATGAAGGGTGTAAGGGGTGTCATTGACTTTTTTGATTCCCACTTACCTTTTTGGGAAAATGCCCATATCTCTTTCATTTTAAATTAAAAAAATATTCCCCCCAAAAAAGAAAATTCATATTTTCGACTAGACTAAAAAAAATCGAATTTAATATTTCCGTGAAGTTCAGTTCACGGTGTGAACCACTTTCTGCAACTTCACGGCCTAAGGGTTCACGCCCTCGTGAACCGCGCGTAAAAAAAATCGAATCTAATATTTTCGTGAAGTCTTGTTCACAACACGAACCATTTTTTGTAACTTCACGGCCTAAGGGTTCACGTCCTCGGGAACCGTGTCCAAAAAATTAAATTTAATATTTTCGTAAAGTCCGGTTCATGGCGTGAACCATTTTCTGCAACTTCATGACCTAAGGGTTCACGTCCTCGAGAATCGCACCAAAAAAAATAAATTTAATATTTTTGTGAAGTCTGATTCATGGCGTGAACCATTTTCTACAACTTCACAGCCTAAGGGTTCATGCTCTCGGGAACCGTGCCAAAAAAAAATAAAAAAAATCAATCAACATTTATAAAATCCGTGAAGTCTACTTCACGGCGTGAAAGGGATCCGTTGGCAAAAAAAAATCAATCAAAATTTATAAAATCCATGAAGTCTGCGATTCACGGCGTGAAAAGGGATCCGTTGCCCAAAAAAAAACTCCGAAAAACACCCCTGTTTGCAGGCCTGTATCTCCTAAACCGTATATCCAATGAAGGCGCTCTACGGCTCATCGAAAAGCTGACATCAAGCTCTTCGACTTTGGACGTGGCCATTCGAAGTCAAAATCAATCATTTTGGCCTCTGACTAGTAGTCTCAAAATTCGACCCAAAAATCGAGGTAAAAAACAGTCCTAAAACCACGAAAAATCACAAAAAACAGTGGGAAAACAACGACAAGCCATATTCCGGCCACTTTTTGAGGGTCCAAAACGACAAAATCATGAACGACTCAGGAAAACAAAGTTGTAGTACTCCAAAAATACTACAACTTCCTCATACAGAGTTTTTCAAAATTCTTTTTGGAACACCTTTAAAAGCGTGCTGCAAAATAGGAAAAAAATTCTCAAATTTTTTTTCGTCTTAAGACAGTGATGGAAAATAGGTTTTAGGAACTCCTCTTCCATCTGGGAAGTTACTAGCATACACTTTTTTTTTCGAAAAATTATCTCTAAGAGTTTCACGTGTGTATAGCGCCTAAGCTAATTAGGGTGAACAGACACCCATTTGACCCAATGAAGAGAACGCCAAGCCTCTTGAGGTTGTAATGAGCTGTGGGAGAATATAGAAAGCAAAAAAAAAAAACCATGCGTTTGCTCATTAAGGAGCATTTAGGTACTTTGACATGGCCACGATAGAGGGATTGCCAGGGATCACACAAGGACTGAACCCAATGGCTGACAACTTTGAGCCATTGAGATCTATGCCGCAAATGCTCCTTGCGATACCATTGGCTATGCCTATATTAAGCGTGTCATTGGGTTTTATACCCCCTATCACTTCGATCCCACCGGGCTTTGGTCCCTTACCTAACATTCTCGCAAATCCTATAAGTAGCAACCCTTTCTTGGATGCCCACACCCTGGACATACTGACTAGTCTAGGAAGGGGGTTAGCCCAAGGACTCAGTGAGTCTCTCCCAACAAGAGCACTCACATACGACCTTAGTGACTCGTATAGAAATATGGCCGTACAAATTTCCAAAATCATGGGCAAATACGACGAAACAACAGACCCTCTTCAATTCATTCAAATGTTTGAACAAAGGTGTGAAGTATTTGGAAATCCCAACTATCCCACCAAGGTACATGTGTTGAATCTATTCTTAGAGAGAAAAGCTAGTTGATGGTTCATCACATTGATGGCTAGCGATCAAGACCAACTTCAAAACCTTGAAATCGGCCTTTATACATGGCTTTTACAGACAAGGTGATCGGTGGAGTGCAGCAACAGAAATCTATTCAATTGAGCATCAACCAAATGAATCCATTAGAGATTTTATCCTTCGAATAAAACTCTTGGACTCATGATGTGAGTCATGGGAAAAATTAAACAATATTCAATTAAATAGATGTTTCATGATGGGCTTGAAGAACAACAGTTTACACAACTTGATCGCTGTATCCAATTTGAAAACATTCGATCAATGTTGTAAAGAAGCAGTACGTTTAGATGACAACATGCTGGAACATGATCATGCTACTAGGTGTTCCTCATCTAAACCAGGTGAAGCAATGGCAAAAGAAAGATCGATCTCGAAATTAGCATTCCTCGAATTCTATACACCCTTGCTTAAAACCTTTCAATCGACATCTCTAAGAGAGAATGAGAACCTTCAAAACTAGACATCCTTAATGCCTTTACAAGTGAGGAATGAAATGCCTTGTGTTGAGTGCAATCACTACGACCATCCCAATCTCCATTGTGCATACAAGGCATCTGTTCTTGTATACTGCATATACTATAAAACCTTTGACCATGATATTAAAAAGTGTCCCAATTCATCCACAACACTTGACTCAAAACCTCCATCTCCCGTGCACTAAGCAAAAACACTCCAAAGGGTAGAAACTGCTCAAGAAGCAGCTAATCGAACACTTCAGTGTTTTGTCGTGGACCTCACAAGGTAGCAAACTGCTCAAGAAGCAGCTAATCGAACACTTCAGTGTTTTTATTGTCGTGGACCTCAACTGCACAATTTGGAATACTTCCATGCCCATAGTCACTGACACCTTGTGACCCATGTGTGAACGATGTGGCATTGATCACATGTTCCAAGATTGCCCAAGACAAGTTGATTCCATGCAACTTGTCTCACAAAATATAACTCTTAACATATTAAACATACAACACGGGCAATTGGTCACGGTACCCTTGAATGTGCTTGTACATTTACAAGCCAAGGCACGAGAAACAGTCAAAAGGAATGCAAAAGATAATACCTCAACATGAGTAGAAGAACATGCTTTAAAGCGGAACCTAAGAATAGAAAATAAAACCTTCTAAAACTAAGAAAAAGAAGGGATTACAAACTATCGAAACCAAGGTTGAATTAAAGGATAGGAAAAAGGAGCCTATGAAGGACATAAACTCGAAAGGGGACATAAACACAATAGAACCAAAAGCTACACAACATGATGCAGGAGCATCCACCTCAAAGGCCACCACATAAACCACAAAACCCATATTAACGACATAGGGTACAAAAGCCCAAAAGAAAATTCGATCTCCTTGCATGGGCAAGCATGATGAAAAACTAACAATCCAAAGAAAGTCAGAAAATGAAACAAGTTCTAGTGTGTCACTAAGTAAGGATGAAACAAGTTCTAGTTTTTCATCATGCTTGCATGGGCAAGCATGATGAAAAACTAACAATCCAAAGAAAGTCAGAAAATGAAACAAGTTCTAGTGTGTCACTAAGTAAGGATGAAACAAGTTCTAACTCTTCATTCAGTGCATCACATAGACCAATCAAGAAACTAGAACCCACCCAACCACCCCAAATTAATAATAATTATCATGACATGTACGGATCGCAAAAAAAGTAAGCTCTCAGGAGAGCATGCTTAGCTTGGTTGAATGTCTTACAAGATCATCTTTTGTTGTGATTGAGCCTCATAATGCCAATCCAAAAAAAACAACCAAAAAACAAAGCCCAGAGGAGTACCGTTTTCCCTTTCAAGAGGAAGACATACTCTCCACAGAAGAGTCATTTGAGACAGATTTCACGAACTATACGCTTGAGAAAGCAGGTGAAGAATTCAATAATTCTCTTGCAAGATTAAAACAATCTCTCAAAACCTCATTTGGAGGAATGCTCTTCTCTCCTGATGAAGCCAGCATCATATCGGCACTTGCACCTTTAAGGGCTCAACATGAGCTATACCAAGACATAAAGAACTCCATAAAATAGGACTGTGAGGATTCACAAGTTTCCAAATAGACCTCATTAAGAATTGTCAGAGGGCCAAGTTTTCCAGTGTACACACTGGGTACTCTTGAAAAAGGTGAGAGCCAAATAGAGGATGAAAGTGAATGGGAATATGAAATAGAAACAGGATCTGAAGTTGAAAAAAAAACTAAAACATCCATGGTTCCTTTGGAAGATTCTATCATGGTATGGTTGGATTTTCCTACAGGCAATGATGTTAAGCGCAAACGCGCATTGATTAGCCCTCGAGCTAGTCATAACATCTTTTAGCCACACTACTGAAACTATCGGTGGAGATATGATATTTACATTCGATGTTACCCTAGATTTCCTTAAGTGTGATGTCATCCTTGGTTGAACTTGGATATGTGAATCGTTGTATTCAATAGATGAATCCATGCACACAATCACCTTGAACACTCCTACAGGCAATGTACAATTGCTATTACGGGAGGAAGAGACCTTGGAGGAGCTGGAACTTCTAACGTATCTTACTATGAGAACACAATCTCATGACCCTCGAGCTATGGGATTTGTTAGGTCAATCAACACTCACAGCCCATGCAAAATGAATAAACTTTACACAAGACTTGAACATGCCATGTTTGGGGTACTGTGAACATACAATGCATATTGAAACTAACCCTCTTACTTGCAAGTTTTTTTGTGGTTGAGTATGTGTTGGAAGTAGATTTGATCTTGGGGCATAAATGGACTATTGCTGCCCGAATACCACTGTGCTTTTCTAGTGATAAGAGTCATTATGATGGTCAAAGATAGAAAGTTAACAATACCATACTGCAAGGAAGAGGATCCAACCTTAATGGATTTCTATGATGCTGAACGCAAAAAGTTATAAACCTCTTCCACATAAGCCCCTCTAAACAATAACCTACCATCTGCATCTACAACCGACTCCTTTATAGCATCTACTCCTTCAATCCCATTCTCACCTACAAAGTTGAATGCCAAAACCTCGTAATCAATAGCTATTCCTAAAGAAGTTCCTACATCCCAACCATCTATCTCTAACAAGAAGCTTAAGAGAAAAGCCTCGGAGCCTATGCCTCTTCATCGATAAACCTCACCAAAGGAGACATCCACATGCTCGAAGGCCTCATCATCAACAGTCACTCCACAAGAGACTGTAGCCTCATCATCGTGTCAAAAATGCCCATGAGTCAAAAACCTGTAGCCTCATCGCCAACCAAAGTCAAGGAGGGACCCAAACCTTCCACATCAACCCAAAATAAAACTCCACCAAGACAACCACAATCAAAGTATCTTAATAGTATCAAGATGTGGGTGGAGAAGGAGCTACTTGTCGCTCAAGGCTACTATAAAGGTGCCAATCAAATTTGGGTGCCTCGACAGTCAAAGCCTCTTCCCCAACACAGCACTCAGAGACCAAGAAAAAAAAAAGTACTCCATAACACAATATACAAAAGCCTTTACAAGTTTCTCAAAGAACTCCACTAAGTCAACAAGTGTGGGTACCAAAAACACTACTACAAGCGCAAGGGTACTACCAAAGAAATACCAAATCTTGGGTCCCCAAGCGCATCACAAAATCCCCTAAGCTTGCACAAAGAAGGAAGCCTCAGCACCAAGCACATTGGCCACCAGTTTATAATGTTTATTAAAAATGGGTGCCTGTGCATGTGCTTCAACAACAAGGATACTATGATGGTAATTCCATCATATGGTTGCCAAAATCGAACAATGTGAAGAAAGCCTCACCACCGACTTTAACCCCAATAGCTTCCTAAAGTTTGACAAGAATGGAGGCCCAAGCAATAACAAGCAAATCACTCAACCACTCTAGTGTATTCTACACCAACACAAGAGCTTGTATGTTCAAGCAAACAATCAACAGTCTTACCTATTGCCTTGACAACATTTGAGCAACAAATTCAAGAATCAATACCCATGTCTGCAACAACAAACGAAGACTTATGAGAGCATCAAGGACAAAATAACAATGCTCTTGTCATCCCTCTAGATGTGAGAAATAAGTGCACAAGAAGCTGTTGCTCGCAAGTCATGACCTAGCTGACCCATAAAATAATTTAAAATAAAAAAACTATCGAAGTCAAAACCTACAAGTTCACGGGGTCAAAACTTGCAATCTCACAAAATTCCCTTTCACGGAATTCCATCTCACGGAACTACCCCTCACGGAATCACCTCTCACGGAATTCCAGTTCACGGCCTACACTTTCACGGAAATACCGTTTGACGGGATTAACTTTCACGGGTTTAGACCATTTCACTGAATATCCCTTCACGGCCAAAAACCTGCAATCTCACGGGATTTGACCGTTTCACACGGAATACCCCTTCACGACCAAAAAACTTGCAATCTCATGAGTTCAAATCTCGCAAGAGTTAACAGTTTCACGACTTGAGAACCTGCACTTTCACAATTTAAGCCACATCACGGATTAAGCCACCTCATGCATTAACACTTGCACAACGATCTTCAATAGCCATTATATATTTGTTAAGCTTATTGCTTACTATTCTTTTGGCTAAATTAATGTAGCAGTTGCTCTATGAGTACATATCCATACTCATGTATAGGAGAACATTTGCACCAAAGCCTCCCCATCGACAACTTTGAGGTACATCTCTGAATGGGGGGGCCATGGTGGGTGAAAGCTTGCTCAATGCTACAACCCATCGCTTGGAATTTTTTCCAAACCTCTCCAAACAAGGCTACCATCTTCACAAATCAATGATCTTCAATCCTTAGTGAAGATATTTATATTAGCCTTGCAAGTCGACGTAATTTTTTCAATCCTTGCCACCACAAGTGGCTACTTCAACACAAAACAGTTCAATAAGAGTCTCTATGACTCAAGTCTTGTACTCTATGTATCTCTGCTTCATAAGAGCACTTAAATATACATAAAAACATAAAAAGCACATGGGCAGAAGTAGACAGGAACAGGTCCTACTTAACAACATTTGACAAGAATCTTGCCACACAAAGGGACATCATCGAAGGCCAATTTTTTCAAATGATGAATGTCGCTTCAATGAATCAAATGAGGAACTGAGAATCACCATCTCATTCTGATGATTAAGTCTGTTCTTCCGGATCCTTTCCTCTTTTCTCTCCCATTATTAACATCTCTTAGTGTCTCCACTAACAAAAATCACATGTAACCTTGCTAATGATTGCCAAAAAAAAATTGAGCCAAAAAAGGGACTCACACAAATATAAAAATGCAATCATTCGCAAAAAAAAGCCCACCCCTAACCCGTTAGGAATTCCCAATAAACCACTAAACTCTTCATTCACTAGCTAGCTTTTCTTATTCCTTCCGGAGGAACAAAGACCATTGACGTCACTCAACATCAAAGCCATCAACAAAGCTTGTTCATTCTCCCCCCCACACAAAGGTCTTCAACGCGATCACGAGGACGCGATTGCCATTAAGAAGGGGGGTATGTTAACCCAATTCTAGGGTTAACAAGCGCTACCGCCATTATCTTACATCAAGGAGTCACGATAGATACACCAAAGGTTCATACATTCAAGATATGAAGCAATAGTGTCCAAAGCTACAACTTGGACTATAAGATTCCTCCCTCTAGCTTTTTGAGGTGTGCAGGTGTAAGAACCTCCCCTTCTGATCTTATAATTATTCCACTCTCTGAAATAAAAGAAAGATTTTGTTTTACCGTATTTTGACCTAGAGAGAGAAAATATCTAGAGAGAGGTAGTCCAAAATTGAGATATTTTTGGATATAAAAATCCTCCTAGTGTCTAAAATGAATTTCCTTGAAACAGAAATTCAAAAAGAACTTTCTAATGTGTAATTGGAATTAATTGGAAACAGGTATAAAGGACCTTAGCCTAAGGGTCTAGATTTTCAGAAATTTTTGGATTATGGTCTAATTAAGGTTCCTATGGGCCAATAAGATCAATCCATGTGTGGGGAGGAGATAAATCCAATTTGTAAAAGAAAAATACCCAAAAATGAGTAAATGCTCACATAAGATGAAGAGTTGACTATGTACAAGGGTTATTAGTAAAAAACTATAAGTATTACTAAAAAATGAGATATTTTGGGTATAATGATTCCATTTTGACACTTGTGTAAGGAAGGGGAGTCCCTTCAAGGAGGCACCTACTTCACATGCTTGAATGAGTTTTAAACTCAAAAATAATGTGATATTTTTATCTCTCCTCGCTCTTGGATCAAATCGAATAAAAAAGGAACCAAACTAGGCCCAAATCTGGTCCGAATTCAACCAAACTGAAATCTAGAAATCAGTTGGTCTTGGTTAGAGCCTCCCTCTCCTATAAATAGAACTTGAGCCTTTGTAAAAAAAGGGGAGAATTTTACTATACCAGAATTATGCTGAAATAATGATAATTTTTACTATTCTCTAAAATTCTCTCCAAATTGAAGAAATTGGAGCTTCCCTCTTTCTTCAATCTCCATTGGTGGCTCCATCAACATACCAAACCAATTGATTGGTTGGGGGCCTCTATCGTGATGATCAAAGAATCAAGCAATGTTTAAGGTAAAGTATGAAATTTGATCTTTTTCTATAATTTCTCAATGTTTCTCTCTTCTCAACCCCTCTCAAGCTTGAGAAGCTTAATTGGAATGGCTTTTGAATGCTGTTGAAGTTAATTGATGAATGGTAGTAAAGGAATACATAAATTTCTATTTATGCTTAATTTTAATGGTTTTTATGTAATTTCTCTCTCTCACTCAAAGAATGGTCATTCCCATGACCGATTCTCAATCCAAATGAAGCCTCTCATAAAGCTTTTCCCTAATCCAAGAATAAATTCTATGCTTGTTTAATTGGAGGCCAAATTAATGGCTTTTTTATGCTTTTAAGTTAGTTATTTCATGAGAATTTATGATTCAATCCATAATGGGTTAATGATCCAATTAGGGATCATTCTAATCATATCTATAATGTTAAAGTTCATTCTTTTAAAATAAACTGAGATTTATAATAGCAGCGAAGTTATGGTAAAATTTCTGTAAAATTTACACATAAAACATTTTCATTCAAAGTATGAAAAGAGGACTTCCTACCATATTCTAGAAATTATCATCCTAGATTAATTGAAAGATTTTCATAGTAATCATGGAGAAATTAATTTTTATGTTTATGCATAATTATTGAATTAAGAAAAAGAGAATTCTCTAGTAATTAAATTTTATATTAAAAGAGTAATCCCCATGACCTTGGGAATCCATGTATTCCATTGATTTAGAGAAAAGAATTAGAAGGCTAAGATTATGTATAATTTATGTAAAAAAATTAAAGAAAGATTTTAGTTAAATTTATCTTTTTGTATAGATAAATTTTAAATGTTAAAAGAGAAATTCCCATTACATTTGGAATTCCATGATTAGATGAGAAAAGAGAATTTCTTATCATTTTGGAATTATGAGATAATTTATTTAATTTTATGATAAAATTTTTAGATAAATTTATTTATCTATGAGAAATAATTAAATGTTAAAAGAGAAATTTCCATAACATTTGGAATTCCATGATTGGATGAGAAGAGAGAAATTCTTATCATTTTGGAATTATGAGATAATTTATTTAATTTCAATGATGAAATTTTTAGATAAATTTATTTATCTATGAGAAATAATTAAATGTTAAAAGAGGAATTCCCATTACATTTGGAATTCCATGATTAGATGAGAAAAGAGAATTTCTTATCATATTGGAATTATGGGATAATCTATTTAATTTCAAAGATAAAATTTTTAGATAAATTTATTTATCTATGAGAAATATTTAAATGTCAAAAGAGAAATTCTTACGACAATTGGAATTCTCTCATTTAGTTGGGCAAAGAGAAATTTCTAACATATTGAAATAATGGATATTTTAATTTAGATGAATTTATTATATGAGAAATACTTGATGGGAAAAGAGGAATTCCGAGAACATTGGAATGTAATTAATTAAACGCAAAAAGAGGAATTTCCATGGTAATTGGAATCCTAGAAATTAAATGGGAAGAAGAGGAAATTTTAGTGTAAATTCGATTTATGGTTATTTTTACCAAATGAAGAAATATGGGCAGAATTGATTTCTATAAATCCCATGAATTCCTTTATTTAAAAGAAGAATATGAAATAAAATTCAATTGAAGAATTGAGAAGCAATATGGAAATAGTCGTCAGAAAAAAATCTTTAATTTAAACCAAGCAAGTGGCTGAAGTTTAGAAAAAAGTCCTATTATCGGTATCAATCTAGAAAAAAAAGCTATTAAATAGTAATAACATATAATAGTGATGTGATAAGATGTGTATCGGATGTGATAAGATGTGTATCTGATGTGATAAGATGCATATGGGATGTGATAGGATGTGATAAGATCCGTATGGGATGTGTATCGGATGTGATAAGATGTGTATGGGATGAGGTAAGAGAAGTGTATCTGATGTGATAAGATGTGTATGGGTTGTGATAGGATGAGAATGGTTGTGTTATAAAAGAAAAGATGTGAAGGTGTATGTGAATGTAGAAATGGATGTATGGAATGTGGATGAGGATGTTTATGAATGTGAATGTGAATGTGAATGTGAATATGGATGTATAGATCTGGATGTATGGATGTCAGTGTGGATGTATGAATGAGAATGTGGAATTGGACGAATGAGGATGTGGATGTGGATGTATGAATGTGGATGTGGATGTATGGATGTGAATGTGGATGTATGGATGTGGATGTATGGATGTGAATGTGGATGTGGATATGGATGTATGAATGTGGATGTGGATGTATAGATTTGGATGTATGGATGTCGGTGTGGATGTCAATGAGAATGTGGAATTGGATGTGCGAATGAGGATGTGGATGTGGACGTATGAATGTGAATGTGGATGTGGATGTGCGAATGAGGATGTGGATGTGGATGTATGGATGTGAATGTGGATGTGGATATGGATGTATGTATGTGGATGTGGATGATGAATGAGGATGTGAAGATGGATGTATGGATGTAGATGTGGATGTATGAATGTGGATGTGGATGTGGATGTATGGATGTGGATGTGGATGTATGAAAGTATGTATGTGGATGTGGATGTATGAATGAGGATGTGAAAATGGATGTATGAATGTGAATGTGGATGTGGATGTATGAATGTGGAATGTAGATATGGATGTATGAATGTGGAATGTGGATATGGATGTATATATGTGAATGTGAATGTGGATGTATGGATGTGGATGTATAGATGTAGATATGGAATGTGGATGTGGATGTATAAATGTCGATGTGGAAATGGATGTATGCATCTGGATGTGGATGTGGAAATGGATGTATG
Source organism: Cibotium barometz (assembly GCF_041138505.1). Lineage (NCBI taxonomy): Eukaryota > Viridiplantae > Streptophyta > Polypodiopsida > Cyatheales > Cibotiaceae > Cibotium > Cibotium barometz. Next base: position 54,915,944 of record NC_141058.1, on the reverse strand, counting down.
GATGTGGATGTGGACATGGATGTATGAATGAGGATTTGGATGTCTGATGTGGATGTACGAATGTGGATGTGTATGTAGAATAATGAATGCGAATGTGTATGTGAAATGATGTGTCGTCGATATGAGTGAATGGATGAGATGTGATGACATGTGAATTGGGATGTGAATATATGATATGTGATGTGAATGAATCTGAGGTGATGAGATGGAAAATGATGTGATTGGATGAGAATGAGTACACATATGAATGGAATGTGGAATAAGTAATGTGGACTGATGAGGGATATTGTGGAAAGACGAGAGTTCAATATAGAAACTGTATTTGCGACTTGTTTTTTGTAAATGACTGTTTTATGTCAAGAATGCTGGGGAAGCATTTTGACCGTCTTGTGATTAAAGTCGTGGAGACCTAACTGATAAAGTTGCAACTGCTGAGACGGAGAGTCAATGGAGGACGTCTCGCGTAGCAAGGTCGGCCGAGGTCTTGACCAGCCTCGGTTCGATTTAAATGGTGAGCTTCCGGTGTACGGTGGATGAGGGACCAAGGAAGCGGCCTATGGGTGAAGCGCTAGGTGACCTGCAAGGATCCTAGAGGGTGCTGACCATACGATGCTCGAGCTTTGGGTCGTCGAAGATACCCACACGTGTGTCGTGGAAGATATTGGAACAAGGAGTAAGAGTTGTTTTCTGGAACCGGGCATGGATCTGGTTAACTGACCTTGCTGGTCCTCAACGGATGAGTCCATGGCTCTTTTATATGGATCTGTTAGTTGATCTTGCTAATCTTCAACGGAGATTCCATCTTGATTTTTATAAGTGATTATATTGCCGGGTACTATGAGCTAGGAGCTATTGAAAAGGCCCCTGAGTGGACAGGTGGTGAGCATTCTGGTTGCCAATGATGCCATAGATACTCCGATGAAGGAATGATTGGAAATTAAGATTCAACTAGGATTGTGATTAGTGATACTATGGTATCATTAAATGATTGTTTTAAAGATGACTGAATCTGTGAAAAAGGCAATTTCATATTGGGTGTGTAAGTGGCATGACTGGTGTTAAATTTGCATGAATATCCGGCTAGGGGGCCTGGGAACTCTTTTCCCTGGTACCCGAGACAAAACCTAACCAAATTCTAAATTGGATCCCATCACTACAGTGGTTGGGCGGTTGGCTAACCCATGGGGTTGGATGGGGTTAGGCTGGACTGATGGATCCGTAAAATGAGATTCCTTTCTGTTATTACAATAGATGAAGTAAATCTCGGATAGTAATTGTTCTATGGATAGGAATCAACGGCGGCTATGCCTCTTGTGTTGGAATTAGGGTTGCAGGAATGCACACACAACTTCAAGAAGATGAGGAAGCTTGAGCACAACACAGTAGTGTATTATGAGTGCCAAAAATGAAAGATAACAAGCCCTAGAAGATAATGGGCGTATATACAATGCACGGGGGAAAAAACCTCCTAGTGAGGGAAAAAGTGCCCCGGCGGTCCTAAGTGTGTTCACACACATCACTACTATAATATGGTAACAAATCCCCCCTGGAGTGATGCGGTGAACAAGAGCTAGCACTCATGTATAGGGAAGTGTCTAGCTATGTGGACGAATCCACAAAAGGGAGTAAGCCCAAAGCTTTGCGAAAAGCTTCGAACTTCTCACGAGGCAGAGCCTTTGTGAAAAGGTCTGCAAGGTTATCCTGTGTTGGCACATAAGCCAAACTGATCTCTCCTGCAGAGAGTCTCTCCCTGACATAATGGTAGTGCACCTCAATGTGCTTCGTACGAGCATGGAACACTGGGTTCCGCGCAACTGCCAATGCGCTCTGACTGTCAGTGAAGATGGTGGTGGCAGATGGTTGCCCAACACCCAAATCAGCCATAAGGCGTCTGAGCCACACACACTCAACCGTAGCTGTGAAAGCTGCCCTGTACTCAGCTTCACAACTAGAAGTGGCCACAGTAGGCTGCTTCTTGCTCAACCATGATATGCATGAGCTTCCAAGCATGAAGCAAAAACCACTCGTGGACACGCGTGTGTCATAACAACCAGCCCAGTCAGAATCTGAAAAAGCATGTAAATCTGGCGGCAATGATCCCCCCTTGGGATAAAACAACCCAAGATGCCGAGTACCACTCAAATAGCGAAAGATACGCTTCACTGCCTGCCAATGCTTAATGCCTGGGCTATGCATAAATCTGCTCACCTGTGAGACTGCAAACTGAATGTCTGGCCTCGTAATGCATACATAAATGAGGCAACCAACAGCTGTCTGATAGAGTGTGACATCAAAGTGATCTCCAGCATCATGAAGACTCAACTTCAAACCTGTCTCCTTTGGAGTAGCAATAGGCTTGCAGTCTTCAAGGCCAAATCTCCGCAACAATGTTTCAATATACTTTGTCTGACACAAAGCAATACCTCCATCACACTGCTTAAATTGTATCCCCAAATAATGATGCAAATGCCCCAAATCTGACATCTCAAAAGAGGCATTCAAATCAGCCTTAAAATCAGCAATATGACTCTCATTTGGTCCTGTGAGCAGCATGTCATCGACATAGAGAGCAATGATTAGATGTACACCATCCACACGTTTAGCATACAAAGTGCTTTCTGTTGGACTATTCTGAAACCCATGTGCAGTCAAATATGCATGTATTTTTTCATACCAAGCTCGTGGAGCTTGCTTTAAACCATATAAAGCCTTTTTTAACCTGCACACTTTGTTTTCCTGCCCTCTTTGAACAAAACCACGAGGCTGCGATACATACACCTCCTCATGCAAATCTCCATTTAAGAACGCAGTCTTTATGTCCAGCTGATGTACATTCCAACCATTATGAGCTGCTAATGCACAGATGCTACGAACAGTGGTCATACGACATGTGGGAGCAAAAGTCTCATCAAAATCAATGCCCTTCTCTTGAGCATAACCTTTTGCAACAAGCCTAGCCTTATGGCGATCCACTGTGCCATCAGGCTTACGCTTCAATTTGTATACCCACTTAGTGCCAATGGCCTTCTTGCCAGGGGGCAAGTCACATAAAGACCATGTACCATTCTTCATAATAGCATCGTATTCTGCTTGCATAGCAGCCATCCAATTTTCTGAACTTTGTGCCTCATCAAATGAAACAGGCTCACTTTCATCGCACATACTAGAAACAGCCAATGCATAACAATCTGACGTATAAGAGGCACCATGAGAGCCAGAACGAGTGCGACTAGACAAAGGGGCATCCAACTTGCTGTCACGCAAAGTCTGCACCAGCCATCTAGGCATATTCCTAGAGCCCTCAATCTCTTGTCTCTCATCCTCAAGTGCATCATGCACATCTGCATCAGATATAGGCTGATCTGTGCCATCATTTAAAACCTGCATAGGCTGAAAAACTGCCTCATGAGGTATTGCACTTGACTGTGCACCACTGAAAAGAGGCAACAATGTATCATAGACATCACGTGAGCTGATATCTGTCTCCTTAGTACATGAAACCAAGGGCTGAACTGCATCTTCCACAAATACAACATCACGGCTAACCAAAATGCGCTTTGTCTGTGGATGATACAAACGATAGCCTTTGCTCTCAGCACTATATCCAACAAAAATACATTTGACAGCTTTGTCATCCAATTTTCTGCGATGTTGCACAGGCACTAATGCATATGCCAGGCAACCAAAAACACGTAAATGGCCAACAGATGGCTTGCGGCCATGCCAAGCCTCATATGGAGTGACAACCTGTAATGCTTTGGTGGGACACCTGTTTAGTACATAAGTGGCACACATGACAGCCTCAAGCCAAAAACCATGTGGTAGACTTTGACTCTTAACCATACATCTTGCCATTTCCATGAGAGACCTGTTTTTTCTCTCAGCCACACCATTTTGCTGTGGTGTATACGGCACTGTACATTGGTGTTTTATCCCACGCTCAGCCAGAAATGCATTAAATTCTGAAGACATATACTCCCCCCCTCGATCTGAACGGAGGGTGCCCATCTTACTTTCTGACACATTTTCAGCCATAACCAAAAACTGTTTGAAGCACAAAAACACTTCGGACTTTGCCTTCAAAGGATATACCCATGCATGCCTGGTAAAATCATCAATGAAAGTCACGAAGTAAAGGTAGTTTCCAAATGATGGAGTTTGCATGGGACCACAAACATCACTGTGAACAAGCTGCAATCTGCGTTCAGCTCTCACTGATCCATCTTTGGGAAAGGAAGCACGCTGCATTTTACCCAATATGCAGCCCTCACAAACATGCTTGACAGGTGCCTCAAGCTTAGGCAAAGAAGACACCATTTCAGATTTCTGCAGGCGCAGCAAACTTGCAAAATTCAGATGACCAAAACGTGCATGCCACAGTTTTGCATTTGAAATAGCCTGCGTATCCATAATAGCACATGCTGAATCCTCTACACATTTGCCATCCATATTGAGCTTATACAGCCCTCGACATAGTGAACCAGATGCTACAATGATGTCACCACAAGAGAGATCATGAACAGTACATCTGTCATCCACAAATTTTACAACCAAACCTGTTTTGGCAAATGCGGAGACTGACAGCAGATTCTTTTTGATCCCTGGCACATACAATGCATCAAAAAGTGTAAAGGTGTTGCCATTTGCAACATTCAGCACAATCTGTCCAACTCCTTCAACGGGATAAGAGGAGTTATTGGCACAAGTGACAGTATTCCCTGTGGGAGCAGACTCAAGGAAAGTGAATAAACTGCGCTGCGAGGTGATATGCTTAGTGGCACCACTGTCAAAGTACCATACATCTGAATCTACTGCAGACATACATGTGTCATGCAAAGATGGGTCATAACTGCACTGCGCATTGAATGCCCATTCTGTATCTAGCACAACATTAGCAGATTCATTGTTAGAAGGAGAGGCATCTGCAACAGCCATACCAGCCTCTTTCTTCTTAGCCTCTTTCGCAGCCAGCTTAGGACACGCTTTGATGACATGATCATTTCCCTTACAGTACTTGCAAAATGTCTTCTGTTTGTCACCCTTCTTCTCATCTTTGTCTTCCTTCTTTGGTTGCGCAGCATTTGCAGATTTCTGCTTACTAGAAGAAAAGCCAGCTTTACCTTTCCCGCTTCTCTGACTAGCAACGAAAGCTTGATCTGCGACACGCATATTATTCCTGTTTTGCCTTGACTGGTCTTCTTGCAGCAAAACAGAAACTAACTCCTCAAATGATAAGGCATTGGGATTGCCTTTCATCATCAAGCGAAGAGTGGAAGCAAAACCCTGATAAGAATCTGGTAGACCATTCAAAACAGTCTGCACAAGTGAACTGTCTGACAGGATTTCATCTGCAGAAATGAGCTGCTCTTTGAAATCCTTGATCTTTGTCAAAAAGCTATCCATAGAATCACCTTCGTTCATATGCTCATTCTCCAACTGTTTTCGGAGATAAGCAACACGAGCCTCATTTCTTGCCTGATACAATGTGGCAAGTACATCCCAAGCATCCTTAGAAGTCCTGCAGGAGCGAATATGTGGGATAATGGTACGTTTGACAGACAGCGCAATCAAGGCATGAGCCTGCGCATCTCTACCATCCCAACGAATCTGCTCTGCTGAAAGTGGTGGTTCTCGAACAGCTGCTACAGCACTTGTGCCTGCACCATCATCAACAGTACCTGTTTCTGATGTGTTTGCAGCATTCCCAGCCACAATAGGACGTGCATCAATACCCTGCACAATGTTCCATAACCCCTTTGCTACCAATACATGTCGCATCATATATGCCCACAATGGATAGTTGGTGCCATCCAACTTATCCTCAGCAGCCAACATGCGGAATACATCATTGTTGTCAGCCATGGCCAATGACTGTACTACTAGATGTAAATGCTGTCTGCAAGAGGTAAACCTGTATAAAATCGACCTGTGCTATATAGCACAGCCCAAAACAGACGAATGGGCACCTGTCCTGCAGATTTTAATCTTGACAGAAAATCTGCACAGTAGGACGATTTTGCCTGCGCAGTACTTGGAATGCAAAAACGGAGGGCGAAATGACCTCAGATCAAAATTCTGAAATGACCGAGCCCTCTGGGTTCTCCCACGGCATATACTAACCTGCAGACGCTCGTGAAACCTCGTCGCAATCGGAGGAGATGAAGCGGCAGGTGCCGGTGATGCTGCCCGGGAGGAGGAAGCCTGCTCTGATACCAATTGTTGGAATTAGGGTTGCAGGAATGCACACACAACTTCAAGAAGATGAGGAAGCTTGAGCACAACACAGTAGTGTATTATGAGTGCCAAAAATGAAAGATAACAAGCCCTAGAAGATAATGGGCGTATATACAATGCACGGGGGAAAAAACCTCCTAGTGAGGGAAAAAGTGCCCCGGCGGTCCTAAGTGTGTTCACACACATCACTACTATAATATGGTAACATCTTGATAGGGAAAAAAGCGTTGATCTCTATGATCCAAGTGCAAGTTTCTTCCTTGATCTGGCCGAGTATCTTTATAGGTGCGGTCGGATCACTTTGGTCAGTAATGATCTTGACTATGTTAGAGTAAAATTTTATCCTGGAGGAATCGCCTGTGCTTTTCGGGCAAGAGAAGTTTTTTCGAGTTCGGTTTTGGAAGAACCGAGGAATTAGTCACCTGTCCGGATATCCGTGGTGGGCGAGGCCCCGAGTGTAGGACCCTGCCCCACGCTAGATGTACTACAACCGCTGCTAGCATCCCAAATCCGTTGCACGGTGGTGGGGGACAGGGATCTTACATGGACGGGCGTCCGTAATGGTTTGACGGAGTATTATGGCGATTCCCGCTTCAAGAGCGTGTGATAGCAAGTTAGGATGAAGTCCTAAGTGATGTACTTCATGGTTATATTATGAGAGTAGTCATTATAATAGCATTAGGCCTCTTATGAGCCTAAAGTGCCCGGTCGACCACAATTTAAGTGAGTGTGAATACTTATGGCCATGTATATAAGTAAATATCTCTCATAATACAACATACTCTCCCATTGTGCAATTGAGTCTCGATCTTGCTAATCTCTCTCCCTAATGCATGCTAGTGAGTGTGTGTGAGTGAAGTGAGGTGAGAGGAGGGACGAGTACCCATAGTGCAACGGGGCAGTGTGACAACGCTCGTGGGAGGCGCGATGGAATTACTTCTCATGGAGTTGTAGAGCTTGGAGACCTCAAGGGTTACGAGCTCGGCCATTGGAAAGATCCTCATGACAGTTGCAGTTCACCAAGTAATCTCTTTTTGAATGTGTTTCAAGGAGGGTTAGGGTCTGGTATCAGATCTCGAGCCTTCCGATCCTCTCACCATTAATCCTTATTTCTTTCCTTGATTATCAGAGCTTGTTAATCTCTCTTTAAATATTCTTATTACAGTCTCTGGTATTAATCACCATTCGCCCATCTGTATTGGAGAGTAATAGAGTATCTGTCTCTTGCAGTGTAAGGTGCTACTTTTCTTGAAGCCTATTCCATCGCCGTTAAGTCACTAAGCATAGCCAGGGGGCGCTGCGTCAGACGTTAAGGCATTCAGACCTTGAGGCACTGCAAGAGATTTGCACACAACAATCGAGCATAGCAAACTCCTCTCTTACCTTGATCAATGGCAATGTTATCTCAAGTCTATCTCTAAGAGGTTTAGAATCGAGTCAAGCAATATGGTAACCTCTTCTTCACTTTCTGTCTTAGACGATGCTACACATCCTAAGTGGAGCATTCCCGAGATTCACCGAGAAGCCTTGTATGATCTAGATAGAAAGTTCAAACTCAAGTCTTCTACCAAATTCTCTATTTCTGAGTCTACTGTTGACATAGGGTTTGGTTCTAACAAAACTCGTTACTTCTACCCATTAGACAGAGAAGATGATCTCAAGAATGCCTTAGAACTAGGATACAACTATGTACATCTAGGCATCATCTATAGGCACCATTCCACTACATAGAAAGGGTATGCTCATTAGGCTTCTAGTTTCTCTTATGGACACAAGAGTTAAAGATATGCAAAAGTCTATAATTGCTGCTTGGGACACTCCCCTCTCTGAAGGACCCTCATTCTCTGCAGTCTGTCAAGACTATCTTCTATCCCTCAGAGCTCCTTACTATCTTAAATCCCTTGCAATCATGGTAACCCTCGACATAGAAGACTTCATGAATTTCACAGAAACTGTGTCTATGCAGTGGAGAATGTGCAACAAATATGTGAATACTGGAATGCCTCTACTAAAGCATATAGTAGAGAAGGAGAAGAAGAAGATTGGATACATGAACACCCATCAAGATGCAGATCAAAGCATGATAGTATTCATGAAGCTAGACGAAAGATCTAGCAGTATTATACCCATGGTTACAAGGTGGTCAGATCTGAAGATTCTAAAGAAATGGACCTTCGACACAGAGAAGCTACCCAAAGAACCCCTTATCCAGTGAGGTTACAGAGAAGCTAGACGAAAGATCTAGCAGTATTATACCCATGGTTACAAGGTGGTCAGATCTAAAGATTCTAAAGAAATGGACCTTCGACACAGAGAAGCTACCCAAAGAACCCCTTATCCAGTGAGGTTGCAGATTAGAGAAGAAGCCCCTGAAGCTTCAACTAGCAAATCTCTTTGTGTATCTACAAATATCAAACCTAGGTCAAAAGAAGAAAAACTGAGGCAGCTTGAAGATTTGTCCCAAAAACTAGGGACAGTGAGGCTTGATCTTTGTGATCACTCCCAAACCATCACCAATGGAGATACAAAGCTTTGCACAGCTTGTGAATACGTGGTGGTTAGAGCAAAAGGCAGAGTATCTATGATGAGTACACCTACTAGTAGACAACAAGGCTACACCGAAAATCTATTCCCCCAGCCCAGATGTCACCATAGTCACTAACCAAGAAGGCATGAAGCAAGGATACCTACAAACGAAGATAGGCTAGCAACCCTCATCCACATATATATGCTCCAAGCATCGCTTATGTACACTACAAGAAAGCATATATCATCATGTCCTTTCTCCAAAATTTCACACATTTGCTTTAGCATAAGGAACCAGATTCCAAAAGGTAGATACGCCACTCCAACTGCATTTCAAAAAGACCATATATCATTATGTCCTTTCCCCAAAAATTCACACATTTCCTTAAGTATAAAAAACCAAGTTCCAAAAGGTAGATATACCACTCTAATTGCATTTGGAAAAACCCATAGCACATTTGTATTTACAAAAACCTCAAAAGTAAATTTGTAACATCCCCCCTTCCCTGCCCATTCGTTAAAGAAGGTACATAGTGCCTCCTTAACCAGTGGATCTTCCTCAGTCTACTCTTATCAAGAATGGTTTAAGCTGATAACCATTTATTCTATCTTTGTGTAAGTATCCATTCAAATCTTTCAGCTGATATGACTCATTTGGAAAACGTTGATATGATGCATTTGGAAAACATTGATGGACTTGATAAGGGCCCGCCAAATTTTATCGTCTCTATTATCTAGTCTACTATCATATATGAGTACCAATGAATTCTTCTTGATTTTAGGCTTCTTTTGTAATTTATCGAATCTCTCTTTAATCTTTTGAGCTCTAATCTCATTGTTCTCAAATGCTAGCACTCTCTCTTCTTCCATTACTATGAACTGATCAAGACGATGTGAAACCAAGACTTTGTCTCCCCATTGTTTAAACAAAGCCACCCTTGAATTTTGAGCCTCCAGCTCAATAGGGAAGGACAAATCAACTCCATAAACCAATTTGAATGGTCCTATAAGCTCATAAAGTTGCAAGTAAACCTTTTGTCCCATTCTCTTTCCTTGTTGTTAAGTACAAGCTTTATTATTGATTTACATCAAATCTTATTTGTCTTTTCCACTAATCCATTACACTGAGGGTAGTAAGGATAAGAATATATGTGCTTAACTGAGATTTTTACCATCATGAAATCCTTAATAACATCTCCTCTATATCCTAGTCCTTAATCAGTTAGGATTTCTAAAGGAGTATCAAACCTAGCAAAAATGTTTTCAAAACAAAAATTTCACTATCACTTCACTAGTAGCTCTATGTTGCCATATATATATAGGCAGTGATGTGTGTGAACACACTTAGGACCGCCGGGGCACTTTTTTCCTCTTTAGGAGGTTTTTTCCCCCGGCTTGTATATACGCCCATCCTTCTAGGGCTAACTTATCTTTTGTACATTGACACAATCTAATATACTTTGTGTTGTGTGCATTCTTGCTTCTTCTTCTCCAAGCCTTGTGTGCTTTCCTGCAACCCTAATTTCAATAATTGGTATCAGAGTAGGCATCGGCTCCCAGGGCTACGCCGCCAGCACCCTTCGACTCACGTTCTCCGATTGAAGTGAGCTTTCACTAGCACTTCCAGGTCCCTATACTCTTCAAATAAGCCCGTAGTGCTTTGCGTTCTCAGAATTTGCATCTGAGATCGTTTCGGGCTCCGTTTTTGCATTTCAAGTTCTGCACAGGTGTTTTCGTCATTTTCTGCAGAAATTTCGACAGTGCAGTTTTCTGCAAAACAGGCATACGTGTTCTATTGTGGACCGTGTTACATAGCACAAGTTGTCTTCTGTTCAGTCTTTGCTTCATTACAGGTAGCTTTTGCATCAGTTTTCAGTCAGTGGTGGTGGCCATGGCTGATAATAGTAATGATGTATTTCGCATGTTGTCTGCTGAAGACAAACTAGATGGAGACAGCAACTACCCACTTTGGGCATACATGATGCAGCATGTTTTGGTTGCAAAAGGAGTGTGGAACATTGTGCAGGGTATGGATGTACGTCCAGGTTCTGTGGATGTAGGATCTGTGAGGATGTTGCAAGTTCTAGCAGCTCTACTGTTGCTGCTGTTTTACCCACTGCTGAACAAGCTCGTTGGGATGATAAAGATGCGTAGGCTCATGCCTTGATTGCACTTTCTGTCAAACGTAACATCACCCCACATATTCTTCAGCTAAAACAGCAAAATAGGCTTGGGATATTCTAGCTGGTTTGTATGCAGGTCGTAACGAGGCAAAAATCGCTTACCTGCATAAAGAGCTAGAATTGAAGATTATGCAAGAAGATGATGACATGAATGTTTTTCTTGCTGAGATTAAAGATCTCAAAGAACAGTTGATTTCTGCAAGTGAGATTATTCCTGATCATTCTCTTGTGCAGACTGTTCTTGATGCTTTACCTGAGATATATCAGACTTTTGCTTCCACGTGGAGACTTCTTAATGAGGACAGACCTGATGCTGTCAAGTATGATACTTTAGTCAACAAGCTCTTGCAAGAAGCACAGTCCAGGCAAAACAGGGCCAGGCAGCGTCGTGCAGTTGATCAAGCATTTATTGCTGCCCAGCAGCAGAGAAGAAGTGGTAAGGCAGCCCCTTCCAATGTTTCTTCTCCTATTAGTAGGTCTGCAACTTCTTCTCCTTCCACAGGTAGTAACAATAAGTCTGAGAAGACTCTTGATAAAGGCAAGAAAAAGACCAGGTGCAACTATTGTAAGGCAAATGATCATGTCATTAAGAATTGCCCTAAGCTAAAGGCTAAAGAGGCAAAGAAGAAAGAGTCAAATGCAGCCACAATAGCGGATGCTTCTACAAATGCAGATTCTGCAAATGTTGTGCAGGATACAGAATGGGCGTTTAGCGTGTATTGCCAGTATGACCCATCTGTACATGATGCATGTTTGGTAGTTTCTGTTGACTCTCATGTATCGTATTTTGACAGTGGTGCTACAAAGCACATTACCTTGCATCGTGATATGTTCACTTCTCTTGAGGCTGTCTCTAATGGGAATACTGTCACATGTGCCAATAATGCTTCTTACCCAATGAAGGGCGTTGGTAAAATTATGCTTACTGCTGCAAATGGCAGCTCTTTCACACTTTCAGATGCTTTGTATGTGCCAAGGATAAAGAAAAATCTATTGTCTGTCTCTGCGCTTGCTAGACTTGGATTTGTAGTCAAATTTGTGGATGACAGATGTACTGTTCATGATTTGACTTCTGGTGATACGATTATTGCATCTGGCACCTTGTTTCATGGGCTGTATAGACTCAATTCTTATGACAAGTGTGTGGAAGATTCAGCAAATGCAGTTTCTGTTGATGAAAAGGCAGTTTCAGATGCAAAACTATGGCATGCACGTTTTGGTCATCTGAACTTTGCTAGTTTGCTGCGTTTGTGCAGAAATTTGATATGGTTGCTTCATTGCCCCCTCTTGAGGCACCATTGAAACATGTTTGTGAAGGCTGTATTTTGGGAAAAATGCAGCATTCTGCGTTTCCAAAGGATGGTTCTGTGCGGGCCACTCGCAAATTGCAACTTGTACATAGTGATGTATGTGGGCCTATGCAAACTCCGTATTTGGTAAACACTTGTACTTCGTGACTTTCATTGATGATTACTCGAGGCATGCATGGGTATATCCACTGAAGGCAAAGTCCGAAGTGTTTTTGTGCTTCAAACAGTTTTTTCTTATGGTTGAAAATGTATCCAATTGTACTGTGGGCACCCTCCGTTCTGATCGAGGGGGGGAGTACATGTCTAAAGAGTTTGATGCATTTCTGGCTAGTCATGGGATAAAACACCAATGTACAGTGCCGTATACCCCTCAGCAAAATGGTGTTGCTGAGAGGAAAAACAGGTCACTTATGGAGATGGCACGATGTATGGTCAAGAGCCAAGCTTTGCCACATCCGTTTTGGCTTGAGGCTGTCATGTGTGCTGCATATGTACTCAACAGGTCTCCCACTAAGGCCTTGCAGTCTATTACTCCATATGAAGCTTGGCATGGCAGGAAGCCTTTTATTGGTCAATTGCGTGTCTTTGGTTGCTTGGCCTATGCTTTAGTGCCTGTGCAACAATGCAGAAAATTGGATGATAAGGCTGTCAAATGCATTTTTGTTGGCTACAGTGCTGAGAGCAAGGGTTACAGATTGTATCATCCGCAGTCAAAGCCTATCTTGATTAGTCGAGATATTTTTGTGGAAGATGCTGTGCAGCCTTTGTTATCATGTACCAAAGAGACAGGTGTGAGCTCACGGGATGTATTTGATACATTGTTGCCTCTCTTTACAGGTGGGAATTCAAATGTAAGTCCTAATGAGGCAAATATTCAGCCTATGCAGATTTCAAACGACATCATAGATCAGCCTATTTCTGATGCAGATTTACAGGATGTAATTCATGAGAATAGGGCTGAAAATGAGCAGGCTAGAGGTATGCCTAAATGGCTGGTGCAAACCTTGCATGATAGGTAGTAAAATTGATGCACCTATGTCTAGTCGTACTCGTTCAGGTTTTCAGCATGCCTCTTATGCATCAGATTGTTATGCTTTGGCTGTGTCTAGTATGTGTGAAGAGGAAGAACCTCTTTCATTTGATGAGGCACAAAATTCAGAAAATTGGTTGGCTGCAATGCAAATTGAATATGATGCTATAATGAAGAATGGTACATGGTCTTTGTGTGATTTGCCTATTGGTAAAAAGCCCATTGGATGTAAGTGGGTTTTTAAGTTGAAACGAAAGCCAGATGGCAGTGTTGATCGCTATAAGGCTAGACTTGTTGCAAAGGGTTATGCTCAAGAAAAGGGCATTGATTTTGATGAGACCTTTGCTCCCACTTGTCGTATGACTACCATTCGTAGCATTTGTGCATTGGCAGCTCATAATGGTTGGAATGTACATCAGTTGGACATAAAGACTGCATTCTTGAATGGAGATTTGCATGAGGAGGTGTATGTATCGCAGCCTCGTGGTTTTGTTCAAAGAGGGCAGGAAAACAAAGTGTGCAGGTTGAAAAAGGCTTTATATGGTTTAAAGCAAGCTCCACGAGCTTGGTATGAAAAGATACATGCATATTTGACTGCACATGGTTTTCAGAATAGTCCAACAGAAAGCACTTTGTATGTTAAACGTGTGGATGATGTACATCTAATCATTGCTCTCTATGTCGATGACATGCTGTTCCAAATGAGAGTCATATTGCTGATTTTAAGGCTGACTTGAATGCCTCTTTTGAGATGTCAGATTTGGGGCATTTGCATCATTATTTGGGGATACAATTTAAGCAGTGTGATGGAGGTATTGCTTTATATCAGACAAAGTATATTGAGACATTGTTGCAGAGATTTGGCCTTGAAGACTGCAAGCCTATCGCTACTCCAATGGAGACAGGTTTGAAGTTGAGTCTTCATGATGCTGGAGATCACTTTGATGTCACACTCTATCAGATAGCTGTTGGTTGCCTCATTTATGTATGCATTACGAGGCCGGACATTCAGTTTGCAGTCTCACAGGTGAGCAGGTTTATGCATAGTCCAGGGTCTCAGCATTGGAAAGCAGTTAAACGCATCTTTCGCTACTTGAGTGGCACCATACATCTTGGGTTGTTTTATCCCAAGGGGGGATCGTTGCCGCCAGATTTACATGCTTTTTCGGACTCAGATTGGGCTGGTTGCTATGACACAAGAGTGTCCATAAGTGGTTTTTGTTTCATGCTCGGTAGCTCACGCATATCTTGGTTGAGTAAGAAGCAACCTACGTTGGCCACTTCTAGTTGTGAAGCTGAGTACAGGGTAGCTTTCACAGCTACGGTTGAGTGTGTGTGGCTCAGACGGCTCATGTGGCTGACTTGGGTGTTGGACAGGAGTCTGCCACCTCTATCTTCACTGACAGTCAGAGTGCATTGGCAGTTGCGAGAAACCCAGTTTTTCATGCTCGCACAAAGCACATTGAGGTGCATTATCATTATGTCAGGGAGAGACTCTCAGCAGGAGAGATCAGCTTGGCCTATGTGCCAACACAGGACAACCTCGCCGATCTTTTCACAAAGGCGCTTCCTCGTGAGAAGTTCGAAGCTTTCTGCAAAGCTTTGGGCTTGCTCCCCTTTGTGGACTGATCTACTTCGGGCATGGCACTCCCCTATACATGAGTGCCAGCTCTCGTTCACACCATCACTCCCAGGGGGGATTTGTTGCCATATATATATAGGCAGTGATGTGCGTGAACACACTTAGGACCGCCGGGACACTTTTTCCCTCTTTACGAGGTTTTTCCCCCCGGCTTGTATATACGCCCATCCTTCTAGGGCTAACTTATCTTTTGTACATTGACACAATCTAATACACTTTGTGTTGTGTGCATTCTTACTTCTTCTTCTCCAAGCTTGTGTGCTTTCCTGCAACCCTAATTCCAACACTCTAGATGTAATGGCTTAGAATTTGAAATCTATGCAAGAGAAAGAGATTTTTAAGGTCATGTTTCAACATTTAGTCTAGTATGTGCTGCGTTTTATTAGAGCTATAGAGAGTCTTATTTTGGCCAACCATGTATCAACCTCTTTTCATGTGAAGGCATACATGGGATCAAAGTGAAGCAAAGTTCACTATAGAAATTGACAGTGATTATTTACCCTATTATGCCTCGAACCTATGTTTAGCCATGATCATGGAAAGGATAAAAAATTTGTGGTAGATGGTTCTTTGTCTTGGTTGAATCATATATCTCCCCCTCACTAAAAGTTTGTAATTGTGGGACCAAATAGATAGTTTTCTTTGTTTAGGAGTTGAGAAATTTCCCAGTGATGTAATAAAGTTTTTTGATGAAATAAAGATGTTATTTTCTTTATTAATTTGTCAAATTTTTAAATCTTTAAAATGCTTATACAAATTTTGAGAGAAAATTTCAATTTCCTCCAAAGAAACCATGAGTTGATCAATGAAAATTGCCCATAATGTGGTGCCCGTTGTTGAAGAATTAATCAATGAAACTTAGCATAAATTGCAACTTGCCCTATTTTATGCCAAAGAAAACAATCTTGTTGAAGCTGTATAGAATTGGATTGATGTTATGGATGAATATTTCTACATAGTAGGCTATACTAAATGTAGCAAGATGGCCTTAGCACATTTAAAGATTACTTGAACAGCCCAATCCAATTGCAAGAATCATTTAAAAGTAAATCATCTCAATCAGCTTAGATGGGATGATATGAAGAACTTATTCTACCAAGTATTATGTCCCCTAAGATTTGAACAGGATAGGATGAATGAGTTCATGGAGCTTGGTCAAGAACAAAAGTTGATTGAAGCATGCCAAACAGACGTATGTGGGCCTCATCCATTTTGCCTTGCCGATGGATGAAACTGCTCTTTTGAAAAGATTTATCAAGAATCTTAATCCTCCCTCCAATACTCTTGTAAAGAATGACAAGCCAGATTCCATTAGAGAAGCAGCTAGAATGGTGGAGGACTTTGCTAAAAAGGAAACCTCTCAATCAAAGTATTTCCCTTCTCTAACCCCAAAGAGAAAGTCTCCTCCATCTAGAAATCAGGAGATATCCAAGTCGAAGCAAAGTAGAAATAGAGGATCCAACCAGGGTTCTTGCAACCGGACCTTTAATTTTCTTGAAGAGAATAATCAAAAGACTCATAAAAATTATATCAAATATAAAAACAACTACTTGAATTAAATTGAAAATTAAAGCACATATCAAAACATAGAGCAAGAGAAAGAAACACATCACCATCAACACAAGGCAACACAAGACTGGGTGCAATCTTCCCCCCCCAACGTGAGTGCTTCTCCTCGCGTGGGTATTTGTGATATATTCCAAAAAGTAGGCTTTCAGCCAAAAATAAAGTACACATCCATATTTGGACTTTGCCATTTAATTAGCCTTTGGTCTCAATTTTAGCCTTTGTCCTCAATTAACCTTTGTCCTCAAACCTTCTAAGGTTTGCACTATTTTTCTAATACAATAATCTAACTTGTGCATATATGCACATTACAAAAATAAATCAACTAATGCTCGTACGCACACTGTACAATAAATTGACGCGTGTGCACACACACATCACACTGATGTCAAAATAATATCAAATGCCATAATACAACCACAAAATATTACGAACATAATAATGAGATTTGTCCACATGCCACGACTCAATCCACCATCCGTGCGACACCTAAATCGGTACCCTCGCACTGTGCAACACCTAAATCGGTACCCTTGCACACCTCATCACCTAAACTCATAAACATAAACCATGTCAGTAGTAACAATCAATTGACATCGCATCAATCAATCCTAACGTGTTCATGAGAAATAGGGATCATAAAAAATATATAAATCAAATATTAAATGACCATGATTATCATTCGTCAAATAACATGGGTCATAACAGCCCCCCTGTTGGGAACCAACTGTCCTCAGTTGCGCAATCAATGAGTGGATGGCTTCATGGCACAAGTGGAGGACAAGATCATCACATCAAACATTTTCTGAAAATAAAACCAAACAATATGTGAAAAGGATCTAAGTGTCCCATACCACATAGGTACCTTCCACATACAAACACTCGATGGTGAAAGATAGAAGACATAGATACGTCTGAGGTAGGCATGTAAAACCAATCTAATGTCCCATACCATAGATTAATTCCACACGACATTACCTTAAGAACAGAAGTTTGAGATGGAGTAGCTTATTTATCTCTGAAACTTTCATTCTGACATAACTTTTCTCTATCCTCAAAATTAGTCTACTAGTCTTATTCCAAAAATGAATTAGGTTGAAATGGAAATTCTTATCAACTTAAGATTGAAAAATAATCACTTACATTACTGTCAATAACTTGATGAATTCTGGGGATTTGTTCTTGATCTTAATCTTGTAATTGTCCGCCGACTAAATTTTAAAAATTATAATCTTTGAATAGGTTTATAATTCTTGAATTTGTGAATCTTTACTTGTAAACAATGAAATCTAAAGGGGATCTTAATCTTAAGCTTAATCTTAAACTTGAAATCAAAACTTGAATAAAATTAGACATCTTGTGCCCTAGTTGATAGCAAAAACTTGATGTACTAGTAATATGAATCTTGGCTTAGATTAAAAATACTTGAATAGAGGAAAATTGAGAGATTAGTCTTTAATTAATCATAATTGCAATTCTTGAATAAATCTTGTTCTTAAGGGGTTTAAATCTTGTGGTTGAATATATCTTTGACTTAGAGCAATTCTTGGTCTAGAAAGAATCTTGTTCTTGGATAAATCTTAAACTAGAACACTAGAAAATTTAGACAAAACTTTACTTGAATTGGTATAAACTTCGTAATTGTGATTGGTATACAACTTAAGCTTGGTTTCTAGTCACTTGAGAGCTATTTATCACTAAATTCGATAGTGAAGCAATTGATAACTTGAATCAAAGATTGGAGAAACTTGATTGGTTCTTGAATCTTCAAATTGGTCTTAATCTTGTTTGAGATGTCTAGTAATCATTTTTACTTGAATTTAGGCAACTAGATCTTGAAGATAACTTTTACTAATCTTATCTCGATCTTTCTAGTTAGGTCACTGTATCTAAAATTCTTTTCAGGAGCTAAAGTTTTCTAACTAGGTCTAGAAGAAAAAAATATTCAGAAAACAGATACAAAAGCAAACAAGAAATTGTATACAATAAATAATTTTTAACACATACCTCCACCTTTGGTTAATGTGTCGAGTGCGTTAATCTCTTCGGTGTCAAGCGTGTCCTTTTGTGCAATTTGGTTCTTCTTTCTAGTTGGGCAAGATTTAGCATAATGTCCCAATATCTTACACCTGAAACACTTGACAATAGGCAGTTTGGATACGATGTCATTGGTCGGGTTATGTATGTCAGATGCTTCCACAGTTTTAACTTTCTTCTTAATATATTTGTTTATTCTAGACAGATGTCGTTCAATTTTTCTTTGAAAGTTGTCCCGATGCTCTCGTTCTTGATTCAAAAGAATATAGAGAGAATCAAGCTGTTCCTGAATAGTACGATAATGTTGCGGATATTCACCTATTTTCTGACAATTAAAAAGAATAGGAAAAATTTAAAACAAAAGAAAAGATAGAGTTTCTTATCTCATATGGAATGTCGAGCTAGATGTGAGTCCTGCCAAGTTAGCTCAATACACAAAATGCATAATTTTTCAAGAAATAATCCATGTACTTCTAAAATTAAAACTTTATTAATTAAAGCTCAAAGAGTTTCTTAATTAAGCTTACTAATAAAAGCTTTGCTTAACATGATTTTTTTTTACTAATTTAAATCCAACGCACAGTTAAACCCAAGCTTAATAAAGGCTCAAATGAAATGATTCAATCATCTTGAAATTCATGAAGTTTAGCGCAAATTTGTTAAAAAAAAAACTTTGGAGAAAATGATAATTAGTGCATAATGATTTCAATATTTGCAACTTATATATATATATATATAAAGCTTTTACTTTTATGCTGGTTAATAAGCTTAATAAAGCTTTTATAAGATGTACAATTTCTTTTTCTCCCACAGCTATTCCGACAGCGCATCGCTTAAGAATAAAAAGGGAGATTTGATTTTTTTAAATATAAATTAGTGCCTCCTGTATTTAGCCTAACCTGCCAAGATTAAAGCAAAGCTCACAAAGCTTTTAGCTAATTTAAGCTTTGTAATAATCAAAGCTTTAAGGGCTCAATAAACGCAATTAGAAGATAGCTTTTTTTTTAAAAGCCTCACTAAGCTCAATTAACGAAATTGGAGTCTGAAAATCCCCCCCCTCCAACCTGAATTCGTAGCCCTCGGCGCCGCCGGCGGGATGGACAGAGGAGAAAAAATAAAAATTAAAAGAAAAAAAATTTCTACGCTTCGCACAGCCGGATGGAGATAGAAGCGCTTCGCCGGATGGAGATAGAAGCGCGAAGCGCGCTGCCGCCCGAGTTTGAAGGAGGGAGAGAGAGATTGGAAAATTATATATATATATATAAATCTAAGCTTGCGCCCAGCGCAGTAGAGGAGGAAATTAAAATTAAAAGTAATTCTTTTTTTTAAAAACAACTTGAACAATTCTCATCCTTCTATTATAGAAACTGAGCAAAGGGAAGGTTTAGCAATTCTGATTATGGCTCTCCATGCTCCTCTGCTTGCTCTTTCAATCCGTACGGACAGATTAAGAAGAGGATTAGTGAAGAGAAAGGTGGTTTTATGGTTTTGGAAAACCCACTAATGGTTTTCACCTAGTTTTATCCTTTGGACAATAGATTGATGGAGATTAATTACCCAGTGGTCAAAAACAAGCTTTATTTCATCCATACATAAACAAAAATCCCTAAACGTGTTCTTCTTAAATTAAAATTCAAGAAAATTACCAAAATCAAGAAAATTACAAAATCACCTCTGTTTTTGTCTCTTTCACCTCTTTTGACCGCCTTCAAGAAAATTAAATTACACCAAAGCTCTGATACCACTGCAACCGGACCTTTAATTTTCTTGAAGAGAATAATCAAAAGACTCATAAAAATTATATCAAATATAAAAACAACTACTTGAATTAAATTGAAAATTAAAGCACATATCAAAACATAGAGCAAGAGAAAGAAACACATCACCATCAACACAAGGCAACACAAGACTGGTTGCAATCTTCCCCCCCCCCCCAACGTGAGTGCTTCTCCTCGCGTGGGTATTTGTGATATATTCCAAAAAGTAGGCTTTCAGCCAAAAATAAAGTACACATCCATATTTGGACTTAGCCATTTAATTAGCCTTTGTCCTCAATTTTAGCCTGTCCTCAATTAACCTTTGTCCTCAAACCTTCTAAGGTTTGCACTATTTTTCTAATACAATAATCTAACTTGTGCATATATGCACATTACAAAAATAAATCAACTAATGCTCGTCCGCACACTGTACAATAAATTGACGCGTGCACACACACACATCACACTGATGTCAAAATAATATCAAATGCCATAATACAGTCACAAAATATTGCGAACATAATAATGAGATTTGTCCACACGCCACGACTCAATCCACCATCCGCGCGACACCTAAATCGGTATCCTCGCACTGTGCAACACCTAAATCGGTACCCTTGCACACCTCATCACCTAAACTCATAAACATAAACCACGTCAGTGCTAACAATCAATTGACATCGCATCAATCAATCCTAACGTGTTCATGAGAAATAGGCATCATAAAAAATATATAAATCAAATATTAAATGACCATGATTATCATTCGTCAAATAACATGGGTCATAACAGTTCTCAGAGTACGGGTCTGCGAAGAGATGAGTCTCAAGTAATCAATGGGTCACTACAACAACTCTGGAGGGAGAGAAGATATTTTCGATGCCATCAACCTTTAGACATATTATGAGTGAATGCCCCAATGCACTAGTCTCGACCCATCCTACTCAAAGTACCATAGGACTGCTTTCAAAGACTAGCAACTTTGGTGTGCAAAGCAATCAAGGAACCCCTCCCCAAAGTTGGGGAAATTAGAGAAGGAACTTCTAAACTCAGTATCCTATGTTATAAACTTGAAAGAAGGAAGAATTCATGTACCTATTGAGCATTAGGTCAGAATCAACAATTCTCCATTATCCAAGTACCAATGGACTACAAAGGTAAATAATTTAAGCTTCTAATTGATTCTAGTAGTACGCATTCATCATTCATATTGCTTGGCTACTTGTTTACAAAAGTTGAATCTAGACCAAAGAAGTGGTAAAC
Organism: Cibotium barometz; assembly: GCF_041138505.1. Lineage (NCBI taxonomy): Eukaryota > Viridiplantae > Streptophyta > Polypodiopsida > Cyatheales > Cibotiaceae > Cibotium > Cibotium barometz. The sequence goes on along the minus strand of NC_141058.1, from coordinate 54,894,396 downwards.
TAATGCAAGTAAAATTGACTAGTGGTAAACTAATGCAAGTAAAATTGACTAGTGGGAAGATTCTTCTCAACCCCCCCATGAGAGAAACAACATTCAGTTTTCTCTAGATGGCAATACAATTGAGTGCAGATTCAATGTCTTGCATCTTGGACTATATGATGGTATTCTAGGAATGGATTGGCTCAACCAAAATCATGCCGATATTCTTTGTCACAAAGGGACCATTACCTTTATGGACATCCACTGAAAATAAGGTACAAGGGAATAGAGTGACATGAGCTCCTTGATGGTTCAGGCCTTAGGATTTAGATGATGAAGAAGGGCTAAGGAGAATGGAAGGTTTCCCCATCATTAGAAGAGAGAGAGAGGCGTGGTGTGTAGAGAAATAAGCTAGAGAGAGAGTGTGTGTGTGAGGCCAATTTACGCGACTCAAAGAGATCGATTAGATTATGTTTAACCCTTCTCCAAGTGCATGCCTTTATAGGCATAAAGCCATATATTTTTACCCAATCACACTCACTAAAGAAATGACACATAGCATAGCCCATGACATCATTGCTTACACATAAGCACACACTAGTACACTCATAAAGAAGTGTGTATTCACACACACACAAACACACACACACACACACTCTCTTTAGGCTACATGCTTACACACACACTTTAATAGGCTACATGCTTACACACACACTTTAGGCTACATGCTTACCCTTTGACTTGAGAGCCCGTACAATGATAAAAGGTAGGAGAACATATGTTTTCTCTAATAAACCCTCCTGCAATAAATGTTCTAATGCCAAGGGACCAATACAAAGCTAGATACACAGATGTTCTAATAAGTGATACATACATCAGAGATTCAATACCTTTAAGATTGATACAAATCCTGGTTTGGAGGTTTCCTATTAAATGTAAGGTCAAGAGGTCCTTCGTAGAGTAAGAGTAGCCTACAAGGCCCAATCTGAGTCAACCGCTGCAAGGATTGGCCACTTTTGCTCAGGCCTCCCCTTTATCTTCTTCTATTTTCACAATTAATGCTTTGGTCTTTTGCTTCAAAAAATAGTTCTCTTCCCTATGATTCTTCTTACCACATAATCCACATCCATTATTGGTTTTGTTGGTGAAGCTTTTGGAGAGATTCTTCATGTTAGCATTGTTAGTGTAGCCATTTTGCTTCTGCTTTATGAAGTAAGCCCCCCCCCCCCTATTCATTAAAGTTGGAGTTGGAGCTCCTTTGCTTGATCTTTCTTTCCTCTTCTAAGAGAGAAGCTTCAATATCCACCAAATTTGACGTTAGTAAATTTGTAAAAGGAGTAACAATGTTACCATACTCTTCATTTGGAAGACTTTTGAGTAGGATTGTAAATGTGATGTCTTTGTCTATGGAAGCTTTCATACCTGCCAATTGTTTCAGTTGGAGCACTTGCCTTATGCACCAAACATGGTTTTAAGATGCATTGAAGCCTCATGTGATGTGTCACATGAGGCTTTCCTTGTACACTAAACATGGTTTCAAGATGCACCCAAGTCTCATGTGATGTTTAGATGCACCAAAAGCCTCATGGGATGTGTCACACCCATCAATTTGATGGAAGTATGAGTCATGTAACCCTAAGGCTATGATATTAAGGGCCTTCTCATCTTTGACTAGCCAAGAAACTTCTCCTTCCGGAGTTATTGGTTTGTCAGACTGACATTTCATGTTGTGAAACAATAGATTGGGTTTCACGTCATTAAACAACAGACTATGTCTCACGTCGTGAAATGTATTTCATGCCGTGAACAACTTGTGTTTCACGCTTTGAAATTCCCATTTAGAATTGCATCAATCTAAGTCAGGATGACTACTATAGTACACTTATGGCCCTCTTTTACCTTTGGTATGACAATTCTTCAATACGTGAACAACCCTTTTCACATCGTGAAATGATAGTTTTTCGTGAAATAACAGACTGTGATTCACGTTGTGAAAATGTTTCTTGCACTTTCATGAGATAAGACTTTTCCGTTTCCTTGTGTCAGGATAAGTTGTGCTAACTTTAGTAAGGCAATCCCGAGATTTCTGGCGCTAATGGTGCCGGGTAGGGTTTCACGTCATGAAATTCAATGAGTTTCACGTCATAAAATGTCTTCCTGGACTTTCACACTTTTGCCATTCGAGCCAACAGAATGATTTTTTCAGTAATTTGGAGTGTGTTTTCCCTGCCCAATGTATCCAGAATGATTGTGTCTAGCAAAAGAAATGTAGTGCAAATTACTAACATAACTAATGACTCTTTATTTTTGTGATTTGTTTTGAAAATACAGAAAAAGATATGTCACCAATAGCTAACTCAAGATAGCAAAATCGGTGACGAAAACAACTAAATCGAAAGAAATTCCAACCGTAGCTTTTCTCCAAGCATTACCAAGTACTCACACACTTTTCAATACACACAAATTTTTATAACTAAGCTAATTCGTTCACTTCCACACACACCTTTATCCACACCAATTTTCACAATGCACTTCCAGAATGCAAAGGCACCATTGAATCTTGAATACTAGGAGCTGGAGCTCTAAGAAGATGGAAGAAACAATGGTGGTTTTCTTATATATAACTGGCCTTTATTCACACTTGGGTGTCCAAAACTTACTAATTAAAGCCTTGGCTCGCCAGTATCTCATAATGTATAACCTTTATAGTGCCTTTACATAACACTTATTAATGTCCTCAAATGGAGGAGCATCTTTGTTAATCCAAAATGGGATTAACAACATCACATGCATGTATATCACTATGATCATGTGCATGCATCAGGCAAAATTTGGGCTCATTTTTGGGCCTTCTAAGGGATTTTTTGCCATCTTTGTGCCTTGAAAATGGGGGGGGGGGACTCTTACCTTATGTTAAAACCCCATCATATAACATATCATTAGAAAGATCATGAAAAGTAGATCTTATAATTTCAAACTCCGAGACATTTGGAGTTGCTAAGCTCAAGATATACCATTTTTCTCAAAATCAACTTTAAAGGCTACCGTACGGTCCACATCATCACTTTTGAACCTACTTTTTGTACATCTTCCATGGGTCAAATCCAAAGCCCATCATGTTATATATCAATGGAAAGATCTTGAAGAGTAGATTCTATATATGCAACCTCCGAAAAAATTGGAGTTAATTTACAAAAAAATTACCATTGTCCCATTTTTGATGATGTGGCATTTCTTAGAGGGCCCAAAAATGAGCCCAAATTTTCCCTCGTGTGTGTGTGATACATCATTGTCATCATGTGTGTGTGTGTGTGTGTATAATACAACATCATCGTCCTCATTATTCTCATCATCCCCATCATAATACAATGAATGAGGCGGTCTAAGTAAATGAGAATAAATGAGATAATGGCTAGTCGACGTCGTGGGTGAATCATAGAAGCTATCGAGGCCCATGCAAACACCATTGTGATGGACGAAAGTGTAAGTATGCTCAATATGCGTCCTCTAAAGATCCAATCCTATCATGCCATAACTCACTAAATGTGTCCCTTGAATGACCACCATGATCATCATCATCCATATAATATTCTATAGCCACATCACGAACATCACACCCATATAATATTCTATAGCCACATCACGAACATCATCATCATCCTCAGAAGTATCCATGTTGGTGTAGTCCACATCCTCATCAAAAACATAATCACAATGAAGCGAGTGTGTGGGAAACTCAATCAAGTCACCAAAAGAAGAATCATCCCACATGAACAAAACTGAACCATATGTGCCGATATAACCAAGTAATGAAGTGATAAAATCATCATATAGGCTAAGAAAAAGGTGTGTCGTAGGTGCATCTGAGTATCATGCCATATAATTATCCACCGTACATCTCAAGAGACATAGAATGTACTCAAAGACCATTTGGCACATATCTCCTCCTCATCGAACAAATGCCAAAAATGACTAGCATCAAATTGTGAAGCTCGAACATTCCATATTGGTATGAATATGTTGCCTCACGATAGTAAGAAGTCGATGAGTGAAGATGTAGAGGTCTAAGCCTCGAAATGCCAAAGGCATGAGCAAATGCGGCAAAAGATATGCAATATATGACACGAGAAACTAAATCACAATAGCAATTGCAAAGCCATGATGACAGTGCATGAGTGGCTCTCCTACCATCATAATAAAAAATGCTATCAAAATGATGTCGATGACAATGTTGATGATGATGTGAATCCACACTATGACAGTCAAATGAAAGATAAAAGTAATGAGAACAATCCATGGTTTCATGTGAACAACCCAAGTCTAAGGTGAGTAAACAAACTCACAAAATCCCCAAAATGTGTGACACAAGTCCACAATGTGCTAACGCGCGTGATCAAGGCTATAAAAGCACAAATAATATGCGAAAACGTTAGCAATACCAAAATGTGCGTGAATCAAGGCTAACAATGCACATCGCATGTGAACAAGCCCAAATAATGCATCAACATGTGTGGCACACCTCACAAGCGTGAAAAATCACCAAGGAAACTCAAGGCGTGTGACTGAAGCTTCTAGTGCACGTGAACAAATCTATAAAACATAAATCATGTAAATAAGACCCACAATGCGAAGTAGCATGCGAGTAAACCCAAACCAATCTAAAAGCACTTAAATCTCCCTAAAGTCCAAATATTTGTGAAGAGGTAAGGGATGGACATGGACAAAGTGTAAATGGGCTGGCCAAGAAAATAAGAGAAAAAAAAGGTAGGAAATGTGGGTTGACCTGACCCAAGGTGTCAAAGTGCTGCGAACCCTAATGCTTCAAAGCAGATTCCCAATATCATTTCTTCCTTATCCTTTCACGGTGGCGGGGCCATTTCTTCTCTCATCGTCTTCTTCCTTTTCTGTTTTTTCTTTTTTCTATTTTCTCTTGCTGAGAGCGGCAAAAGTTCTATGATGCCGAGAGCAACAAGCGTTAAGGTTTTTTTTTTAAAAAAAATAAATAAAATCGTTTGTTGAACCAGCACCAACGCTAGCCATGAAAGAGAGAGAGAAAAAAATGACGAATTGTTGTAGCAAAAACTGGGCGACGACGCCTGCTTGAAACAGCTCAATTGACAACGCTAGAAAGCGATGAATGAGTTTGTTAATGTTCCCTTTTTTGGGAAAAATTAATAAAAAATCTACGCTGTGACTTCCTCCTCCTCATCACAGCTACGCAGCACTGCACGTTGCTGGAATGCAGAGCGCTGGAACAAGCTGTAGTGGCTGCAAGGAGAGGCTTGTTGTTGCTGCTGAGTTGGTGTGCGATGATGATGAATCTTAGGAAAGAAGAACTGCTGAAAACGAAATGACGAACTGCTGCAAACGACGAAGCGATGATTGCTAGCCTGCATCGATGATGCACTGTCGATGATGCACGACTAGCTTAAGCTGCAATGCACGCTGATGCGCTGCAATGTGCACTGATGTGACGATGAGAGCCTTGGGAATGCGTTGCAGCTGCGAAACGGTGGGTTGCAATTTATGCTGTCCATGCAGTGAACCTGGGGTGCTACCAGTTTAATGACTCCAACCCAACTGAGCTTTAGCGCTCCCAGCTGGCTTGCTGTGATCTTGGCGCCTTTTTCTCTTTTGTAATTGCTTGTTAGCCAGCCCTCCACTATCTTATAACTGACTCTACCCAAAAGAAAATTGTCGTAGCTTGATGCTGCGGTTCAGGAGGCGCAGCATTGTTTCAATCAAAGGGATCAACGTGGTCACCACCACCGGTATATCTCTGCCAACCAGCTGGCTAGTACAACAAATGGTAGCTAGGCAAGCGCAGATGGCAATGCTGACTCCTGTTCACATTGATTAGTGCTCTGATACCAATTGAAATGGAGTGATCATAAAGTTAAGATTAGAGTTAGTCACTATGGATTAATATAAGATTAAAAGATAATCTCATACAATGGCCATGATGCCTAAGTGAGTTAATCTCCCACTAAGAGGATGTGAATAGCCTTCCAATAAGCAAAGGTATAAAAGCCACGAGGGTCCTAGAGTCAAGATGACCAATATCAAAAGATGTCAAAAAAGTACCATAGTAGTCCATGAGCTCCCTTTTGTACTTGAGCCCATAACCTAGACCTAATTTAAAGTTGTTGCTTCAATACATTACTACAAGAGATGATGGTGAGATCCACTTAGCTTGAAGAGAATCCCATGCTTTGCTCCTCTTGCTATTGATTCATAGTACTTTCTTATGTCTCTAATCAAATAATGTTCCCTCAAGCTCAACCTTCACACCTCTTTCAATCAGTGCATGAGTTGAGAGTAGGTTCTTGGTGAGACAGTACCCAAGAAAACATCACTAATAGTCTTCTTTTGGGGTGTTCAAGGCTATTGGACTATCTTCCTGATGTCATGACCATTGAAAGTGCTTGAGGCTAAAACTACTAGTCCATGACTATTTTTAAGTTATGGCCAGCCAATTGCAAACACTAGCGATTTGTATATCACATTTAGTAATACACAATCATTCTCTTATTCATTCCCTTGCAATAGAATACTTGGGAGCTCTCCCTCTTCTCTACTCTCTTGCTTGCTTATATTGTGTTGGATTCTTGCATGCTTGATGCTTTCTTTGCTTGATTATGTGTGAGTGTAGGCTTCTCCCTCTCGTGTGAGCTTCTTCTCTACCCGCGAAAGCTATCTCCTCTTTGCCTCTATCTACCCGCGAAAGCTATCTCCTCTTTGCCTCTATCTAGACAAAGAAAGCTCTTCCTTCACCTCCATAGCCATGGAAGCTTTCTGGTGTGACAACGGAGTGGGGATGTGCGATGGATGGACTATAGCACACCCACAAGCGAAAGTTACACTTGCAGCTCTATGGCAAAATAGCAAACGATACTTGTTTTGACATAGGCTAAGGTAAGCTCTTGTCTTGAACATTGAATTATTTTTAAGGCAAAAATGTTTTTATCGAGCCTTGGTAGTGCCAACTGCTTCTAAGGACTTGATAAACTCGGATCACCTTTGATTGTGATAATTCAAATTTGAGATCCGAGACCTCTTGCCAAATCAAAGTGTTTAACTTCCTCTAACTCTTTAAGAAAATTCTATAAGTTGTCTGCTAAAAAGCCTCTTATATTTTAATGACTATGAATATTTTTATGTTTTACTCGATATTCAAGTAGTACCAATTTAAATTGATAAGTATTCTTCGAGTTTTTTTTTTGTGTGTGTGTGTGTGTGTGTGTGTGTGTGTGTTGTGGGGAGAGAGGGCTTTTCCTTAGGACTCAATAACATGAGATCATTAAAGACCCCCTCCCTGTGGGATCAACATCACAAATGATCTCGCTATCCACCATCATCGTTTACGCGCCATCAGAAAAATAAGTAAACTAGGAAAAAAAAAGTAAACTAAGGACACTAAACTAGGGAGTAACGTAGGGATTGAGTGATGCCACAAAAAACTTTTGACTCAAAAATTTTCTAAGCTCGAAGTTCCATAGCCAAAAGAAACTTACAGTCCGAATTTGAGACCTCTAAATTAGAGAGAGAACTTTTTCGAGAACTTTTTTCTCTAGTTCATTGTCCATAGTTTACTTTTATATTCGATGGCGCGAAATGGCAGTGGACAACATGATTATTTGTGATTTTTGATTCCACATCAAGAGGATCCTTAATGATCCCGTGTTACTTAGTGCCGAGGGAGGCTTTTGCCCCATCTATGTGCATACTGTCTCCTTAATCTGTTTTTGAGTAGTTGTATCCTTTTTTATTAATAGAAGGATCTTTTCTTAAATGGAGAAACAATCATGCTAATTAGTCTTTTTAAGCTTTCTTGTGAGGAGTATGGAGTCATTATGGATCTAACTGAGGAAGTGGCTCTTAATCCACTAAGGCTTGTCGTGAGAAGAAACTTAGACAACCTGGGGATAAATTTTCTTGGATGAAAACCTATATTATTATTAACAATCAACACGAATATGGCACCAAAATGTTTTTTGAATTTCTATTAAATATATTCTGTGAGATTTTCAAGAAAACGTTTCATTTTAGTATATAAATATATTCCGTGAGATTTTCAAGAATAAGATTGTTTTTCTAATGCTTGAAAAAGTCAATGAAATGATAACTCTCCATTTAAGGCAATGAAATGATGAGCCCCCATATACTTTCTATTTGCATGCATTCACCCATATCCTTTCTATTTAAGGTCTCACAATTCTCTATAAAAGGCCTCAAAGGGCCTTCAACTAGTAGAGGGAGAGAGAGAAAATGAGGAGAGGGAGGGGATGGAGGAAACTCATATACTAAGGTTGTATTAATTAAATACCACGTCACAAGCATTTAATTAATACACCTACAATAAAAGTTGTGAATATACACCTACAATAAAATTCAAAAACATCACATTAGGTATGTAACTTTGATACATTGAAGACTCATATTGACAAGGAAAGAAGCCCAACGATGCACCAGCTGAACAAGTTCATCAAAAAAATTTACAAACAGGTTCTTATGTCACTAGGGTCACCAATGCAATAAAGTGAGCAGCAGCATAGTTTTACATGTACACCTTGCCAGGTAGCAATATTGGTTCTTTTTCAATTGCCTTTGAACAAAAAGGACAAGATTTTTTCTCTCGGTATAGTTCATTGGCACATGCCATACACAGCATTGCATGCCCACAAGGCATGAACAAACCTCTGCTACATCCATTGAAACTATCCATGCATATTGCGCATTCACCACCCTGTGTGTCACATCAGGTCAAAGATCAAGTAAGATCAGGATCTTCAGTTGAATGTCCCGCAGCAAATTGATTGCAAATAGACACCCTAAACACAACACTCACAGATCTCCTTACGCAAACTAAGCACCACTAAGCTACGAGCAAAACCATCAGGCTAACAGAATTAAGTACTACGAAGCCACCAGAAAATCAACAACCGTAAAGAGTTGACCATAAAACATCTCAACAATTGAGATGAGAAAACATAGAAACAGTCCATATATATCCACAGAGCCTCATTTCTTTGTTCTACCATATCACAAAGGATCTCAGGAAGAGGCTTGGGGAAGCTTCTAGCCTTGAAAGATACAGAGGTCCTATGATTTTTCATGGTAGTATACATGTACACCTCTGGTTTTTTCATTGTTTCTCTCTCTCTCTAGATACTCCATCGCAATCAAGGGGGCTCCACTGCTTTTGCCATCTCCAGCCAGGCATGCAAAGGTACAAAGTGTGCAGGCATGCAAAACTGAAAGTGCTGTGTGCAGGTTTGGAAGTACTGTGTGCGCAGGTACAAAGTGTGCAGGCGTGCAAAACTGAAAGCAGAAAGTGTGCAGGTTCAAGCCGTGAGCTTTTATGTATACATAGTGTGGGTTTTGGTCCTGAGAGCAAACTATTGCAGCATTTCAGAGGTTCTATTCCAGTGATTCCAGCTGAATGCATGTATGCATCGTGTGGGCTTCTGAGAAATGGATACTTCGTGCAATGTTGATGAAACCAGGGTTTTTGCCAAACACCGCCTAAAGCATGGCTCATTTTTTGCAGAAGAATGAGGGAAAGTACGCCTTCCCCGGGCTCATCTAGGGCGGGGAAAATGTCTAGAACCAAAGACGATTCTATGTATGAAAAAGTGCAGATTATGATCAAGGTGGAATTGAACAACATGCGACTAGATTTGGAAAAGGAAATGTATGAGGCTATGGAAGCCCGGAAGAACGACATGTATGCATGCATGAGGAGGAGTTGCATAAGGAAATACTAATGGAATTGCGGGCTGAGATGTATACGGCACTGAAAGGAGAAATGCAGGCCCTCTTGAGAACAGAGGTGAATGTAATGGAAATTGCCGTGTATAAAAAAGTTAGTGATGCAATGGCTGAGGTCGAATCCTGGAAAACTAAGATGGAGAAATGCATAACAGATAAAGAAGTCTTGATCAAGGAACTCCAAGGAGAACTTTTGGCATGCAAAAAAAAGCTAGAAGGGAAAAGGAGTCGGTAACACCCCAACTTGCTGATGAAATTAAGGAGTTGAAAACACACGTTGAGAAAGAGATCAGATCCTTTGCTGAGATGACAAAGCAAACAAAAGCAGATGTTGAAGAGAATACCAAATGGATTGATGTAGTGAAGAAATACAAGGGTGTGTCAGTTGATAAAGTCGAGGTAATGAATGCCACTCTGGAGGAGGCGGCTAAGAGACGTGCCAGGGCCTTACATGTGTGAGTTACTGGATGGAATGAGAAAAGCTCCCCCAAAGAGAATGCAAAAGATCTTGGCACTAAAATGGGAGTATCTGAGCTCCCCATAGTGGATGCTTGGAGAGTGGGCAAGGATGCTACAAAGGCACGGGCATTGATCTTGAAGTTCCCAGACATGGGATCAAAGAGGGCCTTCTTATCAAAAAGGATGGCTCTCAAGGGAGAGAAGATTTATCTGGATGAGGATCTAACAACAATACAAGTAGCACACAGAAAAGAGTATATGCCTCGGGTATATGAAGCACGGAAGGAAGGGAAGTGGGTAGTGTACAGGGACGGTAGGGTGATTATTACAGAGCGCCGATCCACATGACGGTGCGCAGCCCATGGGACCCTAAAGATGACAGTATGGAATTGTAATGGATCTCTACGTCTAGATGCAGGATACTTCGAAGACACATTCAGAGATAGAGACTTTGTCTTCTATATGGAGACCCATCAGTGTGCAGGGAGTCACCTCCCGTCAGTGTGTGGATATACATGGGAGTCGGTTTATCGTCCCCACCCATGTACACCAAGTAGTACTAGAGGATCAGGCAGAGTGGCTATGTTATTTAGAGAGGAGCTTCAGGATATGGTTCATGTAGTACATAGAGACGCAGATGCACGATATATATGGATTAGAGTTCGCACAGAGAGGCTACAGGATATATACATTGCTGTATGCTATTTTTCTCCTGCCTACTCGAGATATGCACAGTAGGGTGAGTACCTTATTTGCCATTGTATGAGAACATCATACGCTTTGCTAACTTGGGAGACATTCTTTTGGTGGGGGACTTCAATGCTCATACGGGCAATGAGCAATCAACACTTTATGACACAGAGGAGCCTTTATATAGAGAGCTTGAAGCGGATGAAGTGGGCATATAGAGGACATCACAGGATATGGGTGAGATCACAAAGTATGGGACACATCTCTTGGCTTTGGGGAGTGCTCATGGGTTGCTTATTTATAATGGTTTGTCACGATGGCCCGGTTCGGGTGCTTTTATATGCTGGAATAACAAGAAGGGCACTAGTACAGTGGACTACTTGATGGGATCCCCTACTTTGATGCCAGATATCCAGAGTTTCTATATTTCTGACAGGCCGATTGGGATGGCGGCAAATCATGCATACTTATGCTTCACAATGGTATGCAGGAACCAAAGACGGTTATCGCCATTACCTCTCTCTCGCCACCCTAGATACCATTTTACATGAGAGACTGCTGGAGTTTATTGCAGTGCGTCTACGATGGCCTTTTCACTCTTGACCCAGATAGCCCTTTAGAGAAGCTCACGAGAGGCTTTACAGAGGTACTACATACCTCGGCAACATATGCTTTCCCATATACTATAGCTGCCTCTAAGCCCTTGAGCAGTACTATTCCGCAGAATAGCTGGTATGATGACAAATGTCGAGAGACCCGAGCTCAGCTACAGAGAGATGTCGCCCTTGGGACACGTACATACACACAGGCCATGACGCTCTTCCCACACTTTGTGCGAAAGAAGAAGCGAGATTACCTAGCAAAGCTCGAGGCAGAGTTGTACCAATTATTCTTGAGTCAGGACAGTAAGAGGGCTTGGAAAATGTTCTAGGAGAGGCAACCACCTACCTTGATCACGGCACCTGAGACTTGGCACGAGTATGCGATGTCCCTATATGATGTACCCGAACAGCCTCCTATTAAGGGACTAAGGTTATGTAGAAGGGTGAGAGAAGGGTGTGAGTGTGAACGGACTTAAGGTCCACTTGCTCACCTATTTAAAGGTGGAGCTATGAGGCATTTTGTAATTGAGCAAGGCCTAGTTGTATTAATACACAACTTAATAAGCAAGAGTTTGTTCTTGTATTTTGTGAGCCCTTTTCCTCCACACACTTGATCTAGCATGAGCACCACGTTTTCTCAACATGGTATCTAGAGCTTGGTTGATTAGAACCACTTGTGGTGTAGAATAGGTCAAAAATCTTCACTTTTCCTTATCTCTTCTTGTGTGGAGCTCAACCCTCTCATGGTGGAGGACTTCCAGCAGCGTGTAGAGGCAAGATCTCTCAGAGATTTCAACTAATGAAGTGTAGTAGACTCCCGGGCGCATCATTTCGTACGGGTAATTGTGTGATTCCTCTCTGCGTCGCTGCGGCATTGCTGACTGTGTGCGCCGCTTGCTACTGCGCTCGTCGTACAGCAATTGCACGCCTGTGAGCCACCATAAAGATGGTGTTTGAGGGCTTTAGTAGCCCATTAAGTGAGGACTCTACAGCTCTAATATGAGCTCATTCCATCCACGGATGCGCCGGCTAGAAGCAAAAGACCAGGCGCCTTTTTCACTTTCTTCTTCAAGCTTTTCATTAAAGCTTCAACATGGTGTTTTTTCTTGCTCAAATCATCTCCTCCCTTGCTCTAATCACTCAAGTGGTATTGTGAATGAGTGTAGCTGATCTTTATCTTGATTTTGAAGAGTGGCCAACCACATGAGGTTCATTCTCAACAAGCTTCATCATCAACATCAACTTTTAAGCTTTCAAAGTGTTCAAAGTGTGCTTTTAAGCACTAATTGTGTTGTTTAACACTAATTAAGCTGTTAATCCAACAAAAGGAGGTTATTATAAAGTGTTCTTAAACACTAATAGTGTTATTAAACACTAATGGTAAACTAATCACCAAAATAAGTGTCATTTGATACTAAAAATGTGTTTTTTAACACTAATTGTGTTTTATACACACTAATGGTGATCTTAATTACCAACCAAAGTGTTCTTTAACACTAATGAAGCCAATCCCCATCAAAATTAGTAATTAAGCACAAATTCTAAGTGCTAAACCATAAGAATTACTATTTTAATCTCCTATTTATGCAACATTCTCAACTTTCTTAGGGTTGTTGCACTCTCATAAGCCTCTCTCTTTCTAATTAAACCTAAATATCATAAATTTCTGGTTTTTTCTTCTTCATAATCAGTCCATTACTCTCTCATAATCTCTTTCAATACCCAATGTCAAAGGACACTCAAATCAAGTTCTCAAGAGAGGGCTTCCACACTTGGCAAGTCCTTGTCAAGTACAAGATGATGTCCAAAGGCTTTTGGCCATTCATCTCCAGCACCAAGGTTATTGATCGAGCAAAGGCTGAAGATGTTGAAGATGATGAGAGGGCACAAGCCATCATCATGCTTCATCTTGATGAGGCACTCATCACCATGTGGACCAGCTTCCGACTGCAAAGGAGAAATAGGATGCGCTTGATAAGCTCTATGGAGTTCGTGGTAAGAATTCCAAGATCTCACTCAAAATCGAATTTTTTAGCTTGGAACTCAAAGAGAGAGTAGGCATTGGAGCCTTCATCTCTCACTTGAAGGGCCTTATGGCTCAACTTGCATCAGTGAATGCAAGAATGGATGAAGATGATGTAGTGGCTGTTTTGCTCAAAGCAGTCAAAAAGGTGTACCCCACTTTAGTCACCACCCTGAAGAACATACCTAATCCCACCCTCGAAGGAGTCATTCAATCATGTCTTGACGAAGAAAAGAGGCCAAAGGGAGCAGCTGAATCTTCAAATGCAACCACTTCATCGACTATCGAACAAGCTTTGTCACATCAAGTGATCAAAGTAAGATGTGCCCATTATTGTTGTTTTGTCGACTTCCGCAAAGCATTTGATACGGTACCACGTGCCAGGCCTATGAGGAGACTACAGGATATTGGTGTCCCTGAGGAGATGCAGTGGGGAGTATACACTTTGTATGAGTCAGTGATAGGCAAAGTACGTGCCCCAGGGGGACTTGTCGGATGCAGTGAACAGTACAGTGAACCTTGGTAAAACCAAGGTTATGACATTTAATACCACACAAGCATGGGTGACTAGAACACAGACGCAGTTTACGTTTAGAGGAGAGCCAATTGAGTATGTCAGATCCTATGTGTATCTGGGGGTGACCTTTAGAGGGCCGCGGTTTTCTATGAGGGAGGCAGCAGAGGCTAGACTAGCACGAGGATTTGCAGCTTTGGGGGCACTTGAGAGAGTGCGCAGACATATAGTTTCAAGAGCCACGCACGAAACTATGGCTATTTGACACTCTGGTTACATCGACACTTCTCTATGGAGTGGAGATATGGGGGCCTAGTCTTTTCCATAAGAGGAGGGAGCCATTGGCAGGACTAGACAGACGAGAGAGAGACTATTACGATGGATGGCAGCATATGGAGAGGCCATTAGTGATGATGATTGCACGCATGATTCAGAGCAAGTCATCTGTACCACATGAGATCATCAGGGCAGAGATGGGGGCTGCCCTCGTGGTTACTGTTTGTTCCGTGCAGTTACTTTTCTCCATAGAATATGGGAGCTCCCTTAGTAGAAATACCCTCGCCTAGCACTCACTTCCTCGAAATAGACGCCACAGAGAGAGCCTATTGAGGGACAGGAGGGCAGTGGGACCAAAGTTACCTAGATAGAGAGCCCTCACATATTTTTTCAGAGCCAGCACTAAAACCCCACCAGCCTCTACTCCCCCATCTAAAGGCCTACCTGGCAGACCACCCTCCAGAGGAGTCACCTTGGACAGAGCCATTGCCATCGGTAGAGCGAGACACCCACGACCACGAGGATCACGTCCACGACTCCCTCACCATCGGCAGATTCGAGCCATCATTGCTTGCCACACCGGAGGAGTTTGCTCCCACGACGATTCAGTGGTTCAGCTTTCAGCTCTTAGCTCTCTTACGATGTTACTATTTTCATTCTTTCTTTCAGATTTGTTAGGATGAGACATCATCATCATCGTACCTTGTTTTGGTCTCATGGGCCATTTCGGCCTTTAGGAGAGGTTAATATATCTTTCCTTCTCGTAACTAATGAACCCTACTTTCTCTTTTGGGCTAATTCACCTCTAAGCAAAGAACTGACTTCTTATCTTTTGCAAGGCCTTGGTACATTTTTTTGTAAAAGGGGATTTCCCCACTCTTGAAGGCAATCAATATGTTGGTGCATTTTTGTATAAAAGGGGATTTTCCCACTCTTGAAGGCCATCAATACGTTTCATCTTATTTGCTCCATTTTTATGTTCTAGTTATTGGCATTTAGATCTGCTACAAATACACAACAAATGCGTACTTTGCCAGATGTCACTATGTCTTCATGCCTGACTTTGACACACTAGCCATTGTGGTCAATGTTGCATACAAACACACATATGTATGTATGTATACAATGTACACATACACGCATGCATACATACATACATACATACACGTGTGTATGTATGTAGTATGTATGTATTTATGTACGTGCATGCATGCATGTATGTTGTGTATGTATGTATGTATGTATGAGAATGGGTTTCTGAAGTTTCAATCCCCATGCTAGTACAAATGTACATACATACATACAAACACACATATGTATGTATGTATACAATGTACACATACACATACATGCATGCATGTATGTATATGTATGTATTTATGTACGTGCATGTATGCACGTCTGTATGTATGTAATTTTTGTGCTTGCATGTATGTATATGGATGTACATTAGTATGTAATGGTTGGACAGACATGAGGAGGAAAAATGTGAAACATGTTGGTGTCTACTTGTAAGGGCATAATGTTTTTGCCTACCATTGATGCTTCCGTTCCAGGGGACAGTGGTGGCACATGCCTATATCTCGTAACATTTGTGCAAGGTAGTACTGGAGATTGGCCTAGAGAATGTAGAGCATTTTTTTTTTCCAAGAAAAGATCCTTCCAATAGTTACCGAAAATGCAGTCGAATCGGCTAAGTACAAGACCTAGTCTCTATCATGGGAGATTTAAAAAAACAACAGGGGACACATAGGGGCTCTTCCCCACTGGCTCGCGCTCTCATACAATGGGGGGGAGGGGGGAGCAACCAAACAGGTCACCTGTAATGCCAAGTAACCTTGTGGTCTCGGACCCTGAGGCAAAAATCCGCAAAGAAGCCACTCACCGCTTCTGCATACGCTTAGAGCCGCTCAAAGCTTCTCCCACTAGCCATGGAAGGTGTGTATGATGTCCATCCATATGCTTCCGATGGACTTAGTGGGTGACGTGGTAGTGTCCTCTATGGCCTCACTGGCGAGCACGCCAAATGTGCCATGCTGCTATATGTTGAGATATCGAGCTCAACTAGTGCTACGGCGGACATTGATGACCCGCCTAGGTGATAGCTTCCGCATTTACACCACTGGCATGGTTGGTGAGATTATGGGTGATATGCGGCCAGTGGGATGACAGGCTTTGTGACAGCCATTTTGGATTACTAGAGACTGGCATGGTTATAGCACCAGCTCATTTAGTCGGGTTCACATTATGGACCGACCCTTGTATGTTATGTTGGTTGAGTAGAGAAGAAGAAGATATAAGAAAATTTAGCTATCCATCTCTCTTATGTGTGTGTGCGTTTGCTTGCTAGGGTTTGAAGCTCTCCCTCTCCCCCACATTCTCTTTATGGTATCAGAGTCTGGTTCGTGTGAGAGCTAAGGAGACAAGCAAGAGGTAAGAACAAGCAAGGAAAGAAGCGATACTATACCGGTAAGAGCACCATCATCTCTTTCCCCTTCTTGGTTTAGGTACAACATCTCCTCAGTAGCTCTGGGAGCTACACATCTCCGATTGAGGAGCTGTCTTCGCGGGAGTGGAATTACAGGACAGGTATACTGTTCTATTGGACTAAAATTTTTGCCCATCGCGTTACAAACCCTGTTTCGTCACTGCAAGGTATTTTCGACAGTTTTCTCAAAGTTTTGGTAGAGAACTATTTCTGCTCGAAATTTGGTTATTGTAGTGCAGTAGTGCATTTTGGAAGTGTAGACAGTGTTTGCACATGTATTGTTGATACTGGGTGTATGCACATGTACTCTGGTCACATTTGGTGACATAGGTTGTGCTGAAGTACCGCTGTTGCAGCAGTTACAGAAGATACTGCTGTATTACAGGTTGCATACAAAAGTCTGTTTGCAAGTTATTTGATTGCTGTAGAAAAACATGTTTGACGGAATTAATCAGATTTTTAGTGAGAAGCTAGATAAGAATAACTTCTATGCCTGGAAGTTCAGAATGACCAATTTCCTATCGGGTAAAGGATTTTGGGATTATGTAGAAGGAGACAATGAGGAGCCTCCAGAGTTATCTGAGAAGAATGCCACTCTTGCAGAAATAAAGGCATTCAAGGATTGAAATCAGGGTGCAAGAAAAGTCAATTACTGGCTTTCAATTAATGTCATAGACACTATGATAGGACACATACATGATGCAAACACTCCAGCAGTTGCATGGCAGAATCTAGTGCAGATGTTCTAGACTAACACAAACAAAGGCAAGGAAGTTGCAGCTAAAGCTAGAGTTGCATACTGTGGAAAAGAAAAGCATGTCCATCAATGAATATGCCTTAAAGATCAAGGGCATTGTTGAATCCCTTGGGTCTATCAATGTATCAGTGGAGGATGATGATTTGGAGTTTGGAAAAATATTCCCAACTTTCGGGACTTGATATCTATGCTGATTATAGAAGAAAAGGCTCTAGGTGAGAATTCTTCTTCACAAAGCAAGAACACATCAGAACAGGCCTGCTACTCTAATTCAAGTAGAGGCAAAGGTAGAGGCCGTGGTCGAGGCCAAGGTGGTGGCCGACAAGAAAATCAGAATTCTGGACAACAACAGTCCAATGATTCACAGCAGCAATCATACACAGGTGGAAGAGGCCAATCTAGAGGCAGGGGGAGCCAAAGAGGCCGAGGTGGTTGGTAAAAAATTCAAAATACAAATAGCATAGAGTGCTATTCGTGTAGCAAACCAGGACACATGGCAAATGACTGCTACAAAAAGCAGAATGACATTAAAAGTGGGAAGTTGCAGCAAGGTAACTATGCATCATCTAGCAAACATGGAGGTGATGACAGAAGTGAGAAACTATTTGTAATGCAGCACATGCTTAGGTCCATAACAGGGGATGTGTCAACATCTCAAGATATATGGTATGTGGATTTTGGCGCCTCTAACCACATGACCAGTCATGATGAGTAGTTTAGAGATATGCAAAAAATGGAAAAACCAGGTTATGTAGAAACAGGTGATGATACTGCACATCCCATTGCGCATGTTGGTAAAGTGCCTTTGTCTATATGCAGGATGGCAAAATGAAGTACTTAGTTGATGTACTTCATATTCCGAATATTACAAAGAACCTGGTTTCTGTTGGACAGATGGTTGGTTGACGGTATGCATAAGGTATGTGAAGCAAGCCAACTTGGTAAGCAGGCCAAACATGCTTTCTTGCATGAAAAGCATGTTAGTGCAACACCATTGGATGTCATAGATTCAGATGTATAGGGACCGACCAAGACTGCAACAATTGCAAGTTGCAGGTACTATGTTACATTCATTGATGACCACACTAGGAAAGTGTGGGTTTATTTCATGACGGAGAAAAGTGAGATGTTTGCTCACTTTTAGAGATTTAAAGCCTTGGTCGAGAAGGAAAAAGGCATGCAAATAAAATGTCTAAGATCAGATGGTGGGGGGGAATATTTCTCCAATGACTTCAACGATTTCCTGAGAAAGCAGGGAATCAAGAGACAGTTTACGTGCAGGTACACACCGCAACAGAATGGTGTTGTAGAAAGGAAAAACAGGCACATTGCAGAAGTGACACGTGCCTTGATGGTGGCTGAAAAGAATATGCGACATTAGTTTTGGGCAAAAGCAGTAGCAATTGCTATGTACATTATGAATAGGCACTGCAGTTGTTCATGATATGACTCCTGATCAGAAGTTTACAGGCATAAGACCGGATGTGTCTCACTTGAAAGTGTTTGGGTGTATTGCATATGTATATGTTGCTAATGAAGTGAGAACAAAGTTGGATCCAAAGGCAAAGAAATGCATCTTCATTGGTTATGCTATGGAGCAAAAAGGTTACAGATGCTATAACCCTACCACTCGTGAGATGCGAGGAGAGATGTTGTCTTCGATGAGATGAGTAGCTGGTATGCACTAGTAGTGAAGGCAACAGAAGATGCAGATGTAAGAAGTGCTGATGTTGCACCACATGTAGAGCAGCAATCACAGGTACTACTGAGTAGACCTGGGGAGTCCTCAAGCAGTGGATCCAATGTTAGTTCATGGTCAGGAAGGTTAAGGAATGATGCAGGTACACACGTATCACGAAAAGTGAAGGAAATGGTAGATCAACCTTTTGTGCCTGATCTGTCAGCAGCAGGTCTCTCATATGTGGATGGTGACTCTAGTGGCTCTGAGTAGAGCCTTGATGAGGACCTTGGCATTCCGTCTGTGGTTACTCCTGGTGTAAGGAGAACCAGGGTTGTTTTGAGGACACCTGGCAGTGATCCAGGTGTACGCAGGTCTACGAGGGTTAGATACTCTGTTGACAAGTTGAGATATGATGGATATACAACCCATCATTATGCTTACATGATAAAAGCAATACAGGAGGTTGAGCCCACTTGCTTTGAGTAGGCAATTGCATAAGAAATGGGAAGATGCCATGGATGAGGAGATGTCAGCATTGGATGCAAATGCAACATGGAAGTTAGTGCCTTTGCCTAAGGAAAAGAAGGCAATTAGGTGTAAGTGGGTGTATAAAGTCAAGCACAATGCTGATGGTTCAGTGAGCAGGTACAAGGCAAGATTGGTTGCCAAGGGCTATGCGCAAACTTATGGCATAGACTATGAGGAGACATTCAGCCTGGTTGCAAGAATGGCGACCGTGAGAGCTGTCATTGCTATGGCTACAACGAAGGGTTGGTCTTTACATCAAATGGATGTAAAGAATGCTTTCTTGCATGGTGATTTGCAAGAAGTGTACATGATGCAGCCACCAGGTTATGAGAGTGATGCACATCCAGATTTTGTGTACAGGTTATGCAAAGCCTTGCATGGCTTGAAACAGGCACCCAGAGCATGGTTAAAGAAGATCGGGGAGTATCTTGTTACTATTGGATTTTAGATATCCAATACAGATTTTTCAATATATGTGAAAAAGACAGATAGAGAGATCATGCTATTAGTCATCTATGTGGATGACTTGATCATCACTCGTGATAGTGATGCAGACATACATGATGTCAGAATGCTTTTGAAGCAAAAGTTTGAGATGAAGGATTTGGGTGAGCTGCGGTATTTCTTGGGCATGGAGGTGGTGAGATCACCTCATGGCATTTTGCTATTGCAGAGGCAGTATGGCTTGGACATGTTGTCCATGTATGGTATGACAGGCTCTAAGCCTATTTCAGTGCCATTGAAGCAGAACACAAAGTTTTCCGCAGATATAGGTGAGCTTTTGGAGGACCCCACTACATACAAGCGCATAGTGGGTAGTTTGATTTACATGACCAATGCAAGGCCAGACTTGAGCTATGCTGTTGGACTTGTGGGTCAGTTTATGCAAGCCCCTACGAAGCCACACTTGGATGCGGCTAGACGGATCCTCAGGTACATAAAGTCCACAGTTGATTATGGACTTTTCTATGAGGCTGGTACAAAGATACAGTTGCATGGGTACACACATGCTGATTGGGTTGGTAGTATTGCAGACATGAGATCTACCATTGGTTTTATGTTCTCATTTGGGAGTGCTGCTGTGAGTTGGAGCAGTAAGAAGCAGCCAACAATTGCCTTGTCTCGAGTACAGAGACAGAGTACAAGGGTGCTGCTATGGCAGCTTGTGAGGTAGCTTGGTTTCAGAAGCTACTTGGTGACATGGGAGAGCCCGTGGATAGGGCAATTACCATATATTGTGACAACATGAGCAGCATACAGTTGGCCAGTAACCTAGTATATCATGCTAGAACGAAGCACATTGAGGTGCACTATCACTTTGTGAGGGAGAAGGTTCAGCACAGAGGATCAGGTGGCTGACATCTTCACGAAGGCATTGGGCACAGAGAAGCTCCACAGTTTTAGGAGCTTACTTGGAGTGCAGTGTGTGGAGTTGAGCTCGAGGGGGAGTGTTGAGATATCGAGCTCAACTAGTGCCATGGCGGACATTGATGACCCGCCTGGGTGATAGCTTCCGCATCTACACCACTGGCATGCTTGGTGAAATTATGGGTGATATGCGGCCAGTGGGATGACAGGCTGTGTGACAGCCATTTTGGATTACTAGAGACTGGCATAGTTATAGCGTCAGCTCATTTAGTCGGGTTCACATTATGGACCGATCCTTGTATGTTATGTTGGTTGAGTAGAGAAGAAGAAGATAAAAGAAAATTCAGCTATCCATCTCTCTCGTGTCTTTCTCTCTCGTGTGTGTATGTTTGCTTGCTAGGGTTTGAAGCTCTCCCTCTCCCCCACATTCTCTTTATATACTGCTGATGATCTCCCACCTTTGATAGGGACCTATGGGATCTGCTTAGGATGCAATACCTCTTCCAGCTCATGAACCTTGGGTTGATCTTCCATAACCGGCTCCACCGGCTCAGGACCAACATATCTCTTCAAGAGACTGACATGGAAAGCATTAGAAGAGAAATTTAGCTTCGTTCCCATGTTATCAAACAATGCTCGCCAAAAGAGACTTTTGTGCGAGGATCACGATCCCCCATAATCGTCTTTGGCATACCATGATGCTTGAAAACCTGTGCCATAAATATCTTTGCCATATGCTCTGGCTTTATGGTCTTCCATACCGGAATAAAATGTGCCTGCTTACTGAACCTATCCACCCACAATAGTCCAGATGGCATCATTCCCTTGCCGCGTCTTAGGAAGACTTGTGATAAAATCCATGGCAATACTCTCCTAAGGCTGATTCGGAATCGGCAACGGTTGAAGCAACCCCAGAGTCTTATGCCTATCAAACTCAACTTTCTGGCAAACCATGCATTGGCGCACATAGTCATCTATGTCTTTACGCATTCCTGGCCAGAAAAAGTATCTCTCCAAAGCCTGTGTAGTGGCAAGGATTCCTCTATGCCCTGCATAAGGCGGTGCATGGCATTCATCCATCACTTCTTGCCTCAAATCCTTGTGTACACATAAGCGATTATGAAACATCAAATACCCATCACGTATGGAGTAATTCGGGGCTGCTATACCCTGCTGAAAACCAGCCCATATATGCTGAAAATCATCATCTGTATGATAAGAATTTCGCATATCTGATAAGTCCTAATGATAGGCTACTGTAATAGCACTTACTTGAGGCCTTCGGGATAGTGCATCGGCCACTACATTCTTCTTACCAGGAACCGTGGACTCTGACGATCAGTCTTAACGGTAAATTCAACTCCCAAAAGATAACGCTTCCACATCGTGAGAGCATGAATCACTGCCAATAATTGTTTCTCGCAAGAAGAGTTCAGCATGTTGCAACCGACGGCTCTCATATGCCACTGCATGGCCTTCCTGGTTCAACACTGCACCAATACAACTCCCACATGCATCACATTCCACCGAGAAAGGTTTATGCAAATCTGAAATGATCAACACCGATCGAGTCATGATTGCTTCCTTTTAACTTGAGAAAGGCATTCCTTTGCTTGTCACCCCAGTGAAAAGTAGCTTTCTTCTTTGTTAAATCATGCAAAGGCGAAGCAATCTCGACGAAGAGCTTAATAAACCGGCGATAATATGAGCATAATCCCAGAAAGCTCTTGATCTCATGTACATTCTTCAATTCTGGCCAATCTTTATAGCCTGCAACTCAGCGGAATCCATACGTACCCATCCTTGGATACGATATGACCAAGGTAATGAATTTCAGCCAAGAAAATTCACTCTTCTTGCCATTAATGTAGAGCTTATGGCGACGAAGCTCTTCAAACACTATGGCCAAATGCTCCTTATGCTGCTCTTTATCTTTAGAGAACACAATGATGTCATCAAAGAAACCTCTGTGAACTTTCTGTGTGCTCTAAAGATACGATCCATCATACGATTAAATGTGGCAGGAGCATTGGTAAGTCTAGACGGGACCACCAAGAACTCAGAAAGCCCAAACTGCGTACGAAAAGCAGTTTTGTGAATATCCTGAGGGGCCACCCGTATCTGATGATATCCACTCTTAAGATGGATGCAGCTAAAACATGCTGCACCCTCCAACCTATCCAAAATATCATCGATACGTGGTATTGGAAACCTGTTCTTTATCGTCACCTTGTTAAGGGCACGATAATCCACACACATCCTGTAGTCCCGTCTTTCTTTTGCACCAGCAACATAGGTGAGCAATAAGGAGATGAACTAGGGCATATCAACCCTTTCTCAAGCAAGTCATTAACTTGCGCCATAATCTCTTCTTGCTAACTTGCACTCACCCTGTAAGAAGGTCTATTCGGGGGCGTACTCCCAGGTATCACATCAATATGATAATCCTTGGGACGCTCAGGTGGCAACTCTCTTGGTAATGCATCCTTGAAACAATCACCATAACCACGCAAAAAGTCTATGCGCTCTCGGGTTAGATGATCTACATTTACATTCTCATGTTTAGATTGTTCTCGTACAAAAACCAAGTAAGAACAACCTAACTTCTTCATTATTTTGGAAACCTGAACATGACTTATAGTAGGTATGGTACTACCTGGAGAACCGGCTTCTATAACAGGCTCTCTACCTCTATGAACAAAGCTGATTTTCTTGGACTTATAGTCCTTGGGCTCCATACGAGCATGCCAAGGCATCCCTAACAAAACATCACATCCTCTGAGAGGAGCAACCAAGAAACTCTCATGATCAAGATATTCCTGTATATGAATTCGGAGTTTGCCAAAGGCGGCATCTGCATTCATTTGAGTCCCAAAATCTCTTACATCCAAGCCTATGGCAGCAGCCATCTGTACCGAAATGAAATTATCTGTGGATGCATCATCAAACAAAAAGAGTGCGGGCTGATACCTCAACTGTCCCCATGCTTTACATATTGTTCTATGATCCGGGGGTTGCCCCATGTTACCCTGCACATCAGGCACAACATTCACATGAGGCTTTTCTGCATTAGAATCTGCATTCTTGGGGTTCTGCGGGCATTTAGCATTATATGTGATCCTTACTACCGCAACCAAAACATTTCCCATTATGTACATAATCAAGCCTCTGCTGTTTTGACAGCCCAAAATCATTGCGTTTACCCCCCGGCTTCTTAGATGAGTTTCCCTTTGTATTTGAGGCATCTTTCTGCTCACTTTTAGAGGGTGTCCACCCTTTTTCTGGTCATAACCAGCCCGTCTCTTGCCCTTAAATGAATCTGAATTTGACTTGTTTTTAACCCACTTCATATGCAAATTTTCAGCTATGAGTGCCGAGTTTATCAATTGCTGAAGAGTTTGATTTGGGTACACCTGTAAGCTCTCTTGAATGATGGGATGCAAACCTGATTCAAACTTCGGTTTCTTCTCCCCTTTAGAAAGAGACATAAAGGGAGTAACTTTCAGCAGTACCTTCCAATACTTAGCTATATATGTCTGCACTGTCTCCCCTTCATCGTGCTTCAACCAATCCCACTCTTTGCATACATTCTTGTCAAAGTTTGGAGGCAAGAATTGAGCATAAAACTGAATTTTAAAGTTATCCCATGTGCGGGCAGCACTTGCATCCAAAAGCTTGGCCATCCACCAATCACTAGCTGTCTCTTTGAGATGCATACCCACATGCCTGAGTTTAGACTTCTCAGAGAAATCTTCATTGCAAAAAGCAATTTCAAACTGTCTCACAAAAGCAAGCGCCTTCTTAGTATCCATCTTGCCATAGAAGTTCTCAAACTTCACATCTTTGTCTCCTGACTTGAACTCTCGGCTTTTCTTTTTAGAACGAGACCTAGCTCTAGCCCCATGTCTAGGCTTAGGAGACTGCTCCGATTGTGACCAAACTTTGCAAACATGTGGGGATGGGTCTCCCCCACATGCTTGCAAAGTTTGGTCCCCATCGGAGCATGTTTGGGTATGATGGTATGGGGAAGGATGCGTGGATCTCTTCCCACGTACTCGAGACACGCTCCTGGAGTGGTGAGAATCTTCACTTGAAGAACACTCTCGGCATGAAGATGCATAACGGTCACGAGGATATACATCTCCTAATGTATTGGAATCTGCATGTGCTTCCATGCGGGGAGTCGTTTTTGTACGTGCATCACCCAATACATCCTTTTTGCCTTTCAAATAAGATATGGCCAGCTCTCTAGGATCTTCATATCCCATCTTTGCTGCTATGGCCTCAAAGGCTGCATCGTCACCTGAACCCTTCTTTTTCTTTTCATTTTGCACATCAGGGTCATTCTTGAGAGACCGCAATTGAGCTGTCTCCTCACGATAGCATCTAACTTGACACTTGAGAGTCTCTAGCTCTGAAAGTACATCGGCCTGGTCAGAATATGCGAATTTAGTAGACGGTTGTGCATCTGAATGCTCACCAGACCCTGCTTGCATGCTCATGTTTCACAATCTGTATGCTCAGCAAACAGCTTTCCGTATGCCCAAAAATTGTCTTTCTCAAGCAAAGAAAGAAACCAATGCTCTCATACCACTGTCACACATGGGCACGTGTATATGGAACCAATTCACTACCAAAACAGCATACATACATCAACCATTCCTAGCATATACATGATTACCATCATTGCGAAACATTACATGAGCATATACATCCTGCAAACATAAACCAACTTGCACATGACACAGCACTAGGGGCTGAAGTTGGGCCATCCCCCCCCTAAGGTATCTTTATTACCAACAGAAGTATTTATATGTACAAGATGCGGGTGCCCAGAGAGTACACACTCGTCCAGCCGACACCGGATTTATCCAACTACGGAAACATATGTAAACACATTACCTGCAACTCCTCGGTCACCAACCAAGGTTGAGCGATCACCAACCACTCCTATTGTTGCAACACCCTCGGTCTGTACTTTGATAGAGCGGTCACCAACCCTCTAACAAAGTGCTGTCCCAAACCTGCAAAACAGTAACCAGCCATGGTTTTGGCTCACTGGCCACCCACAGGTTCCACCAGATCACATCCCCAAGCCTGGTACTTGTCTAGGGACATGTTTGCTCAAGTTTCGTCGCGAGAAACCTCCTGCAAACCTGTAAAAACAGCCAATAATGGCCCTTATAACAGTTAGCCAGCTCTTGTAGAGGCTCTGCTCACTCCGTCCAAGCCCTATTCTCAGCAGAGAAGCCCAAAAACAGTCCCAACAGCCATGCACAACCTCCTAGAGCCAAATCGATCAGCCTGCAGTCCCTGTAGATGACCCTGTCGAGAGAGAAATAGCAGCAAGCCAGCCCTGGGACCCTTGTACTTTGCATGTATTCCACCTGTAGCTGATGCATACGAGTAAACTTGCTGTTTTTCCTGTCCACACAGCTCCTAACAGCCCACGATTTCCAGTTGAGTGCTCTACAAGTCAAGGCTTGCCCACTTTGGCCCTCCCACACCCATAATAGCAACTTGTGGAGCTTTTTGGGAGTGCCCGGGTGCCCATCTCTCATATTTGGCCGTGGTTCATTAAAAATAGTCCACCTTGATGTGAACTCACTTATAAAATTATAAGTGTGTCTGCCCACACTTTAAGTGAATGTGAACCCTTCACCCAATAAACCTTAGTAACATGAAATAATGAATAAATTGGGTTAAGTGTGCACACTTACCACCTGCACAACACATAAGGAAACCATATGAGTCCCAAATAGGTGTGCACACGCATATCCACGGGTTGTCCAGGCGTCCCCTGTGCCCATGGACATTCATAGGCAAAATACCAAGCAATGTTCAGGTATCAAAAACAAGTCATCCATGCATGTGCAACTCACATACATATGTTGGTGCACAAACATAGTGGATGAAATCTCCCAACTTACATCTTGTACATCCAACTAGCCCGTTCATAGGCGCCGTCCACACAGGACCAAAAAGTACTCACTAGGGTAACCACCCTTCCATGAGTCCAGAGTCACTCACCAGGGTTACCACCCTTCCATGAGTTCATAAATCATGCCAGGAACTCACACCAGGATACCAATCCTTCCATGGAGCCCTTCCACATGTATTCAATGATGACATTATTTCAGACCTCTACCAGAGAAGTGGTGACAGGATGACCCTGTTTGACTCAAAGGAAATCTCAGAGTGCTCTTTGCGGCGGTCTTTGTCTATGAGAACTGCAATCATCTCATCATAGGGTGTTTCTTGAGGCACCATTAGTACAGTCAAGGTTTCATAGAATTTTGGAAGGTCTATGCTTGATAGAAGCATAGATTTCTTGTCATCCTCATCCACAGCAACTCCCAAGCAAGAGCGTTGTCGTATTATGGAGCCTAGATTGCTCAAATTTCTCCCAAAGTTTCTCTTTCATTCGTTTTTAAGCGGAAGAATTTTTGCTTAAGGAAGACTTTGGAGTTATTGATTTGATTGCCACGCAAGTTTTCCAACTTGTCCCATACCTCCTTTGAGCTTTTGTTGAAATCCACGTGGTAAATTAAGTTGTCAGACAATATGAGCCCGATGAGTGCCATGGCCTTGTCATTACAGTTATTCCATGTGCAATTTTTTGCACTTTATCGCTCGGTTTGAGGTCCGTGCCATTGATCACATTCCAAACACCATCTCTCATCATCAGGAGATGCATCTTTATTTGCCATGTTGGGAAGTCGCTCCCATTGAATTTTGCAATCGCTAGGCTGGTTTTCTTGTTTTTTATGATGCCTTACTTGAAGAAAAGGCCAAATGTTATAAATGCTAAAGTGGGTACTTGGACATATGTCACCTGATATGTGGGAAGCCCCGAAATATGTTGAACTCCATGACTGTCGTCGAGGAAGCTTCTTCTGTTTGTGAGTGCTAGAGGCAATGAGAGCATGCGGAGAAGGCAGCAAAAAGGTGCTTGTGTGTAGTGCAGGACAGACTGGGCAGGATGGTATGTGACCAAGCAGGTGAATAGGTGGCGAGGGCAGGCTATGGTTTGCCATCTCCACAGCCTAGATGGAGGGCTGAAGTTGAACCCACCATGCGTGAATGCCATCACTTCAGACTTCTACCGACTGCTACTGATAGCCAGATTCTCCCTAGAGAGATACGGGACGACAATGTGTTTGGCAGCACACTAGGGCCGTCATACCTCCTTCCATGAGTTCTTTTGTGGAGTCCTTGTTCTCAGATGGGGAATTGAAGAAATCTCTTCAGGTCCTTCCTTACAAGGCGAGGATGGCCTTCTAGTCTCTTTTTTCTTAGAGCATTGCGATCTTTTGAAGGCCAGCCTTCAATAGGGTCATGGAGACGGGTATCCTTCCAAGATGCCTCCTAGAAGGTGGCCTTTTACACTAGATCTCCAAGCAGGGGGGGGGAGACCCACATCACGTTACTTGGCATAGCATACAAAATCCTTGCCAAAACGAAGCCGTCACCTGCAACTTTTTCTCCCCAACATGATCCATGGTACCAAACAAGTTTCATTGGGGAAATGAGCATTGTGGATAACATATTCACCTTCTTGGAGGAAACAACAATGGCACGGATCCCAATAGTAGGACTTAGTGGTTCTCTTGTTGGACTTTTAGAAGATCTATGACAAGGTGGACCGGGCTTTCTTGGAGGGCACTATGATTTGTACAGGATTTTCAGCTTTTGGGTGAAGGGAGTATCAGCTCTTTACTCCACCCAAATTTCAATGTGCACAAAGCAAACGCTTCTCCATCTCCCACTCGATTGGCCAGGTCTCTGCTTTGGACACTTCGCTGTTCTTGTTTTGAGCCTGGAGGAGCTCTTGGATTCAATCTGAAAGACACATAGTTACCTACCTCTCCCCTAGACTCATTTTGAGATTAAAAACAGCTTCCTCTCTACATGGCATATAGCTCTTCTTCTTAGACATCTGTTCTCTCGGACCACGGTCATGTTTCAGCATACAAGAGCATCTCTCGTGCATGTTTGTTTCCAATACACCTCACGCCCAAGACAACTGAGGATGCAAAGAAATGTTGTCCATTGAAACATCATGAGTACGCTTGTATACCTTGACCTCCATCATGAATCGTAACATCACCCACAAGGACATACACACACTTATGGTATGAGTAACATCACCAGCAACCACCCAGGCATCATCCAAGAAAACGATAAATGCATCCTCCTGAGAGTAATCATCTATATTTCCCAACAACTACAACCACCTGATTAGCATTGGCATCCATAGAAACATCCATATCAAGAACACACACACTAGGAATCATATCAATTAGTGTCTCATCTCTGCTGCAAGCTTCAGCATTCTTAGAACCATATAAGAAATTTCAACATCCCAAACTGTGTGGTGGTAGGGGCAGGGGGCATCCACAAGGAGTAGAAACAAATGTGTGGACCCTAAGGCATACTCATACTTAAATGGCCCAGTTGGCTTCCCAGTCTATTGGCATGCAGCCTCTTGACCTACCCATTCAGGTAGACAACATGCAAGAGCCTAAAACATTTAGACACTAAGGTATGCTCATACTTACATGGCCCGGTTGGCTGCCCTGCAGCCTGTAGGCATGCAGCCTACTGACCTACAGATTCAGACAGCCAATATTCAAGAGCCTTTAAGACCACTCACTTGTACTTGTGGGCCAGTAGGCCTACCAATGAATAATCTATATTAAGGCCATTGATAGTTGCTGAGAAACATACTTAAGTTTCAACCCCCCCCCCAAAAAAAACGATTAAAAAGTGGAATACTCTTGGAACACTACCTTTTATTTTATTTTGTAATGATGAGATATTTTGCACTCAAGATCAAGATTTTTTCCCAGAACCCCGATGCAAACAAGTGTGTAGAAGACGTGCCCACAAGGAAAGACTAGTCATAAGTTATTTTATCACTTTCTTTGCCAAAACAACAACATACCTGCTCCATTATTTGTCTTGATGTGCACACGGCATTCTGAAAGCACTCTTTGTCACTCACATCTTTTGCTGGAGACTGTCTCTTTGCCCTTACCTCTCTCTTTCTTTGAACTTCCTTTCTCTTCCCCAATGATCTTTTGTTTGGACTTATGTTTGCAGCCATATTCTTTCTCTTCCTTGTCACTACATTCCAAAAATAAGCAACTATCTTATCCCAAGGAGCTTCATTATTGTCTTCAAACAATCTGGTGTTTTCTCCTGACTTGCTAGATTGCCATGATTGTGTAGCGCCTTCTGAATTTTTATACCTACCTCTATCTCTGAGTGATGCCACTCGACAGTCTATGACCTGCACATGGTTACAAACAGCTTTTATTTCCTCTCTCTCAAGGGCCATTTCGGCCTTTAGGAGACGTTATTATATCTTTCTTTCTCTCTCTGAACAATGCCACTCCAGAGTCTATGACTTGTGGGTACAAACAGTTTTTATTGTAGCTTCGCTGTCACAAAGAGTCCAAAAGCCAGAGTCAGCGTGGCATCTCCCAAACCTCCATCATAGATTTCTCAGGGTCACAACCACCAACTATAGAGGCCCAATCCAGCAGCCGCGGTGCACTGGTGGGTGGTAGGGGATCTCTGATCGCTTCGTGAGGGATTTCTGGAAGCGGCTTTGGGCGAGCTTCCGGCCTTGGAAGGTGACTACTTTCCTGTGGCTTGTGGCCATAGTTACCGTGGAACGGGAACGTTCCGGGAACGTCGGGTGCTAGAACAGGAGCGGAAACGGGAACGGGAGCGGATCGGAATGTTGGGGAACACCACATCATATGACATGTCAGCCAAGCCTCAAGTTGGAACAAAGGTGCCAAGAGGAGGTAGGGAGAGTGTGGGGCAGCCAAGCCTCAAGGTGGAACAAAGGTGCCAAGAGGAGGTAGGGAGAGTGTGGGGCAGCCAAGAGGAAGGGTGGAGTAGTAGGTGGAACGGAGAGTGTGGGGCAGCCAAGAGGAAGGGTCGAGTGGTAGGGGAGAGCAAGTTGCAACTCAGCAAAGGGGAGAGCACTCAGGCTTTAGCAAATGGCAAAAAAACAGCCGCAGCAACAACAAAACACGTCGCTTCCGCCGCCACGCAGAGACAATCAGGCCGGAACGCCCGGAACGCGTGTTCCGCCCTACGTTCCGACATTCCAGGAAACGTTCCGCCACGTTTCGAGTTTCCTGGGCGTTCCGCGCTCCGATTGCGCGTTCCGGGCACGCGGCATCTTCCAGACCGGTGTTCCGGCGTTCCACGATAGCGGAACGCCGTTCCGCGGTAACTATGCTTGTGGCGCACAAAGGGCTGGTAGTTGGGACTTGGCTGGCCCACGGCAGGCAGCCTCTTGACTGTCCATGGTGTGGTTTTAGCAAGGAGTCACAGCGCCACTGTTTGTGGAATTGCCCAGAGGCCCAGCAGGTATGGCAGAGAGCTCTGAGGATGGTCCTGGTGGGCACTTCTGACACCTTGACCGTCACTTGGAGCGCAGTTGCATGGGAAGCTTCTAGCGGCCCAGCGCTTGGATATGAGGATTGGCCAGGCAGCACAGCAGTGCAGCTATGATTCCTACCCTAGATTTCTCTTGGATGGTTCGGCATCCTCAGGGGTGCAAGCGATGGGAGCTGGTCAGCAGCCTCATTGTCTGGCACATTTGGTGGGGGCGCTGCAGGGAGGCCATCGAGCAGAGGCCCACTCCCCCTGCAGAAGACGGTACAGGCCATCTGCCTGGACATCATCCACACCCTTCGCAGTCACTGGGAGTGACTTCAGAGAGATTCAGATAGGAGCATTCCTCTGGATCTGGCACCCCAGACCCTTCTTCTCAGCGAAGGGAGAGGACATTCTTTGGCATTATAAGCCTCCTGTTTGGCTCTTTCCCCCCCTACTTGTTATATGAGGTAGCCTCCCCCAGAGAGAGGCCAGCCATGGGGGACAATGCACCTGCTCCTTGTCATTATGTCATTCAGGACCTCCTTCGGGAAGGTTGTTTGTAGCCACTTTTGGCATCTTTGTTAACTAATAGAAGGATCTCTTTTCCGGAAAAAAAAAAACTATAGAGGCCCAACCAAAGCAGTAGCCAAGTCCATGGACACGTGACCCTCTGGCCCCACCCCACGTACACAGGATGCACTAGTGAGCAAGTGCAAGTCCTTCTGAGAGCTAGATGCCCCAGATCTCAGAGGCCTCATCCCTCCACCCTGCAGTTGCAGATCTAGAATATCCTTCAACGACAGGACTCCGGTATCACTGTATGACCACATATTGTCATCATGTAGAATCACATGGATACTTTTGCTTATGTAGCTAGTTTTGTACAATTCTTTTCCATGGTTCGGTTTTCATCATGGATGCATTGTACTATTATTTTCGTTGCATAGACCCTCTAGGTTTTTTGAAGGCCTCTCTCCAACTCAAGCTCGAGCTCGTTTTATGGTTTCAGGCTGTGTTTTCGGGTTTTTCCTGTATTTGGGGTTTCAACATCATGGCTGCTTTGTGTTTTAGGTTTTCTACTTGCGTTTCAGGGTTTTTCCTGTTAGGGTTTTGCTCTGCACTTTAGGGTTCCTTAACCGGCTGCCCTGCATTTTAAGGATTCTATTTCTTTTTTTGCTTTTTAGGGTTCATCTCCCTCTCTCTCTCTCTCTGCTTTGTGTTTTAGGGTTTCTACTTGCGTCTTAGGGTTTCGCCTGCACTTTAGGGTTTCTCTCTGCACTTTAGGGATCTCCTCCTATGGTACAAATTGGGACCCCAGATGGGAGCTTTTTAGGGTTCATCTCCCCTCTCTCTCTCTCTCTCTCTCTCTCTCTCTCTCTACTTTGTGTTTTAGGGTTTCTACTTGCGTCTTAGGGTTTCTCTCTGCACTTTAGGGATCTCCTCCTGTGGTACAAATTGGGACCCGAGATGGGAGCTCCATACAATAGTGCAGGTGTGACTAGTGGAAGCCGATGGAGAAGTGCTTAGTGATAATGATCTCGCACATGATTAGGAGTAAGTCATCACTGCCACATGAGATTGTGCGAGTACCGATCGTTCACAGAGGCTCTATTCCAAACAGTGACAAAAGGACCTAGAGGCATTCAAGGCAGAATGACATGCCCAAAAGTGTCCAGAAATGGAATGCTTCAAAGAGTAATGCATGATGGAGTGCATGGCTAAATGCAAAGAAGACATACAACTCCTTAGGGAGGAAGGGGAAATACCAGCACAAGAAGCCCTAACAATGGAGATTGCTCAGCTAAGAGAAGCCAATGAGAAGTTACGAAGGAGCTAGAGGATGCCAAGAAAGCAATGACAACAGAAACGCAACAAATCCAGCAAGACGTAGCTGTTACAAGACTGAGTATTTACCTCTTTATCTTAAGCATTGTAATCATGTTTTGAGCATGTTTAACATTCACTAATCATGTTTTGATCTGTGTATGCATATGTAAGTTTGTACACGTGAGGCTATAGATACATGTTTAGTGTGTGTGTGAGTACATGTTTGTGCATGCCCATTTGTATGTACATGTGCATGTTTTTTGGTTTCTCTCTTATCTTGCTGCAGGTATAGCTATCTCTCTCTCAAGGATATTTATGGGTCATCTCTGCAAGTACAAGAAGTACTGGCACAGTGACACATGGCACTGCCACGTGGCATAGGTGACGTGGCAAGGACTGGGCTGCAACAGCTGACGTGTGGCTGAGGCACACAATAGCACTGGTGGCACGAAAGCGCAAGCGGCTGGCAGCACAGGACTGCACGTGTGCAGGTGATGCCACGTGGGCAGGCAGCCGGGCAAGCACCCCGGCTGCACTGCAGCGCCGGGGTGCAGCCGAGCGCAAGAGAAAGAGGCAACAGCGAAGTGCAAGGCGGGCAGCAGAAGTGCTGGCGGCTGGCTGCCACGCAAGCAATCAGGCACATACAGCGTGGGTAGCAGTAAAGCGTGGGCGCCGGCCAGCAAGACGCATAGGGAAAAAAAAGGCACCAGCCCAAAACGTGAAAAGAACAGCAGCGTGGGATTTTCGAAAAGAAGAAAAAGCTAAGCGCCATGTATTTTTTTATTTTTTATTTTTTTTAAAAAAAAAGAGGAAGAAGAGAAAAGCTATTCGATGGTTTTTGGGGAAAAAGCTTTTGTAATAGATTTTTCTAAGGGGGAAAAGCATAGCTTTTTCCCCCAAACTTGTATAAATAAGGGGCCAAGGCTCTTGTATCCCACAACACATCTTGGGTGAAAGCTAGTAGGAGATCTCCTCCCCATGGATCAAGGAGGCATCTTCTCGGGAATTGTACGAGGGCTACGCCGACCTTGAGTTATAAATAAATACCTCTGGGGGCGCCACGCTTTGGGGCCAATTGGTCTTTTGTGCAGGAGCACTCTAGCTCCACTTGTTTGTTTTCTTCTTCTTCCAAATTTATTATTCCAGTTCGTGAAGCAATTAAAGTGTGATTAAGTGTGTTCACTGCCTGTCAAGTTGTTGAAGGCCGGTTTCACATAGCAGCCCACCAAGGAAGAGGTAGCTATTACTAAATCAGTCATGAAAGAAGAGCGAGCTCAGCTTCAAGAAAGGCTGGAATCCAGTTGGGTGGAGGTCACAAAGAAGCATCAACCAGCTGAGACAAACAAGATTATGATGGCAACATTCGAGGAAGAGAAAAGAAGGCAGACCAAGGAATTAAATGTAAGAGTCACATGACTTCCAATAGGGGCTTCTCCCAAATACACAGACGTTTGGAGGGTGGGCAAAGATCCGACTAGAGAGAGACCACTCCTCTTAAAGTTCAAAGCTGAACAAACATGGAACACCTTTCTGCAACAGTGAGGGACTTACTCCCCAAGGTCTACCTTGGGGAAGATCTCACACCATTACAGCTTGAACAAAGGAAAATTGGCATGGTAGAAGTCATGGCCTATATCTAGGATAATAACTCTACCTTCTCTGTACACAGCCCATTTACCTGGCGCAGGGTCTATGAGGCCACATGCAAGCTGAAAATGGCACTATGGAACTGCAATGGTACAATGTGGTTAGATGCAGGAGGCGGCTTTTCTGAGACTTTCATAGGTAGAGATTGATCTTCTGATGGTTTTGTCGAACGTTGCGCTTCGCCTGCGAGCTCCGCTCTCCCCCCCCCGCTGCTTCTCGCCATCGCGCTTCACCTTCCCCCCCCGCCAGCCCTCCGCGGTCTCCTCCGCCCTCTCCCCCGCCTTCCTCCTCGCACCCCTCTGCGCCGCCTCCCCACCGCCTTCTGCGCGTTTCTCCCCCGCCTTCACCCCCCCGCCTCCACTCCCCCGCCTCCCTCCTCTTCTTCGCTTTCTTCCTCCCCCGCTTTCTCTTCCTTCGCCTCCCTCCTCGCTGCATTCCCCGCCTCTCCCCCCGCCGTTTACTTCCTTCCCCATTCCTTCTTCCTCCGCCTCTATCATCCTTCGCCTCCCCCTCTCTTCTCTCCCTCGCCACCTCTCCCCCCTCCGCCCTCTTTCTCCTCCCTTCCGTCCCGCCCCTCCGCCCACCGTTAACTCCTCCCCGCCTCAGCTCCCCCCCCCCCCCGCGCCCCGCCCCCGCTATCCTGTAACCCGCCGCTTCTCTCTTTTTTCCTCGCAGGGCTGTGTCCCTCCCGTTGGTGACCCCGGTTTCTGGCTTTTTCCCTCTGGAGGACTCCATGGAAGCCGCTCCGACTAACCATGCCGATTCCGGTCTCCGTCTGGAGTTCACAGCTGAAGATCTTCAGTTGTTTGTTTCCACAGTTTCCGCTCTTGAGGCCTCCTCCTTGGTCTGCAAGATAGTGGGTAGCCGTCCGATGCGGAGAGAGCTTCGCGACCTTCTGCAAGGCAGCCTTGTTGGCGTGCCCGCCAAGATCGTCAGCGTGGATTTTTTGGGACGTGGCTACTATCAGGTGGATTTCGAGTCCCCACAGGCAGCTCAGATGGTGCTGGCTCGGAGCCCCATTGCCCTCCGCTCTTCCCGGGCGTTCCTGGCGCGATGGACTCATGGTTTCGACCCCGCTTCTGACCCGCTAGCAGGCGCGATAGGTTTCCCCGTCACTATCTGTTTTCCTGGACTCCGTAGGGAGTACTTGCCCCTCTTGTCATCCATTGGCAAGGCGTTCGGGCAGGTGGTGGAGACGCCTCAGACAGCGGCTTCAGTGATTGCTCGGGCAGCAGGACTCCCGGCCATTCGGGTTGTGGTTCCGTCACCGGAGTCCCTCCCGAAGACGATCCTTCTCCCTTGTCTTTCTGGAGGACATATGATACAGCGCGTGGAGTATTCGGGCCTCCCCGGCCAGTGTTACATATGTCGGGAGATGGGCCATCTCGCACGCGCCTGTCCCCGCAAGGGGGCTCATCCTTCACGTTATGCCGCCTCCGGACCCCCTGCAGGAGACCCGAGGGGTGGCCATCCACTTCAGAGACCGGACATCCCTGGCTCGTCACAGCAGGCGCCATCATCTGACGAGCAGGCCCCGGCGGAGGATGCCGCGCAGTCCCAGGAGGCTGGCGGATGGCAGGAGGTTCGCCGGCGGAAACGCCCGGCCCGCAGGGACCGTCGTCGCAGACGCCAGCAGGCAGCACAGGCTGGCGGACAGGCGACTCCGGCTGGCGCACAGGCACCTATCCGCACTTATGCTCCTGTCAGGGATAGGCGGCCAGCAGGTCCCACCCCGATGGACGAGGATTCAGACTCAGTGCCCGTTGAGGCCGCTGGTGGAGCCTCCCACGTGGAGACCCCGCTCCCACCTCCCCCCGCGGGGGGCCCCCCACCCTCCTTGGAGCAGATTCCTGAGGATCCTGGGCCGCACTCTTCGACCCCCGGCTCCCCTTCCCCTCACCCGGAGAGCACTCCTTCCACCCTTCCTTCTCCCCCCCCAGCCCCCCCTCTCCCGCCTCCCCCGGCGGCCCCCCCTGACACCTATCCTCTGGCAGATGCCTCTCCATCCTCTCCTCGCTCTCCCCCCTCCTCGCCACGAGCCCCCATCCCTCCCTCGGCCTCTCCAGGATACTTCGCCAGACCACCCACTGCCCCGGGGCAGCGCAGCTGGGTAGGCCAGAGCACAGTCCAGCGGCTGTTCCACCGCCACTCCGGGCCGGTGGAGATGGCGATCCTCGCCTCGCCCGCCACAGAGTTCTCTCCAGCCTCCCCTGGGGGGCCCCCGCGAGTGATGGGGCTACCAGTGGATTACGGTTTTTTCAGGTGCCTCCAGCTGGATGCTGGCCCGTTCGAGACACTGGTCGCGCCCTTGCGAGTTTGCGTGGTGTGCCATCCCTCTCGTTCTCCCTCTGTGGTGAGCAGCATGGTGGCTTTCTCCTTTCCTCTCAGTGTTGCCCCAGACACAGCATGGGATTGCAACTCTGTAGAGGAAGTTTTGCGTGATCAGATACTGGAGTTTTCTCATCACTTCAGTGACTTGGGGCTCACGGACCTATTGCAGACCCAATTACACTCAGCCCGCATGAGCCTGTTTGGTATAGGAGACTGGCGGGCGGATCCGGTCCACACCTCAGTTGAGGCGGTGCTTCTGATTCTCCTCCATGCCGCCCCGAGGGTGCAGCCTACCTTTAGATACATATATGCAGAGGATTGGTCTCACGCCTATGCCCTGGACAGGGCGAAGGCGGAGTGGGGCTGGACACAGAGACAGGTCTCCCTCTTTTTGGAGAGACTCCGCACCCGGACAGACAGTGATTATTCTCCCTCCAAGCCGGCGCCCAAGACTCACAGAGTGGAGGGCAGATCATCCGGGCCGGCTGAGAGGGGTGAGCCAGTGGAGGCTGCTTCACTTGCCATAGCTCATCCATGAGGATCCTCTCATGGAACATCCAGGGTCTCGGTGGACATCGCTGCTACATTGGCCGGGGCAGACTTCGCCAGGAGATCCAGAGGGCTCTCGTTGGAGGACCCATCGATATCCTT
The DNA here is from genome assembly GCF_041138505.1 of Cibotium barometz. Taxonomy (NCBI): domain Eukaryota; kingdom Viridiplantae; phylum Streptophyta; class Polypodiopsida; order Cyatheales; family Cibotiaceae; genus Cibotium; species Cibotium barometz. The sequence goes on along the minus strand of NC_141058.1, from coordinate 54,856,400 downwards.
TTCATCCAGGAGCACCACCTTTCTGCGGGGCGTACCCGCACCTGCGGGAAGATCTTGCCAGGCAGGAGTCACACTTTTTGGTCACCGGCATATGGCTCCCAGGGGAACCAGGGTGGAGTATGCATCTCAGTCAGCGAGCAGCTTCTATCTGAAGTTGTGGACTCTGGCATTCTGGTCCAGGGTCGTGCGCAGTGGATCATCCTTCGGGTTGGGGAAGACCGCATTGGCTTCCTCAACTTCTACGCCCCCAATGGGGCGACCGGGAGAGCCGAGTTCTGGAGCACCATTAGGCAGTCCCTCCCCTTGGCAGACCACTGGTGCCTCGGAGGGGATTGCAACATGCTGGAGGATGCAGAGGACAGGATGGGGGGCAGCCAGGAGACCATTCATGGGCCGGAGCTAGCTGCCTGGGAGGAACTAGTGCTTCAGGTGAGAGGCCAGGATCCGTGGACTCTCCCGGAGTTTGGCAGGTTGCAGGGGAGCCTATCTTTCTCGCGCTCGGATAGACGGGCCACAGGGGTTAACCTATCCCGCATCGACAGGTTTTACATTGATGAGTGGGCCTGTGCTAGAGGTGGCACAGTGGGCATACTTGCAGGCTCCTCGTTTTCAGATCACTTTCCAGTGCTTCTCCAGATTGAGGACCCCACGAGAGGAGAGCAGAGCCAGAGCGTCCGGATTCCAGATTGTCTCATAGAGGAGCCCGAGATCGCGATCGGAGTTGAGCAGGTCTGGCAGGAGCTGCAGTTCAGGAGAGGATCGACAGCCAGCGATCTTGCCAGTGGCTTGCAGGAGATTAGCCAGATGCTCAGACAGGCTGCCTTGGACCGGCTGGAGGCTTTCAGAGAGCAGGAGAGGAGCCTACGGAGGAGTCTAGCGTCCCTCCAGAGACTCCAGGAGAGGGATCCTACGAGCCCTTGGATCTCAGAGCAGATGGAGTCAGCTCGCACGGAGATCAGATCCATCGAGGAGAGGAGGGTGGAGTTCCGATTCCATGCTCGGGCTTCCTTTTGGACACAGGCTGGGGACAGAGTGACTCGAGACTTTTTTGAGGCGACAGGGCCTCGCTTCAGACGGGAGGGTCTCAGGCGTCTCCGGCAGGCTGATGGCCAGGTTGTGGTGGATCCCCCCAGGGTTCGGGCTATAGCCACAGATTTTTACAGGGACCTTCTCTCTGCTGAGCCAGCAGATGACAGGGTGAGAGAGGCTCGGGAGGCAGTCTGGAGCTTCACGAGACCGGTTGTGCCGGCCCATTTACAACACTCCCTTCTCTCCCCCTTCTCGGATACGGAACTGGAGGAGGCTCTTCAGGCATTACCTCGGGGCAAATGCCCAGGAGAGGACGGTCTTTCGGTGGCTTTCTTCCAGAGGTACTGGGGCCTCTTACACAGGGGCTTCAGATTGGCATTCCAGGAGATTATGGAGTCTGGAGTCATGCCGGACAGCATGGCTGAGGGCTTGATCCACTTGATCCCCAAAGAGGGAGGAGACAGACTGGAGATTAGACAGTGGAGACCGATCACCTTGCTAGGCACGGCCTACAAGGTCCTAGCTAAGGCGATCAGCAGGCGGCTTCAGCCTCACCTTCCGGACATCATCCACTCCACGCAGACTGGCTTCATCCAGGATAGGAGCATTCTGGATAACATTTTCTCCTTCTGGGAGGCTACGGCTCTGGCTAGATTTCGACAGGAGGATCTGGCAGTGCTCCTTCTCGACTTCGAGAAGGCATATGATCGGGTGGACTGGGCCTTCTTGGAAGGCACTATGGAGAGGATGGGCTTCCCCCCTCAGTGGATCCGTGGGGTCTCTGCACTCTACTCATCGGCTCATAGCCAGGTGCTGATACAGGGCGTGCGCGGAGAGAGGTTCCAGCTCTCGCGCTCGGTGCGGCAGGGGTGCCCCTTAGCGCCCTTTCTTTTTCTTTTTGTGGCGGAGGCCATGAGCACTTTTTTGACGGCACAGGATACAGGTTTGCGGGGCCTCCAGCTTCCCATCCGTACCTCGGAGGAGCTCCTAGACTCGGAGTTTGCGGATGACACTGCTGTCTATCTTCAGGGAGGTGAGGAGAACCTCCGCCGCTTCGCCTTAGCCATGGACAGGTTTTGCAGAGCTTCGGGCGCTTTGATCAACTGGCACAAGTCGTGTGGGCTGTGGGTCAGCTCTATGCCCCCCCCGACTTGGAGGCCAGTTGACGGTTTTCAGTGGCTGCCCCCTGGCACTACAGTGCGTTATTTGGGATGTTATGTGGGCATTGACATATCTCCGGAGCAGCAGATAGCCCCCCTTCTTCTGAGCATTCGGAAGAAGCTTCTGTATTGGAGTACCGCTCGTTTATCTCTGGCTGGCCGAGTAGTCGTGGCCAACCAGGTTCTGCTTGCTACTATGTGGTACATCACTTCCTGCTGGGCCTTCTCTCGGGCATGCATTGGCCAGGTGCAGCGGCTCATCAGGAACTTTCTTTGGTCCGGTGGCGACGGGCGGCCCGCCAGGGCCAAGGTGGCATGGGCGGTGATCACTCAGCCGAGGGAGAGAGGCGGCCTGGGCATTGTTGATCCTATTTGCCAAAGCCGAGCATTGCTTGGCAAGTTGGTAGTTCGTGGCCTCCTGCCAGGCGCTGAGCCGTGGAAGGAGTTTCTTGTTTCCAGGATGCTCAGCCGCACCCCCTCTCTTAGCGGCCCCTGGACCCCCAGCATTAGGTGGATCTTTACAGAGCAGCGATCCAGAGGAGTGGGCCTTGGCTTCGAGGAGCGTTTTGCAGCTAGCCTTCTGAGGGCCTGGTCGCATCTGAGGCCGTCACTCTTCCAGACTCCTCCGGGCACCGATGAGGAGCGCCTGAGGCAGCCATTGATCTGGAACCCCTTGATTCGACTTCCCAGTGGCCATATGGTTGGATCGCGGTCTCACGTGTCGTGGGGCCCTTTGAGCTCCGGCCCAGCCCAGTCCCTGGACGACTGGATATGTTTTCAGCAGCTGCCTCTAGAGGCCCAGGAGAGGAGACTCAGTGGGATGAGGGGCAGAGAGTTGATGAGACAGGACATTGAGGCGGCCATCCCCCGGGAGTGGCGGACCCCAGTACAGGACCCTCCACCTCCACAGTGGATGGGTGTCTTTACTCGGCATGAGATCCTTCTAGCGGTCTGCGGCACATCGGAGAGAGTCGCCCCACTCACTTTCGAGGTGGGAGAGGGTGGCCAGCTTCAGAGGACACGACTAGATTTGGATGGGCTCCAGGGTTGTATTCTTCAGAGGGTGCGGGTGGTCGGCTTTCATCAGAGACAGTGGCATGTAGACCCCTCACCGGCCTCGATAGGAGAGGACTGTTCTTGGAGATTATGGGCTTGGGACAGCAGGCCTCTTATTCGCCTTCAGTGGGATCCAGGTGAGTGGTTTTGGCGAGATCCCTACTTGGCCCCTACCAGCCCAGGCATCCCCTTTTTTCAGTACACAGCGAGGCTGGGGCGGCGGATTCAGAGGCACAGGATAGCGAGCACCCCGGCGGCGGCCGAGCATTGGCGGCGACAGGGGCTCTCCCCTGCCTTTCTTAGGGACTTCTGGCAGCGCCTTTGGGCCAGCTTCCGGCCCCGGAAGGTGACGCTTTTTCTCTGGCTCACAGCGCATAGAGGACTGGCTGTGGGGGCATGGCTAGCTTTTGGCAGACACCCAGCGTCCTGCCCTCGGTGCGGCCATGCACAGGAGTCGCAGCGGCACTGCTTATGGGATTGCCCACAGGCTCAGCAGGTCTGGCAGCGCGCTCTCAGGATGGTTTTTGCAGGCTCACCAGGTGAGATGCTGGTGACGTGGGGTGCGGTGGCTTGGGCCACGGACAGCGGCCCGGCCCTTGGATATGAGGACGTCCCTGGCAGCGCGACCATCCAGGTCTCTGACAGGGCGATGGCGGTGGTTCCGACGCCAGACTTCTCATCGGCAGCCCCTCAGGAGGGGGTCGGGCACAGATGGGAGATGATCAGCAGCATGACAGCTTGGCACATATGGAGAGCCCGATGCAGGGAGGCCATTGACCGCCAGGCGACTCCACTGGCGGAGGTCATACAGGCCCTCTGGGTGGACATCATTCACACATTGAGAGGACACTGGGGGAAACTCCAGGGCGACTCGGATCGCATGAGAGGGCGCCGCAAGGCTTTCCTCCGCACTTGGCACCCTGGCCCTTTCCTCACCGCGAGGGGCGAGGATGTCACTTGGCACTACAGGCCTCCAGTCTGGCTTTTCTCACCTCCCACATGTACTACTAGGTAGCCCCCCCCAGAGAGCGGCTAGCCACGGGGGTGGAGCTCAGGAGTTCACGGTGTTTTATCCCTCCTTGCGAGGTGAGCTTTGTAGCCTTATGGCGTTTTCTCATTAACTAATAGAAGGATCTTTTTCCCGGAAAAAAAAAAAAAAAAAAAAAAAAGAGATTGATCTTCTACACCAAGACTCACTAGAGCCCGGAGAGAGGATTACCAGAGGTGTTTGGATATGTATGGGAGTCTGCCTATCATGGAGAGACACGGACCTGTGGAGGGCTGAGAGGTTCCGGAGGGGTAGCTGTCCTCTTCACGCCACACCTCCGAAATATACTATCAGTGGTTAGAAAGGATGAGGAATCCAGGTATACGTGGTTGAGGCTGAGGAGAGGTCATGGTCATATAGTACACATAGCTGTATGCTACTTCCCTCCCAACACATCCAGGTTCTCCCCCACCAATGGGCAGTCCCCTTACCTGGCCTTATACGAAGACATTTTGGAATTTTCTACACAAAGGGAGATCTTCCTGTTAGGTGATTTTAATGCCCGGACCGGAAGTACCCAGGTCAGCCTCTTCGATTTTGAGCAAGATCATATCATTTTTACAGGACATAGACATAGATGACATGGGGTTCAAGAGGAGATCCAAGGATGGGGGAGCAATAAAAGCATATGGAAGATTTTTCTTGGAGTTGGGGACAGCTCATGGGCTCATCATATATACTGGCCTGGATAGTTTTCCAGAGCCCGAGCGACTTACTTGTTTTCCTCATAAGGGAGGAGTCAACACTGTGAACTGCTTGATGGGATCCCCAAGCCTCACCTCACAAGTGCTGACCATGCCTACTTGGCCTTCACTCTCTCTCTCAGGTTCTTTCCCCAAGAAACCGCCTCACAGACCCACATCCCACTACATGGAAGTTCATTTTGACCACAACCTAGATGTCGTTTATCAATCCAACCTCCACTCCCGTATCGCAGCCCCACTCACTATTATTACCTCTCAGCTCACCTCTTTTCTCCATGAATCAGCTCACATTTCGTTCCCTACTACCCGACATACCACAGCCAAACCACCATCGGGCTCCCCACTGTGACACCAATGGTATGATGATGAGTTCCGGGCTTTCCGCTTCAGCCTCTTACAACAAAAAGCATGCATGCAGCTTACCAAAAAGCAAAGCAAGAAAAAATGGCAAATCTTCAGCCGCCATAAGAAAAGGGAGTTCATCCTTAAGCAACAAGATAAGCTTTGCGGCACAACCCTCTTGAGTAAAAACAGTAAGGAGGCATGGAAGGAGCTCCAAGAATGCAGGTCAGCTACCCCAATTACTGATCCCAACATCTGGTTCCATCATACCCAAATCTTTACGCTCCAACACCAGCCATAGTATTGCTTCACCTCAGCCACCCCGACCCCGCTCAACCACCCTCTTCACTACTCAAAATGTCACTAAGGCGATCCATAAGCTTCAGCCAGGGAAATCCAGGGGCCTTTCAGCTGAGAGGGCACTCTGTCATGGTTTCCCACCCTCTTGGTCCACCAACATCATAGTGCCGATCCATAAAGCTGGTGACCCCATGAACCCCAACAACTACTGCACTACCATGATGGGGTCATGCAGAACGTAATGGAATGAGAGCAAAGGGGCAAGCTGGTTTCAGACTCTCCTACTCCACATTGGATCACATCTTCACATTGAGGGCCATCATCAAGGAGGGACGGTCGAGAGCCAAGAAGATCTTTTGTTGCTTTGTGGATTTCCGGAAGGCATTTGACAAAGTCCCACGTGCTCCCCTCTTCTACCGGCTGCAGGAGTTGGGTTTCACTGAGGAGATCATTTAAGGAGTTATGGCATTGTATGAATCGGTGACAGGGAGGGTCAGGGCTCCAGGTGGATTATCTGATCTGATCACCAGTGATATTGGGGTGAAACAGGGATGCCCGCTCTCACCTACACTCTTTGTCCTCTACATAGATGAGATCTCGGAGCAGGTGTTGCGCTTCTGATACTTTGGTGCCCATATTGTTATATGCTGATGACATTGTGTTGATTTCAGAATCCAGGGAAGGCCTCTAGAGACACCCTGCACTACATGCCTTTGGTGAGCAGCGCTCTTTGACAGTTAACCTTGGGAAAACCAAGGTCATTGTGTTTAAAACTTCACTGTGGGGATAAAAGGCATGAGTTTCCTATATGCTGGGGCTGAGGTGGAGATCATGAGTTCCTATGTGTATCTTGGGGTCATCTTCACATGGCCACTTTACAGGATGAGGTCAGCTGTAGATGCGAGACTAGCCAATGGGTATGCAGCATTGGCTAGGTTGGAGAGAGTGTCCACGAACCCAGCACGAAGAGCTGGCTCTTTGACACTTTGGTGTCTCCAGCAATGCATGGTGAAGCCTTTTGGGGACCTGCATCATGTGCATCCTGCACTTGGATGCCATGTAGACATATCTGTACAGAAGGTGCAGGACCTGGGATGGTAAACTGGTCCCATCTCACCGAGTCCAGGATGAGTTAGCCAAGGTTCCATCCCAGTCATCCGAGGTTAGGTGTGCATTGTCCTGCACATGAAACAGTGCCAGTCCACGCTGTGAGTCTCCCTCTGGAATGATGTCAGTGACTATGTGTATTTGGTATGATACCGGATGCCAGAACACTGTAGACAGTTAGGGTTTGCAGTTAGAAAAAGGGGCCAGCCCATAGGGCTACTCCAGGAACTCTTGTGGGCATGGGGAAAGTACAAGACGATCCCCATAAGGGCCAGGAAGGCCCTGGCTGTACCCACCAGCCATGTGTAGGTCATGAGAGGGCTGTGGGACAGTCCTAGGGGCATACCAAGGGTAGCCGACTGGTTATCCAGCCCTAGGAGGGTTGTAGGGCAAGTATGGGGCAGCCCATACAGGCTGCCCAGCCTCTAGTACAACAAGCATACAGTGTCCAGCACCCCTAGATCCATGCGCCTAGTGACAGCCCAAGTATGGGAACATGCGCAGCATTTATTAGTGTTTTTTCTGTATTTTATCAGTCGTGGAGCACTTTTATGACAGCCAACTGCTTATTAGCCAGCCGACTGCTGTCCAGAAGGGGTATAAATACGCAGCCCACAAATCATTCTCTTCATCTCATCATTTGCCAAGTGCTGAAGCTAAAGTAAGGGCCAGAACAGCCCAGATCAAGCTAACACAGAAGGGGTGAAGGATTGCACGTCAAGGGCAGAGATTCCTCTCAACCAAGTAAGGTTCAATCAATCTTTTTCCAGTATTTTACATCATTCTAATAAAAGCAAATACACTATTTGTGGTGGGGACCCTACAGAGGGTATTCAGGACCCAATACTGTGTCCACTTCTCCCTCTCTCTCTCTCTCTATTTTTTTATGCACATCTACATTCAGTTTTGTGCGTTATTTTCGTCTCGTGACAAGTGTGCTGATTTCTGAGCATTGAAGTTACCGATCTCCCCTGACGCTTCCTCATGTTACAGTGGTATCAGAGCCTACTTCAAGTGTAAAGATTCAGCAAAGATCAAACAAGACAACGACTCTCTGGCCACTTATGTAGCCAAAGGACTTCCGCAATTCGTTGCACTCATACTCCTGGTCATGGGTGCCCTTCTGCTTATCTTCGAGCTCCCAACTAATAATTGCTCCAACTGAAGCATTGGGATTTGAAGAACTAGGGGTAGCCACTAGGGTCTGTGTGGGAGCTGGGCTCACCACGGAAGCTGTGGAGGCTGCAGCAGCGGTCTTTGGAGCGGTAGTCTTCTTAGAACACTCCCGAGAAGTGTGGCCTTTTGTATGACAAAGGAAACACCTACCCTTCTCCTTGTACTGAGAAATCTCCTCAGCACTCAACTTGCCACCTGTCTTGCTTGCCTCCGCTTTCTGGTCTGGAGTAAGCTTGGACGCATTGTTCGAGTTCTTGGAGCCAGAGGCTCCCGTGCTCTGTCCTAGGGAAGACCCCGTCTAGTGCTGGCCTTTTCCCCTTGAGGCGGTAGCCTTGGGAGTAGCCGGCTGGGAAGTCTTGGGCTTGCCACCATTATGCTTCATTTCTGCACTCTACGCAAGCGAGAGTGTGTCTTCGAAGGTGGCTGGTCTAAACATACGCACCTCCCACTGGATTTGTGTGTCAAGGCCATACAAAAACTGCCCTTTCTTGTCCAAATCAGATAAGCCTAATTGCAAACATAAAGTCAAAATTCTATTGGCAAACTAAAGGACTGGTTGCACGTTCTGACGCGCTCCTTTGAACTCGTCTTCGAGTCGCTCAAGGTAGTGGGGCGGTAGAAACCGCTGCTTAAGGTCACGGACCAACGCGTCCCACACATAAGCTGCCATACCTAATCTGGTGTGAGCATGAACCCACTGAGTCCACCAAGAATGGCCTCACCTTCGAAGTACCAACTGGCTAAGATCACTCTGTCAGTATCTGTCTTTCTAACTGCGGCAAAGTAAGCTTCAAACTGATGTAACCATGAATAAAGAGTTGTGGGGTCGAGTTTACCATTATACTTACTTCGAATCATTTTCTCAGGAAAATGATTCGAGGGTGCCGCTGGTCTCAATTTGGCGTCCAAAGCTGCTAGGTAACGCTCATGTTCCACACGTCGCATGGCTTCGTCTTCACGTTGTCGGATCTCCAATGCACGCTTCTGCAACTCAAGCAAAGAGCTCGGCTGCAGTTGTGACCCCACGAGAGGGTCCTTGTGTACAGGATTTGGAATCTAGGATACGGAAGGAGAGGGAGGAGATGGAAAATGTGGCGTTGGAGAATGGGTACGCTCTTCCAGAGCCAAGAACTACGCCTTTTGCTCTTCCAACTTGGTCGTCTGGTCTTCTGCGATTGCTTGCATCATCTGCTGGAAAATCTATGTAACACTCAAGCCTGGTGACCTAGTTGGGCTGCCCGGTGTACTCTGGTCCCAAGGTTCTTGGTCTCTCTCATCCTCGAAGCTCGCCATAGCAGGAAAACGCACTTCCTTTCTGGAGCACAATCTGACTATCCATTGTGTGTGTGGGAGACTTCCGGAGGCTGAAAACCAACCGTTCTTTGAGGGACAGGAGTAACTCCGAAAGGGGTAGTCCACCGGAGTCTGAAAACCAACCAAACAAGTTGAGGGTTTTAGCACAGACATGACAACGAGCGTCAAGTATGAAGCTCTAGGTGCTAAATTAGTTATTCAGGGCATAGAGTTTGTGCATGATTTTATGGTTGCCCCTCTTGTAGGAGCAAACATAATATTGGGCATTCAATGGTTTCACAAGTTTCTTCCTAATGTCAAGTGAGACAAGCACACATTCCAGATTAATCGAAATGTGTCAAACACCCCAGTGACCATTAAGTGTGAGCCAAGAATTCCGAACTTTCCGCTCATAAGCCACTTGCAGGCTAAGTGAGCAGTCAGTAAAGGCGCACATTGTGCGATGATATACATCCAGTCCAGACGGTGGCCAGTGCTTCCGAGAAGTATTTGGCTCTCCATGAAAAGTTCCAGAAGATTTTTCTTCAGGACAATCTCCCTCCCTAGCTCCCCTCGTCTAGACCGAAGGACCACAAGATTGACCTCCTCCTAGGCTCGGAACCCCCAAGCAAGTTTCCGTATCGCCTTTCCAAGACAAATTAGGGTTTCCTCATATCACACGTGCACATCTTTTGCGTGAGTTAGCTACCGGAAAAATCCAAAAACGTGATGTTGAACGGATTAACTGGTATCTTACTCGTCGCAAGAAACGAGCACATTGTCATAAACAGCACGAGGATTCATACCAACTCTTCCTAAGCCGGAATTCTAATGAGGCTTGGTGTAGGATCCAAGAATGACGCTTACCCACCCCCATCACAGACCAACACATATGGCACCCATATTGTTACGTCCCGACAGGCCTAGGATTAGGGCTAGGGGTGTGTGCTAAATCCAAGATTAGGATTAGGATTAACCCAAGATTAGGATTAAGAGCTTAGCAAGGGCATGGGAACCTGGAGGTTTCACACGTGTGCTAAGGGCGCTAGCAAGATGAGGTCTAGATTGGATAAAAGCTTATGATTAATAGCCTAGGGCTAATAATGGCTAAAAGCTTATAAATAAAGCAAGAAAGCTAATAAATCAAATAAGGGCCAATATTACTATAAGTGACCTTGGGGTCACTTATTAGACACAAGAGGTCAAGTCGTGGTAGCATGGGGCTACCAGGGAAGCATGCAAAGGCGTCTCCGCCTTATATTCGGCAGCTCACAGTCAGGTTCTCATCCAGGGGGTCTCGGGGACACGTTTCCGATCTCCAAATCAGTCAGATAGAGATGCCCCCTAGCCCCCTTCCTCTTCCTCTTCGTGGTGGAGGCGATGAGTAGCTTTCTTTCCACATAGGAGACAGGATTCCAGGGTCTCCGCCTCCCTGTTAGATCCCAAGAGGAGCTACTTGATTTAGAGTTTACAGACGACACATCTGCCTATCTCTTAGGAGAGGAGAAGAACGTGTAGACACTTTTCCTCACATCAAGACTCTCTACTTGGCCTCCAGATCTTAGATCAAGTGGCACAAGTTGTGTGGTTTTTGGGTTGGATCGTCACCCACCCCAGCTTGGCGTCTAGGTGAATCATTTCAATTGATCCCTAGAGGCGCCCCGGTCAGATACATCAGGTGTGAGGTAGGGATTGACATCTCAACCGAGCAACAGCTTGCTCCCCTTCCTCTGAGCATTCGGAAGAATGCTTTTGTATTGGAGCACCACCCGCCTCTCCCTCACCGGCCGCATCGTGATTGTGGCCAACCATGTGCTCCTGGCCACCATGTGGTACATCATTTCTTAATTGGCGTTTTCCAGAGCTTGCCTGGGTTAGTTGTTGTAAGATACCGCCCATCCTGTCACCAGGGATTGGGAGGCACCTAACTCGATAAGATCAATTCCAACCCATTGTGAGAGTTATCTCATCGGTGCCTCTTCTGGATGATCCGATTTATAAGCGATCTCCACAGGGTTGGGGGTCCTACCTAATATGTCAAGGATCTAATTTGGCTTTCTAGTCTCTTGTAAGGAAACACCCGATCCATCAAGTCCACCCAACCATCCACTTCCCAATGACTAGAATCGTTCATCTATGAGATTTACCTAAGTTACTAAGCACACTCGGTGAGGCTAGGCCACCGGATCCACATGCGCAAGATTGACAGCTTTAGTAGACTACTAGTCCTCCCAGGACATCTCCCCTAGCTTCCTCAGAGACTACTCGAAGCGACTCTGGGATAGCTTCCGACCTCAGAAAGTCGTTCTTTTCCTCTGGTAGGTAGCTCATAGAAGCTTAGCAGTTGGCACTGGCCATTGGTGGTCGTCCAGCATAGTGCATGAGATGCAACCACCTGTAGGAGTCACAGCGCTATTGCCTTTGGGACTGCCCCAAAGCATAGCAAGTGTGACTCAAGATTATTCTTCTATTCACCACCTTCCAGACTTCCTCCTGCATCATCACGTGGGGGGTGGTTTCCTGCATGACAGAGTGAGGACCCACCCTTCACTATGAGGAGAAGGATGATGGTCATGCATTAGGATCACCCATTGCAAGATTAAGTCTATCCCCACCCCCAACTCTCCGGTAGTGGCTTGGCCCCCCCGACACGTGTCAACGGTGGGAGATTATCAACAGCATTGCGGCATGACACATATGGCGGGCACGGTGCAACAAGGCCATTGAGGGCTCCCTCAACCCCCCCCCCCCCCCCCCCCCCAAACACACACAACGGAGTCCATCCATGCCATATGGACGGATATCATTCATACCCTCTGCGGTGAGTGGGGGAAGCTTTAGGGAGATTCAGACCGCATGCGGAGACGTCGAGAAGCCTTCCTTCGCACTTGGCGGCAATGCCCCTTCCTCTCGAACAGTGCCGGTGACCCCATTTGGCACTACAGGCCATCTACTTGCCCCCCCCCCCCCCCCCCCCCCCCCCCCCCCATGAGGTAGTTCCCTCCGAGAGTGGCCAAGCAAGGAGGGGACTACCCTCACCACTATCTTTTCCTCCTTTGGAGGTTTTGCGCATGTATTTCAGCATGTTGGTTTGTTTTTCTCGGCAAAGAAAAAGTGACCCAAAGGTCACTTATTAGACACAAGAGGTCAATTAGTCATGCGGTGGCTTGGGACTACCAAGGAAGCGTACAGGATCTCGTGGCCATGGAACTACAAGAAGGGTGGTTCGGCCTAGTGGTATGGGATGCTAGGTTGAGGCCATCAGTACCAAGCACACTCTCGACAATCAGACCTCAGGCGGTTCGAGGCACCGAATCTACAGTTGGGTGGCGAGTCGCTAGCCACAATCTATCATGAATCTATAAAACCTCATTAGGGTTTTGGTTCTAGATCAGGTTCTAGGTCGGATAATCCTCAAGCGTAGTCTGTGGAGACCTTACAGAGCCTGGATCTAACAAGTGCTGGAACCTGAGGCATGGAGGATGTACAGGGCTGTTTTGGCAAGAAAGCCATGGTTTCTGCGCATGGATGTGTGGGGAAGCAAGAAAGGGAGAAGTCCCTCGCGCAATTACACAAGGAACAAGAAGTAGAAAAAACATGAGATGCAGAAAAAGCATGAGATGCGTGGGCTGGACAGCAGAAAAAGCACCGGATGTGTAGTATGAACAACAGGTTGTTGAGACTGTTTTGCTCCTAGGTGATTGCAGTTTCTGGTTGTACAAGCCAAAGGGCAAGGGTACAGCCCTTGGGCAAGCTATGTGCAATCCCATGGCAGCCCTGAAGCATGGCGCCCACAGGCTGGTCCTACCTGTAGAGGACGGCCAGAAGTGGGGCATTGGGGACTTAAGATCTGCATACTTGTCTGTCTCTTGGGATGCCCTTTGCTCTCCTGCTTAATCCGAAGGTCCCATGACATCTCTTCTCTCTCCATCTCTAATCTATGTGCATCATTGACATGGATTGAGTATCTGTCTCCCTCCTTGCTTCAACTCTCTTCTACACACTCCATCACGATGATGATCTTCAATCCTCCTTAGCTTACATGGGATACCCTGATTTCAACATGGTATCAGAGTGGGTGCTTCCTGTCAAGGTGTTGCGTTGTTTTTTTCACCATCTACCTTCTGCGTTTCTACCTCTGGACAGCCAACCGCTGCTGCCATCTCAAAACGCCACTGGGCAACAGCTTGTCGCCTTTGGATTTCTCTACCGCCACCTTCTGCCACCAACACGCTGCCAATACATTGCATACAAAATCCATTGTTCCAAGAAACCATGAATACATGTTGCACATGCATCAAAGTGTGTTTGGTCAAATCTCCCATTTTCAATGATATGTATCTACGTGCTCAAGGGAGCTAGGCATGACCACACATCCAGACCCGAGCATCCTTCGTTCATCCAAGCCATCTTGGGGCTCATCCAAACCCAACTATGGGGCTCATCCAAGCCCTTGGGTTCATCCAAACACACTGCATGGCTCATGCAAGCCAAAAGTTTTGTCGGGAGTCCAACTTGTTGAAATTAGGGTATTCAAGGTAAAGCTAAGGAGGGTGGAAGATCATCATCATGATGGAGTGTGTAGAAGAGGGATGAAGCAAGGAGGGAGACAGAGACTCAATCCATGTCAATGATGCACACAGACAAGACATAGAGAGAGAAGAGATGTGATAAGAGAGAGAGTTTGCACAAGTCAAATGATACTCATGCTAATCAATAACCACTCCAATACATGCTTTTATAGGCATCAAGCCTTATCTTTTCACCTAGACCTAAATAAGGGCTGTTCAAAATTCACACCTTAAGAGGGTGTTCACACCACTCGACACTACTAGACTCCAAAATACCCAACAAACCCCGCTTTGGAGTGAAAGAGTGTCATCTACCTTACTGTCTCTCCCGCATCATCTTCACCTTCACCTGCGCCCGCACCCCACCCCCGCACACCCCCCCCCCCTTTTCCCCCCTCTCGCTGCCCAGCCCCTTCTACACACCCTCACCCTTGTTGTCCGCCTGCAAACCCCTCTCCCACCCTCGTCCAGCCTGCGCCCCCCTTGATCCGCCCCTCAGTGCCCCCTGCTCCCCCCCCCTTCCCTCCCTCCTCCTACCCCCGCCGGTGTTTCTTTCCTTTATTTTGCCATAGTCCCTCCCCCCCCTCCTCACTTTCCTCCTCCATATCCTCACCAGTTCCCCCGTCTTCCTACAGCTCTGTTTCTTCGTCCCCTCCATCTTCATCTGGTAGCATCTTCAATTCTTGGGCATTTCTTATTCGACAAGTCTCGGCCTCTTCTGGTCTTCACCTCTTAGGACTCCATGGCAGCCGCTCCGTCCTCCCCGACCGAGGCCGCTGTTAGTTGCTTATCTTTCTTTGAAGCGGACCTTCAGCTCCTAGTCACGATTGTTGCATCTTTAGAGGCCTACACTCTTGTATGCAAGATTTGTCAGTAGCTGCCCTGCACGCAAACAACTCACAGATCTTCTCCAGGCTAGCCTTATTGGTGGGCTTGCAAAGATCATAGACATTCATCCTGTAGCATACGCCAAGCTAGGACCGTGTGAAACAACGAGGCCTTCTTTAAACGTGAGTTTAGTGAGTCTTTAGCAATCCTTTAACCAACATGCATGAATCTGAAAGATGTAGTTGAGACGACACCAAATGGGGTACTAAAGGGCGCATATTGGCTAAATCACTAAATCCCTAGGATCATGTCACACCCGAGGACTGTGAGGCAAACTATTGAGCTTTCTGGGTGATATGGATATGTAGGCCGGGAGTGAACCCATCCATGTCCAAATGATAAAGTTAGAACACATTTCATCTTGGTCGCCAACTTCGGAGGAGAGATGGCATCTTCTGAACTTCCCATGTCAAAAAGAACAACAAATTGTTGCCCCTTCGCTGTGCCATAAGCTCTGATAAGACCTTTTTGTAGCTCCCCAACTCCGCCCTCCAGCTTATCATCAAATACCACTATGGGTACCGCATTCAAAGCGGGCAAGAGCTGAAAAGCATTGGTGGTTGAGGGAGGAATAGCCACTATAGAGGCTGGTTGTTTGCCTTTTTGTGCTTTCCATTTGGAAAACAATCCTTCTTTGCATGTCCCGTGTGGTGGCAAAAAAAAACAATGGTTCTCTTAAAAGTACCATTTCTCCTCATTTGACTATAAGAATCCTCCGGTAAGGCCCTCGATTTTTTTTTTAGGGGTCTTCTTGGGTCCATCTTGTCGTTCCTTCCCAATAGAAGAGCTATTCTGGCCCTTCTTTGTTGTTGGGAGCCCCCTTACTTGACTGTTGGTTAGATGCCTAGTTCTGCAGGGTGGTCTGCGTCTCTGAGGTCTGGGGGTGATTGGAGCGGTCTTGGGCTTGCCTCCATTGAGCATCATCTCATGGTTCTGCGCAAGAGTCAGAGCCCTGTCATAACTCTGTTGTTCAAAATTTCGAATGGGGAACTAAATGTTTGGATCCAATCCCCGAATGAACTGCTTTAGCTTCAACTCTTCTGGCTTCCCCAACTGTTGAGCTGATGTGATCACTTTGTTGGATTAGGTGAGCACATGGGAACCGTTCTGGGTGAGTTTGTAGAACTCGTCTTCAAGATTCGTCATGTACTCCGGAGGTAGAAACCTGGTCTTTAGATCGGACATGAAGGCGTCCCAATCATGGTCCGCTAAGCAAGTGTAGGAATCTGTGTGCAAACAAGACCAATGTTGCCACCAAGTGACTTTATCATCTATGAGATGCGGAGCCGCCAGATGGACTTTATCTTGGGTGTCTATGACCTTGGAGAGTGGAAAATGGGCAACAAATTGGTGAATGAACTGGGTCACAACCGAATGGTCACACTTGCCGTCGTACTTTGTGAAGTTCGATGAGGCTCGGATGACGGTTGTCGAGGCTGTGGCTGGGGTTGTGGAGGACTAAGGAGGGTGGAAAGAAGTTACCAGAGTTCAGAGTGTCTGTTGGAATTGGTCCCTCATGTCTTCTCGGGCTTGTCACTCGTGGTTCGCCTTCGCTTCCAGCTCTACCCACAGTTGCGCCTCGTTGGCCTTGCGTTAGGCTTTTTGTGCTAGTTGTTCGGCCAGTCTTGGTTCACGGTCTCACTCTTCTTTTCCAGTCATCCATCAACACCACTGTTCCATTGAGGAACTTTGTTCTTTGGGTGTCTCTTGCTCGGCCAAGGTTGCCTATAATTCTGCTAGATTTGTTTCCATTTGGACTCTTTCGAGTTGAATCTGGAGCTGCCTTATCTGTTCCTTTAACTTCTCGTTGTCTTCGTCTTCTTTTTGCGGAAGCGTTTCTTCGAATGGTTCTTCTTCTTTAGTGATGTCTTCGGAGCTTGATGCATGGTGGATGGGCGACTGGTTTTTCCGATCTCAACTTTACCATCCATAGGATGCTCTCACCCTAGGTTGCCTGATTGAATCACATCCCAAGCTCTGATACCAATGTAGCATACGCCAATGAGACCTTCTTTAAACCTGAGTTAGTGAGTCTTTAGCAATCCTTTAAACAGCATACATGAATCTGAAAGATGTAGTTGAGACGACACCAGATGGGGTCACCCACTGAAGGCCCCCTTGCAAGCAGGGGTATTTGCTTATTTCTTTCGGAGAACTGAATACAAGCTGCACATGGTCCACAAGACTGAGCGAACAAACTGATTGATTGACTGCCAAACGCAAGGAAAAAGTGACCAAATGCTGGGTAGAACTGTGCATAAGCTATAGGCAACTGTGAAGGTATCTTCAAAGAGGATATACTGGCCCGAGACTTAGGGTTGGTGTGCTGAGATCTCCTGAAGAGGCTGAGCTTCATTTGCCTTGGGCTGAAAGCACAAGATTGGCTGTAAGTATGCAAAGGCTGAGGCCTAAGCACACATGCTTGACTTGTTTGCTGAAGAACTCTGATTGTTTCTGATGATTTATGGACCGCTTGGCATCTTCCAGAGTTTGGGCACAGCCCTAGGAGCCTGAGCTTCTCGTGGTCCGATAGTAGGAGGAACGGCCCCAACCACTCTCGACTTGATAGATTCTATGTGGATGAGTGGGCTTGCGGTCGCGGGGGCATGATTGGCATCTTGGCGGGCACCATTTTCTTTGATCACGCTTCAGTTATTCTATGCTTAGAGGACCCTTGGATGGAAGGATTCCAGACAACCTCATACAGGACCCCAAGATCTATAGCAGGATAGAGCAGATATGGACAGGACTGGATTTTATCTCAGGTTCTGCTACGTGCACCTTGGATGTGGCCTTGGTGAGATCAACAGATTTTTGAAGGAGCTAGCACAGAGTAGATTGGAGGGATTTCGTGAGCAGGAGAGGAGCCTGAGGAGGGGTCTTGCTTCTCTCCAGCGTCTTCAAGAGAGTTCCCCCAATAGCCGGTGGATTGAGAATCAGCTTGTTGCCACTGTATGGAGATGAGATCCATTGAGGAGAGGAGGGTGGAGTACAGGTACCATGCCAGAGCTTCCTTCTGGACCTAGGCCGGAGATAGAGTCACGGGGGACTTCTTTGAGATGGCAGGCCCTCATAGGCGGAAAGATGGTATTTGCAGGTTTGATGGCCAAGATGGAGCTATTGTTTCCAACCCACCCCACCCCACCCGATCCCCCCCATGAGAGCCATTGCCACTTATTTTTTCTGATCCCTCCTCACCGGTGACCCATTATCCCCACAAGTGAGACGGACTTGTGCGAGAGGGTCTGGCGGCACATTCTTATTGACTCCCTTCACAGTAGAGGAGCTGGCGAAGGCATCGATAGCTCTCCCTAGGGGCAAATGCCTAGGCATGAACGGGCTTCTGGTTTCTTTCTTATGGCCTTCGAGTAGCCTTCAATGAGATTATGATCACAAGTGCCATCCCAGAGAGGCTTTCCAAGGGTTTGATACACTCGATTCCTAAGAAGGGTGGTGACAAATTGGAGATCGGACTAGGGAGACCCACCTATAAGATCTTGGCCAAGGCCATCAACTGGAGACTTCAGCCTTTCCTTCTTGACTTGATCCATGACATTCAAACAGGTTTTGTTCAGGATCGGAGCATTCTAGACAACATCTTCACTTTCTAGGAGGCGACAGCTTCAACCAGGATGCAGTAGCAGAACCTCATAGTGCTCCTCCTAGACTTTGAGAAAGCTTATGATAGAGTTGATTGAAGCTTTCTAGAGGGCACAATGTACCGGATGGGGTTCCTAGTGGAGTGGATCCATAGTGTTTCAAGACTTTACTCAACCTCTCACAGTCAGGTTCTCATTCAGGGAGCCTGAGGTGACAGATTCCCCCTTTCTCGCTCGGTCCAACACGGCTTTCCACTAGCACCTAACCTTTTCCTATTCGTCACCGAGGCCATGAGTAGTTTTCTCTCAGTTCATTAGACAGGGCTTCAGGGATTGCATCTCCCCCTCCGTACTCGGGAGTTGCCGGACTCAAAGTTTACAGATGACACAACAGCACACCTATCTGGAGATGTGGGAATCTCCAAAGATTCACAGAGGCAATTGAGATCTTTTGTCGCGCATTAGGAGCACGGATCAACTGGCACAAGCCGTGTGGTTTTTGGGCAGGCTCTACACCCGCCCCGACTTGGCGCCCAATTGAGGCTTCCTAGTGGATCCCAAGGGGCACTACAGTCCGCTATCTGGGACGCAAGGTGAGCATTGATATCTCCTCAGAGCAGTAGCTCACCCCTCTTCTTCTGAGCATTCGGAAGAAGATTTTGTACTGGAGTTATGTGAGACTCTCCTTCGTTGGTCGAGTGGTGGTGGCAAACCAGGTCCTTCTTGCCACCATGTGGTACATTACTTCTTGTTGGGACTTCTCCCAAGCATGCATTGGTCAAGTACAATGGTTGATCCGGAACTTCTTGTGGGCCGGCAATGATGGGAGGCCTGCCCAGGCCAAGGTGGCCTGGAGAATATCATTTAGCCGCGACGTAGAGGGGGCCTAGGCATCATTGACCCCGCCATTCAGAGCCGTGCCCTGCTGGGCAAGTTGATTGTTAGAGGACTCCTTCCAGGTGGTGAGCCTTGGAAGGAAGCTCTTGGCCCAGATTTCAGCCCGGACTCCGAGCTTGGGGGGGCACTAGCCACAGAGCACCAAATGGATCTTCATAGAGATGTGGGCCCGTGGATTTAGCCCAACTTTTGAGGACAAATTTGAAGCCAGCCTACGCCGAGCTTGGGATCACCTCAGGCCGGTCCTTAGGCAATTAGCTCTAGTAGCCGTGGAGGAGCGTCTTCAGCAACCCCTGATCTGGAACCCTCTGATCCGTTTACCTAGTGGCCATATGTTGGGGGCCCGACCTCATGTATCATGGGGAGTGTTGAGCACAAGACCAGCCAAGTCCCTCAGAGATTGGCTTGCACACAAACAACTTCCCCCAGAGGCTCAGGAGAGAGGCTTGGGTGGGATCTGGGGTAGAGACAGACTCAGCCTCGACATTGACTTTGCTTTTCCTCAGGAGTGGCTGGCCCCTATCCCAGCTCGACCCCCCCACAATGGCTAGGCGTGTTTACTAGGCATGATATTCTCTTGGCTGTCCATGGCGCGGATGTGGATTGTGGTTTGCTCACTTTTTATATTGGTCCCCATGGCAAATTAGAGGATTTCAATGGCTGCACCTTACAAAGGGTGAGGGTGATTGGATTTTAGGCACATGAGTGGCACATAGACCCCCCGCCGGCCAAGGTGGCCACGGAGCAACTTTGACGGTTACGAATTTGGGAGAGCCGTCCCCTCACACGCTTTCAATGGGACCTGGGGGAGTGGACTTGGCGTGATCCTACTAATCGGGAGGAGACTCTGGATACCACTTTTTTGCATACACAGCACAGCTAGGCCGCAAGATTCAGATGCCCGAGGTTGAGGGCACCACGACAGCAGCAGTACATTGGCATTCAGAGGGCCTCTCACAACGTTTTCTCTCAGATTTCTGGAAGAGGCTTTGGGACAATTTTTGGCCTCAAAAGATCACCCTCTTTCTTTGGCTGATGGCACACAGGAGCTTGGCGGTTGGCGGTGGTCGACCAACAACTTGTCCGAGGTGCAGCCACCCTCAAGAGTCTAAGCGACATTGTCTTTGGAAGCCCGAAGGCTCAGCAGGTTTGGCAGTGGATTCTCCGCATTTTCACGATGGACAGGACCTCAACCCGTATCATTTCATGGGGCACTGTCGCTTGGACCACAGAGGCTGAGGTTGTCATGGCTTATGAGGAGGAAGGTGGAGGGCTAGCCCTTCAGGTCTCACCTTCGCATATCGGCAGTACCAGTCCCAACCCCATCTATTGATCTTTAGACTCCGAGCTAGTGCCAAGGATGGGAGATTTGTAGCAGCATTGCAGCCTTGCACATATGGAGAGCTCGATGCAGCGAAGCCATCGAGGACAACCACACTCCGCCTGCCGAGTCCATCAGGAGCATTTGGCTGGACATCATTCATACCCTACCGTGAGGGAAGTTGCAGGGTGGCTCGAACCACATGCAAAAGCGGTGGGAAGCTTTCTTGAGGCTTTGGCGGCGTGGCCCTTTTCTCACAGATACAGGTGGTGATCCCACTTGGCATTACATACCACCTGTGTGGTTTCCCCCCCCCTCCCCCCCCCATATGACATAGCCTTCTCCTCATAGAGCGGCCAGCCGGAGGAGAATTGCATCTTTCTCCACCTTTGATCCTTTGATCATCGCCCCTTACATGGAGGCGAGTTTGTATCTAGCCCTTAGTGGTTGTATGTAGCCCTGCATGGCTGTTTTTTTGTTAACTAATAGAAGTATCTTTTTCCTAGAAAAAAAAAAGTACCTTACTGTCATATGCAAGAGGTTTCAAAGGAGGTGGCCGAAGGAGAGTAGCACCAATTAACAATAAAGGCTTTATGGTTTCGATGTCCTTTTAGCTCAGCTTGAAGCTCTTTTGCCTCAAAGGATATGATGTGGTCTTCATGTTGTAACTTTGCAGCATTGAGGGCTGAGCTCCAAAAGATTAGAGTACTCCAAAGAAACACTGCAGGTGAAATCTAGTAGGGATCAAGACGGCAGCGGAGGAGATGCTTCCCCAAAAACGCATCTAAAAGTATGTTCTGGAGGCACAGCTCTGCAGATGGCACAGAAGAGCAGGATCCCCAAAACGCAGCCACAGATCTGACCAAAACGCAGACACAGATGGCATAGACAAGGCCACTAGATAGGCGGTGCATAGAGGCAGTTGCCGGGAAGTAGAGCAGGGTCGATGGCGGCTTAGTCTTACGGGGCAAGGGGTGCTAGAAACTACATCCCATAAGACCATGCACGTGAACTTGCATGTTGACATTGTATGTAAGTTGTAAGTATCCCCTCAAAGCTCTTGCAAACACTTTAACTATTTTTGTTTGACGTGTTTGTTTTAACTGTGATGGCAGATTCACACTTCATTACAACCAGGAGCATTTGCTAGTGGACAGGTATACCCCATGGTCTTCAAAAACGGCATTGAACATTTTATTGGTAAAAAACACTGTGGGCTTTAATCATGCGCCCCCCCCCCCCCCCCCCCCCCCCCCCCCCCTCTTTGTGTGGTGATACCCAAGGCCAACCACATTATGGTAGCCTCCATGCCACATGGTTGGAGCCTATCACGTGGCACAAGGTAGGACTTTGCCTACTTACCCAGGCGCATGTAGGGGAAGCATCATGGCCATAGGCACAGCCAAGCTGAAGGTTCCCTTTTTTGTCAATTCATTACTTCTCTCTCTCTCTCTTAGACAGTCACCTACGTCCACCACATCAGCACGATGAGCCCCCACAGATACCCATGTGACATGTGAATACCTAGGTAACCTGGCTGCTGGATGAAGAAGCCATCCTCTGTGAGCATCAGGAAATTATCTCTATAGAAGTGCAGCTTTGATGGGACCTCCAAAGGTGCAATCCATGTGCTATGTAGAGGTTGAACCGGATGCTTGAGTTGACGTCCTCATGGGAAGCTGGAGAGTACTGAAGGGAGGTGGTCCATCTGGAGCACGTGTCCTGAGAACCAAGTGGAAACTCGGGCGTATCATGCTCCAATGTCACCCTCAAGTGCAAGCTATCGTGAAGACTCCAGGGCAAGCCTTGCATGCGGATTATGATTGGCCAGCTACGGGTGGAGACAGGCAGGCAGAGCGCATATACAGAGACAGAGAGCTCATACGGAGACCTTGGGAGGAGAGGACCTACAGATTATGCCACAAGATCACTATACTTCGGAATGGGCTTGCACTCTTCAACATACCCGACATCCCCAGCCCACAAGACACCAACCACGATCCTCCCAGTAGCTCCAAATCCACGACATGCTCCACCACCATCACACCACCTTCCCACGTACCGTGACAGAAGGGGACCTCTCGGCCATACTAAGTAACCCCATGCTCGACATACTTGAGAGAGGTGTACCCTCTACTGGAGGATGATGTACCCCACATGCTTGATATTCGCATGTACTTCATGTGATGAGAGTCTCTTGTACTACTGCTTAAAATCCATGTCTTCCCCATGATGATCATTGCAATCATCAGCCTCTTCTTTCTTTTTTTCTAGAAAGGAGACTTCTATTAAGTATGAAAAAATTTTACAAAATGGAGATTTCACACCAAGAAAGGTGGAGATCTCAACCAATCAGGAGCCCTGTGCTGCCAATAGAGTCCCAAGTGAGAGGACGTGAAAAAGATACCAATGTCCCACTCTCTCATAAACTGGCCGCGCTTCCTCTTCGTAGCCCTCGAAGATCCCTGGATTCTGGCCCAGGTAGCCATGATGGTGTGAATAATATCACTCCAAATCTTGCAAAGACACTGAGAAACAAGAACGGAAGTACCCTCAATGGCCTCGGTGCATCTAGCCTTCCAGATATTCGAGGCTGAGATGCTAGCAATAATCTCCCAAGAGCTGTCTAACCTCTGTGCCGGAGGGACAAAGTGTGAAAGTGGCAAATCCTGAAGACAACACTACCGAGCAACTCCTTGCCTAACCATAATGACCAAGCTCCTGTCAGTCCCCTCGAATCTCAGCTGAGGCCTAGACTGTGTCAACCAAATGATAGAACCAAAAGAAATGATAGAACCAACCAAATGATAGAACCAAAAGAAATGATAGAATCCCTCGTAATCCTACCAAAGAGGTGTGCAATCGCAGACCAGACCCTCTGTGCTTCCCTCCATTCCTATAAACAATGGTAAACTGACTCCGAAACTCCTGCACATCTAGGGCAAGCTGGGCAAGCACCAGTAATTGACCTCCACTGATTGGTGGCCACACCACCATGAAGAGAAACCTAGATAAAGGAGGAAATCTGTGGCTTCCTATAAGAATGCCACAATCTCCGCCAAAAAACCCTGTGAATGTCAGTTGAAATACCGTAAGATTCCCAATGGGGTCTAAAGAGTAGGGACACTCTGAATGTGTCCCAAGATAAGATGTTTGGCATTCCGCACCGTATAACTGAAAAAAGGCATGCTTTTCAAGGGTTTACAAGCATCCTTCCACACCCACTCACCGGGGTCCCAATGCAAATGCCTGATAGGGTAGCCACCATACAACCAAAGGCTAACACTCTCTGTGATAATCCCTGGGGGGGGGGGTCAACAAAGACGTGCTTCCCTAACCTGCCAACAACTCTGACTGGACGAATCTAGGGGCCCTCAATAAGGTCCTGTACGTCACCTCTCTCCAACTGCCATCCATCCTGTACAAGAAAAAAAGACCCGTACATCATCCTCCCTTGGCAAGGGGAGACCCATAACCTGAAGAGGAACACCTGTCCCAGAAAAAACCCCAAACCAAGAATGATGACGGTCTTCCAAAAAAGATCCAGTAATCCACTGGTTGGGAATGGCTGCATCAATCTGTGCAATCCTCCGACTAGAGCCTCTCAAATGCTGCGTGAGATCCAATCTCTGTACCTCGGTGAGGCTCTGAAATCTCTTCCAAGCCAACACTGTGGGGCAAAGGGTCTCCCAGCCAGCCCACAGAATATGCATAGCTGCCCCAAGAGGCCTACCATGCACATCTAAGATCAAATCATTCCACAGAATGGGCTGTCGGTTAACTTCCTCCGCTGAACGCGGGGGGGTGTGTACCAAAAAACTCCTCAAGCAGTCCTAGGCCCGTAGGAGGGACCTAACCAGGGGGAATGAAGGGGAGCGGTGAACTGCATCTGAAAAAATAAAGCGTGAGCTGAGAGTCTAATCACCTCCGCGAACAGGGACACACTTCGTGATCCACTGCATGAGAAAGTCCTTCCACGGCTCAGTGCCTGGAAGAAAGCCCCTAACAACCAGCTTACACAACAAAGCCTTACATTGCACCTCAAGGTCAATGATATTCAATCCCCCTTCTTGCTTAGGCCTGATAATGGTTTCCCAAGCAACTCTAGCCCTGGTGTGTGCATTTCCATCAAGCCCTGACCAAAGAAAGTTCCGAATAAGGTGACGAAGCTAGCCAATGCAACCCTTATGAAAAATCCAGCACGAAGCGATAAACCAAGTCGTGGCTAGCAAAACTTGGTTAGCCACCAAAGCTCTAGAGGCCAAGTCGAGCTTCCTCCTACTCCAGTGATGAAGTTTGCTTTTAATGCTTAAGAGCACTGGAGCAAACTGTTGTGCAGGGGAGATGTCAACGCCCACCTAACAACCAAGGTATCTGGCAGAGCATCCTCTCTCAAACCAAGTAAAACCTGCATCTGTACCCCAATCTGCAAGAGGAGAATCACTGATGCAAAAACCGACTGACTTATGCCAATTGATAGAAGCTCCTGGTGCCAAACAAAAGGCCTCCAAGGCTGTCCGGAAAGCACATAAACAAGCATATGAAGCCTTAAGGAACAACTCCGTATCATCTGCTAACTTAGAGTCCAAAAACTCTTCCTCCGTACATAAAGCCTGAGACCCACAACACCAGGGGCAGCCCGAAGAAACCTGCTCATAGCCTCAGCTACAATGAGGTACAGTAAAGGGGCGAGGGGACAGCCTTGCCTCACTGAACGGGAAATCTGAAAACGCTCACCACGCCCCCCACAAACTAAAACAATGCTATGAGCCTCCCTGTATAGGCAAGACACACCTGTGATCCAGTTTTGGGAAAACCCCATGTATGCCATAGTGCCCTCCAAAAAATCCCAGTCCACTCTGTCATAAGCTTTTTCAAAATCAAGCAAAAGAATGGCAAGAGGCTGCTGACTAGACTTTGCCCACTCGACAGCTTCCCAGAAAGAAAAGATGTTATCAAATATACTCCTTCCTTGGAGGAACCCATTCTGGGTATCATGGATAGTCCTTTGGAGAATCGGCTACAACCTTATACTCAAGGCTTTAGCTAAGATTTTATATGCAGATCCAAGGAGGGTGATGTGCCTTCATTGCTTGATGTCAGTCTTGTCCCCACTCTTGGGGATAAGGTGAATCAGCCCCTCCGTGAGGTATGGAGGCATCATACCCGACAACCACATTTCCTGAAGGGCAACAGTGATAGCATCTCCAATATGATCCCAAAAAAGAATAAAGAAAGCAGGAGAAAGACCATCATCCCCTGGGCATGAACCACTGGAAAGAGCATGCAGTGCGTGAAGGAATTCATCCTTCGAGAAAGGGGCATCCAGGGAAGAACACACAGCATCTGTAATGAGCTTGGGCATGCACTCCCAAACTTTCTGCCGTGCCACATCTCTCTGAGGGGAGGGCACCTCTGCAGTCAACAAAGACCGATAAAATTCTGAAGCAATACCCCTCACCTTATCAAGCTCAATTTGAACCTCACCCTATGAATCTTGCAAGTACCTCACAGAATCTCTGCTATGGGAAGGCCTGTGCGCTGAAAAAAAACTCTTTGTTGCACCTGCCACCCATTTGAGTCCAAAAGGCCTCGTTCGCATGAAAGGCGAACTCAGCCCTCCTGTCCATGGCCAACTGCAACTCTGCTCTAACTGTGGTCAAGAGGTCTGTAATCCAAGTCGCATGTGGATGCTTTTCATGTTCCCTCTGAAGAGCAGCAATAGCTCTCTCCTTGTCCAGAGCCTCCTTCTTCTTAGACAAGGCAGTGCTATGATAATGATGGCTGGTCCTCTCAAGAGCTAGAGCAAAATTATGACGAGGATCAGGACCGTCCCAAGATCTCCATATCTCTCTGATCTCAAGGGAAA
Organism: Cibotium barometz; assembly: GCF_041138505.1. Lineage (NCBI taxonomy): Eukaryota > Viridiplantae > Streptophyta > Polypodiopsida > Cyatheales > Cibotiaceae > Cibotium > Cibotium barometz. Next base: position 54,830,040 of record NC_141058.1, on the reverse strand, counting down.
TGTCAGCATCTAGATAAAGAGAGTCAGGGATACAGATACGGGGAGAGGCCGAGCGAGCCCCAGGCTCCCTAAGACACAAAACAACGGGACAATGATCGGATTTGGTGGTGCCAGGCATAATAGCAATGGTGCCAAGGACCAATCATCCATATAAAACATGTCCAGACGTGCAAAGATGCTCTCATCCCCGCTCCTGCGGTTATGCCAAGAGAAAGATAAGGAATTTGCCCTTCTCTGGAAGTCATCCTCAGTCCAGCAATCCCTGCCAAAAAAGGAAAGCATGAACCTCTCCCATGAGGCTCGCTCCAAAGGGTGTAAACCCCCTTCGCATCCACCCTTCTTGTCAGAAGGTTGCTCAATTATATTAAAATCTCCTCCCACTATCCAATGATCAACGTGGGGAATGACATTTGTAATGGTGTCCCAAAAGGCCACCCTTTCACCTCTCACGTTAGGTGCATAGATATTCAAGATTCCCAATTTCTAACCCTCATGCATGATCAAGATCCACTACGCTCTAGCAAGGATGATAACACCGTGCCCAATAACATGAGGTATAATAGATGCTGCCACTGAAATACAAACACCCCCTCTAGTCCCAACTGCCGAGGACTAGAAGGTGTGGCGAGAAAGCATCTTACCAGTTTTGCCACACTGAGATCTATCCAATTTGTGTTCCTGCAACAAAAGCACATCCATAGACCCTCCTGTAACAGCAGGGTGAAGCTGGTCCTTCAGAAGGCGCTTCCTACCATGGGTGGGAAGCCCTCCAAGGCCCTGAACATTCCATGAGACGATTCTCATGGAAGAGAAGAGGGTTTGACCCCCGATCTAAGAAGACGATGGGCAGCCTGAGGATGCCTCTCATAATGCTGGAGGACAGGAAAATCCACAAGGCAAGTCCACTGACATGCCCTTGTCCGAGGCCCTGCACCGTGCCTGCATATGTACGAGAAACCTGTTCGCCCTGCGGGGCATCAAGGGCAATGGCATCATGCTGAAAATCCTCCAATACATGATCCCCAGTGTGCTGAACATCCTGCATATCGCCCCCTCCAAGTACAAGGATTCAACAAAGTCATCCTGATCTGAGATATCATCTCTCTGCAAAGATGCATCAGCTGACACATCCCTCTGACCAGAAACATCATCTATCTATACATGATCCGAGGAAGCCTTCCCATCAATCGCACTAGGGGGGCGGGCGTGAGAAACAGATCGCCACACCTGGCGGACTGAAGGATGGGAAGGAACCAAGGGAGGTGGCGCCTGAGAGGCACGCTTACGAGGCCTCCTGCGACCTCGAGCCCGAGGACAATCTCGAGCAAAGTGACCCTGTTGGTGACAAACCCGGCATTGATCGGGTTTACCTGCAATCTCCATACGTTGCTTCAAAGGGCCACAAGGGCCCGGAAGCAAAACATAGTCCTCAAAGAGCTGAAAGTCACGTGCAAGAACCATGACCCTGGGGACAGCATCCGCCGAGGCAATGACCACCTGGGCAGAAGATGTCGGCAAGGCGTGAAGGGGGGGGCACTTGAAGAACAAGCCCAAAGGCAGACCCGATGGCCTCTAACATAGGCCAATATACGCGAGGAAGACCTGGGAATCTAAGAGTAATCGGGAAACGGTTCCGGTCTTCCTCAACAGGGTCAAAATAGCTGGAGTAGGGAAGAAAGAATATCTTCCTCGGGCCCAATGGCAAAGGGCTGCCCTTCAAAACCTCTGAGGCTGCGTCCTTAGAATCAAAATCCACTTGGAAGAAACCTCTTCCAAGCAACCTGACATCTCGAAAGTGTAGAGCGAGGTCGGAGGGCAGAGTCGCCAGGACCCAATCCCAAGCCTGGAGACGGGACGGGTGAGATCCAAAGATTCTGGCAATGAGGGTCGTTTTGGAATCTTTCTCTATTTCGGCGTAGAGGACCGCAAGCTCGGCTTCGGAAAATACAATGGTTCGCCCGGCCGAGGGAAAATGATTAGCCATGATGCTAATCAAAGAAAAAGGCCGACTTGAACCCGGATGAGGAGCAATCCGAACCAAGGGGAAGAGGAAGGCATTGAGGCGGAGGAAAGGAAAGGAGGGTGGAAAAGGGAAAAGCAAAAAGGAAAGAGAGGCAAGGGGGAGATGGCTGGACACAAAGGTGAAGAGGGGCGGGGGAAGGGCAGCACAACAGGGCTGCGCAGAGGAAAGAGGCGGAGGAAGGAGGGGAGGCGAAACGATCAACAAGAGGGCGAAGAAGGGCGGGCAGGGGAAGGGGCGAACAGAGGGGAAGGAAGAGGCGAATTAGGGCGGGCAGAGGCAAGGAGGGGAGGCGGAGGAGGATGGGGGGCGAAGTAGGAAGAGAGGCGGATGGGCGCAGCGAAGGAGGAAGGAGGGGCGCAGCGATGGAGGAAGGAAGCGAAAGCAGAGAAACAAAGGCGGAGGGGAGCGATTCAGGCAGCGGAGGAGGAAGGAAATGATGGAGGAAGGAGGGACGCAGCGATGGAGGAAGGTAGCGATGGCAGAGGAACAGAGGCGGAGGAAGGATAAGAGGCGGAGGGGAGCGTTTCAGGGTTCGGGGAGCGTGTGGTGCCTGCTCAGATTTCAAATTCACCTTTTAGGAACGTGCATGCTATATATCATCAGCCTCTTCTTTCAAAGAGCTATGTTATTTGTATTTGTTTTGTTTTTGTTTTCCATGATGAAACATACCATGGATAGCATTGTATCACTTTGTCTCATAGACCCATTGGGTCTTTAGGAGACGTTTAATATAACTTTCTTTCTTTCTTTCTTTCTCTCTCTCTAGATATCAATCTTCATTTCCAATCCCAATCACTCTGAATCATATTTTTGTAACTGATATATATGATTGTGCGCTAAATGCTTACAATGTAAGAGAATGTAAGAATGAAAGAGTACAGTTATGATTCAGTCATGAAGCTTTGCATTACTGTGTTATTGTCTTTTTTGTTATTCACTTGTCTGGTTATTTCATTTACTTCAGTATGTTTGTTCTGTGCATAATCCGCAAACTGTGTGTTGGTTTATTTGCTAACACTTTTGGTGATCTTGCTGCATTCAATATTCCATTGTTCTGTGTGTTTTGTCTTTAGAATGTCAGGGCTTTGTCATGGATTTTTTCTTGGTTGAGGGACTGCATGTCACAACCAAACGAGCTATTGTTCAAAGTCTCATTGCAACGGAGGATGTTGCATTATATCAACATAATGTTGCTCCCGTGCATGCTTCTCTTCTCTACATTCGGATTTTTTTGTCTCAATGCATACGCTTTATCCTATCTTTTTGATTGTCCTGCCCATCTGTTTGCCATACAATTAGCTAGTCATTCCTGCCGACCATTCACCTCGCCCACCCGCTGCCATCCCTCCCTTCCATCCTCCATGCCTACTTACGCACCATCCTGCCAACTCTCTTGCCCACCTTTCACCCCGCCCTCCCCATCTTTGCATACCTGCACACCTGTGTGCCTCTGCCATCCAGCCTCCTGCCTACCTTGACCCCGCCCCCCTCCTCTCTAACTGCCCGCCATCCAGCCCGCCCGCCTTCCTCTGCCGCTCGCCATCTTCTCCCCTCTCTCCTGCGCATCCAGCCATTCCTTCTCCCTCTCCCCTTCTTCGCCTATGATAGCATACGGAAAATTTTGTGTGTTCAAGTCAGCCTTCCCATTCTGATTGGCATTATGGCCTCCGCCAAAGCCAATCCTTCGTCACCCCAGACTATTACTACTTGGACAGATTCAAAGGATTCCTACCCTTAGACCACACTGGGAAAGCTTTGGGATTACTCCATTGATTCACATTGTGCTGATCTAGAAGGTCCTTGTATATGGGTCCAAGTGGCCATTAGGGTATGAATAATATGTCCCCAAATGGTACAAATGCACTGAGTGTCATAAATCAGGTGCCCTCGATCACCTCAGTACATCTAGCCTTCCATATCTGCCAGATAGTGATGCTGGCAATAATCTCCTAGGTGGTATCAAGTCTCCCCAGGGACAATGTGGCAGGTGATCGAGGAATATCCTGAAGTGTGTAGCTCTGCGCCATCCCTCTATGGATCATAATGGTAGATTCATGGTCTTCACCCTCAAAAATAACCTGTGGTCCAAAGTGAGTGGACCATGTGTTGTATATAGTACCTCTCCTCAGCCTGCCGAAAAGCTGAGCTATGGAGCTCCATATCCTCTAGGCAACTCTACAACCCCAAAGACAATGCTGTACAGTCTTAGAGGCAATCAAGCATCTAGGGCAAGCTGGATGCGCACCAATGATAGCTCTCCACTGGTTAACAGGGGAGGCCATTGTGTAGCAATAACCATAACGGATGGGATATCTAGCTCCTTCTCTAAGAGTGCCAAAGCCGATACCAAAACCTCTCCAAAATGCATCTTTTTCATGAAGGAATTGAGATCATGGGATTTTCTTCTCTTCGACTCTCATTGGACTCTCTTGGCATCACCATGCCCCTGACTGGCTGCAACTACCTTGCACTCTGTGATGAGGATTTCCGGCTTGTAGCCAGGAGTTTTTATTGACTCTTTCACACTTAATAGAAGTCTCTTTTTTTCCAGGAAAAAAATTTGTTACACACTGTAGTTGCAGTGAATAGTAGATTAGGCTTGGGCCATCTCCAACTCACGAGCCCCCCTCCGCTCTGCAGCCATGCTGTGCATCGAGCTGGTCTGTGCAGAAAAGATTTCATTGGCGGCCTTTTTTCAGAGAGTGCCATCTCCTTTGAACGCATATAAGTATCTCCGCCACTAGCACGTAACATACTATCGAAGTCTTCATCATTTAAAAAAAAAGGCATTGAAAGGGCTAATACATACAATGTATTTACATCAAAGCTCCCACTAGTGCCTCTTGACATGCAATGAACCTAAGTAAACCTACAACTCTTAAAAGGGGGTTTCATTTGTACAAGGAGGACACTTACATGCTAGATGGAGATTACTTTACACTTGCATACCACGCTTGATCTTGTAAAAGGGTAGACACTAGCCTCAAAGTTATTGGAAGGTCATGGCCTGGCTGCCTACATCTCACATGCATAGAGTCCCAAGCAATAGGATCATGAATTAAGTAATAGAAGACTAAGGCCATTCTCATCCCTCCACCAATTTTCGTGGCTTGGAAGGGATTAGAGTGGTGGAGGTTAAGCACGCAGTGGTGTGAACACTACTGAGATGGGTGACCTCCTGGGAAGTGGGCTCCAATTTCCAACATGGTATCAGAGCTAGGGAGGGCATGTTGGGATGTTGTCAGCGGAGCTGGTCATCTTGTGAATTCCTCTTGGTGGAGCTGAACGAAGACTAAGAAGGCTATGTCGTGTTGGTATGCCCAAAGTAATCACTAGCATGCGGGCATATGCTGGAATAGTCGGACGACATCTCTGTGAGAGCAAGCAGACCTCTGAGCCAAGTGTTGTTAGAGCCTCTGGGTACCCTACATCCTGGCCATCGAGGGAGGGTGTTGGAAGGTCGTGGCTTGGCCGCCTACATCCCACATGCATAGAGTCCCAAGCAATGGGATCATCTATAAGTAATAGAAGACTGGGGCCATTCTCATCCCTCCTCCACCAATTTTTGTGGCTTGGAAGGAATTAGAGTGGTGGAGGTTAAGCGCGCAGTGGCATGAACACTACCGAGATGGGTGACCTCCTAGGAAGTGGTCCCTAATTTCCAACAAAAGTAAAGGAGAGCTAAGACCCTCTTATGTTTGCACACCATGGCCACACAATTGCTCATTGCATAGTTTTTAACGGTGTCTCCTATTGAAGCTCGTCACTTTGGGCACAAGAGAGGACATCAATAAATAGTAGAATGCGCAGCAGGGCTGTTGAAATCACAGAGAAGTACCCTCTCTCCCTCTTGCACGCACACTGACTACAGGCACACAACAAACCAGAATTTGGTGCCAAGTGGAAAAATCAAAGTGACAAGAGTCGAAGCTACACTATGGAGGATCAAAAGCCATTTTCAGCACATTCATGTAAACAAGAAGAAAATCATAACAGGACAAGGTAAGCAACGAAATTCAAGACACACCACAATTTCCATTAAACAAAGTGGCCTTTAAATAGGCAAAATTACATGATTTTCTCCGTAATTCTCTCCCCATAATCTTGCTCTAAAGTTTCTCCAGCTCTTCTTGATTTGATCCGCCTCCAAATGAGACTCGAGAGTAGATTCCCTCTAACCTTCTACCCTTTTACTTTGACACTTATTCATAACCTTAGACAAAGCCATACAAATAAAAACAAGGTCCTAGCTCCCTCCACATTGCCACTTTTCCAACAATGGCTCTCTCATAGCCATCTTTCCTCTCAGTATGCTCACAAGGAGGACTGAATGATGTATATGAGATTCCCTTTAGCTTCTCTTGAAGCAAGGGTGGACTCGGTGGAGCAACTGCTGTCTAGCACCAACGGTTGCATTCTGCACTTGATCAACTTGCCCCTTTTTGTTCATGCCCATAATCGGTTGTTGGTCTAGCCTTTACCTAACCAAACTTGGTAATTCACAGCCCCAACTAACCCAATCTGTGAAAAACATGATGAATAGGCTAGAGGACTTTGGGTTGTCATATCCACTGTATTTGGGCTGCCCACATGACTGTATTGGGAAAGGTAGGTTGTGGGACAAACTGTAGAAATGAAGATCCCAGGTGATGAAATATTGTGTCTGTACTATTGACACCGAACCACCATTTTCTAACCCTGCATACCTCCAACAACAACTAGAGGCTCAACCATGACATGGTGGATCATGGATGTGGGGGTCCTCCATATGGCTCGCCACAACCGCTACTATGTCTACTAATGATCTGTATATAAGGTTTGGGCTACCCACGTAACTCTCCATTTATCATATGGATAGGTTAGGATTTGGGGCTACCGTGATGATGACTAAAGAGAAATCTCATAGGTGACAAACTATTGCATCAAAACCACCATGTGCTAGCCCTCTTACACCACCACCACCAAGTAGAGCTGGAATCCCCTCTTGTACTTTTTCTTCTTGTTATGGATAGAAATTTGACATGGTTCGGTTCTTCAGAAACTTTCAATATATTCTTTCAACCAAAGAAATCAGCCCAAGAAACAATCTCCTCAGCAGAAAAAGTGTGCTGTGCCCCATTAGCTAATGGTTGTACTGGTGCACGAATTGTGTGTTCAAAACTACCTTGGATTGCACAAATGGTACAAATGCCACCCTAGCTAGAGTCATTTACAGGGGGGTAAATCATCAGTGAAGAGTTTGCAACTTGTCATTCATAAGAAGCACTACTTAGTGAAGATGAAGACAAGCCCTTATTGAACAACTTCTGAAACACCTTAAATGAGTTGAAGAGAGGGGCTAGTTGGCAGAACCTGATTGTATTGGGCCCGGTCATTTGAAACTTTGGCTTCAGTTGGTGGTGCCTGGATTGCATGCACATGGGCAGAACGTGCATCTTCATAGAAGCTTCCTACTGGCCAGTCTTTTGCAACTTTTCTTGCACTTGGTGGCACATGGATGTGGTTAACATTCATAGGTGTGGATCTTACTTTATCAACCTTATCCGCAGTTGATGAAACCTGGTTGGCATTCAGTAAACCAGGCCCCTTACAAAGACTTGCTGGTGTGGAGTCCTCCATGATTTTTATTGCAGTCAGTGGAGCCTGATTGACATTCAGCCGTTGAAAGTCCCCTTTCTCGTGGAAGCCTTCTGCTGGTGCAACTTTTCTTTCAGTAGGCAGACCCTTTTTAACTTTCAAATGTGTAGATCCTAGTTGTTTGTAGAAGCTTTCTACTGGCCATTCAAGCTTTCTTGCAGTTGGCAGACCATGGTCAAAACTGAACTGGGGAGGACCCTCTTTCTCATGAAGGCTTTTCGTTGTGTATTCTTTCACATCATTGCTTGCAGTTGGCAGAACCTTGTTGCCGTTCAATGGGGCAAAACCCACTTTCTCATGGGATTTCTCTGAAGTCCAGTCTGTCACAGCTTGTCTTGCAGTAGGTAGAATGTGGTCAACCTTTAAATGTGCAGAGCCTTCTTTTTCAGGAAAGCTGCAGCTTCTAAAATAGACTTGTCTTGCCATTGAAGGAACCTGATTAGCATTCACAAAACTTCCTTTCTCAGGTAAGCTAGCATTCGATGGTGCAAAGCTCCCCTTCTGATGTGAGCTAACATTCGATGATGGAAAGTCAACATCTTTAACTGGAACCAAGTTAGCCTTCATCTTAGAAGTACTAACTTTGTCATGCATGCTTACTTTAACTGGAACCAAGCTAGCCTTCATCTGAGCAGTACTTACTTTGTCATGCATGCTTTCTACAGTGGTGGGATCTTTCACAATTTTTCTTGCAGTGTTTACTAGGACCTGATTAGCATTCATCTGTGAGAAATCTGGGTTCTTATGTAAGCTAACATTCGACTGCAGAGGATCAACTTTCTCAGGAGAGCTAGCATTCACCTGTGCATGAAGCACTAGGCTAGCACCCATCTGAGCATTACGCACTTTCTCATGTGAGCAAGCATTCATCTGTGCAAAACCTACTTTTTCGTAGAAGTTCTCAACTGTCCAGTTCGTCACAACCTTTCTTGTAGGGTCCCAGTGCATCATATCTTGCACAGTGGCAAGGTATCCATACAGGAGATGTACCTTGCTTTGCTCATGGAATAGGTTTGATTTATGCTGCTCTCTATAGAGAACGTAATCTTTTCTCCCTTGTTTTCTTTCAGCTAGCCATTTGGAAACCATCTCTGCATCTCGGAACCCTAGGGGTCCAGCTTGAAAGAGAACAAAAGCAGAGGCGCATTTAGGGGAAAGGGGCAAGCAGCATGTGTAGCGCAAGCCAGGAAAAGTGTTTGAGAGGAATGCGTTAGCCTGTGCAGACAGGGTGTGGGTGATGGCTTGGATCCTGATGATTACAATGGGTGGCCATACAATGAGCTTTTGGGTGTGGGCGGGGTTACCTGGGGTTGTCCGCCCAACGTCTGCAGGGGCTTGGCCGAGCCACCCACCTTGCTGCTGCATGCTGCGAGTCTCTGCAGAGAAAGGGGGCTTCTGCTGAAAACTCTTCTGCATGCTCTTCTTCTAGTTCTTCTTATCCTTGCCTTCTGCTTACCAGACTTTGTTGGTATAGTGTACCAGGCGCAAATTCTCTTCCTTATGCTGAGGATGGGCTCTCCCCCTTTGCAACGGTTCTGGTTTGGGGTTTTTGTGAGTGGGCGTGGCGCATTAGTAGCAGACTGAAGAGCTCACCATCTTGTTGCCACCCGCACACCACCGTTTTCATGCACTTGTACGTACCCTACCTAGTGGATACACACTTGTCTTGTTGCGATCGGCGGCCGGCAATAGGATCGTGATCCCACATGAGGGTGCCCGCTAGAAATAGGATCGTGATCCCACATTGGGGTTTGTAGGGAGCGATACATAAACAAAGGAGCGTTTCCACTGATTTTATTGGAGCCACATCGAGTGATCGTTGATAATGGCTACTACAGTACCTACCTTTTTTAAAGGTTCAAGTAAGTGGCTTGTGAGTTACTGCTGCGGTATGAGGTTTTTGCTTGTATGCATGTGTGCATACATATGTATGTGTGTATCAAGTGTGCGATTGTATGCATTTGTATGTTTGCAAGCGTGTATGAATGAGTGTATGCATGTATGTGTATGTTTGTGTGTGTAAACGTATACGCCGGTGTGTATTTGAGTGCATGTGTCTTTATGTTAAATTATCACATAGATGCATATATGCGTGTGTCTCTCTCAAACGCATTCTCTCTATGTCTCTGTCACGTACACAAACACAAGCATCTCACATGCATTCTCTCTATGTCTATGTCACGTACACAAACACAACCCTCTCTCACACACATACATGTGCACATGTACGCCCTCTTGACTCGCATATAAACTCTCTCACACATAGAAACTCTCTCTCTCTCTCTCTCTCTCATATTATACACACATACCCTCCACATGCATGTGTGACTGTGTATGCATACGTATATGTGTGTGAATGTATTTATATATAATTATATTAATATAATATTATTATGTATTTAGTACATGTATATTAATATAATATTATTATATATTTAGTATATGTATATTAATTTATATATCATTATTATATTATATTATTATATATTTTTAGTTTTCTTATTTTATATATTTTATATTTATATATTTATATTATATAATTATGTATATATATATATATATATATATCTAGCACTAAGTAATATGGAAAGTAAAGTGTAACGACTATCAAAAGTATGCCTTTTATAGTTCCCAAGGCCCATGTGTCCTAATCCCACATGTAAGTGACCCTAAGCCCATGTGCCTAGGCCCATCCCATATGCATGTGCATCCTAAGAACACTTTGTTACAAACCATCCCCTCTCAACATGATTTCGTCCTCAAAATCGAAGGATGGTCATGCACAAAACAAATACAAAGGCTATATACAATGAACCAAATACATGACCAAGTGTCACCATCTTAGTGCACCAATACCAATACATGAATCTCATGACGCCTGGGGTCAAATGGAAAAGATAAAGGACTCTTGTAGATGATGAGGCTACTCGAGTATCCTCTAAGGTCAAATGGAAAAGATACGAATGTCATCTCGAAGATGAAGTAATCCATACAACTGCATCCGCCTAGATAAGAGAGAAACCCAAGCCATGTAGACACCAAAGCAATGGCCCTCGAACCACCTGGATCGAATGGAAAATGTGAAGAGCCAATGTTGATGACGCAACTGGTCAACCCTCCTGGGTCAAACGCATAGATATGGTGCACATCAAAGACCTCCGATGTTAATATAGTAGCTCCTGGGTCATAAGGAAAACTCGTAAGTCTATCCTCATAAGGAAAACTCGTAAGTCTATCCTCATGACCATAATGTAAATCTGACATCCCTGGAGTCCACCCACCGAATGTAACCATCACACATGGTCAGAATGAAAAATGGTCCTGGCACAAAAGAATCATCATGTAGGCTAAGACAAAGGTGTGTCGCAGGTGCATCTGCATGCCATGCCACATAATTATCCACCATACATCTCAAGTGGCATGGAATGCACCCAAAGATGAATATCCCAACTCCAAAGATCATAGGATCATGTAAGCATCCATGCAAGCTAGATGAACTCATCTCGAGGTCGGCCTCATGTAGAATCAAATGTGAACCCATGCCATCATCCCATGTAGCACTACTCAAATAGTCGAAGGTATGATTCACCATATCAATTGATGTATGTATGAGTATGATCCGAACCATGCACAATATCTCCATGTGCAAGACCCTCTATGTGTGTATGATCATCCAAGATATCAACATAATCATCAACATCATCATTGTCATCACTAAAAAATGAAGAGGTATCCTCACAATATCTCCATGTGCAAGACCCTCTATGAGTGTATGATCATCCAAGATATCAACATAATCATCATCATCATCATAGTCATCACTAAAAAATGAAGAGGTATCCTCACATGAAAGATAAATGGTATCATCTCCTAAATCATCATCTATGGCATCCCCAAGCTCATAAACATGGTCTATGTCCATCAATGATGCCCCTATGTGACCTAAATCCCATGATAAATCTATCTCCAATAGTATAGGATCTAAGGAGATGTCTAGATCAACTGCAAATCTCTCAAGATATATACCATGTGATCTACTATAGATATGATCATCATCCATCAAATCACTGACCATGTCATCCTCACAATATCTAAAATCATCATCATGAGATCATGGTCTATATCCATCAATGGAATCCATACATAGCCTACATCCAAAGATAGGTCAATCTCTCTAATCACTGAATCTAGGAAAATACCCAAATCAAATACAAAGTTCTCTAGATCCATATGCATAATCCTATCTCTCTTTGCTACAAAGTCTCACCTCAACAAAATCATCACTATACTCATGTGCAATGCTTAACTGCCCAAGTATATGCACTAAACCCAAATGAATGTTGCCAGGTATGCTATGAGAGCTAGGAGTAGAGATAGAATCATAGATATCTCCATAAATAGAAGATCTAAAAGAGTAGCCTGACTCATCTAGTACTAGAAACACAGGTCTATGCTCCTTACGCAGTATCGCATGCTCATCAACATGTGAAGTGTCATCTAGTACTAGAAACTCAGGTCTATACTCCTCATGCACTATCACATGTGAAATATCATCATCCCGAATCTCACACACTGCAATGGATGTATCACTAGTCAAGAGTTGATCCCCATGATAGTCCAATGCATCACTATCTCCTAATGCATCACTATGATCCGCTAGAAGGTAGGTGTAGACATAGGCATATCATCAATCATAATGCTTGGAATGATCGCTACCATCCCTCCCATCAAGATCATGCCCACATGATCTAACTCTCACACATCACTCTCAATATCACTGTCACATACACCATCATCATGTGCATATGTGTCAGTGGCATCATGTGCACGTGTATGACTATCATCATGTGCATATGTGTCAGTGGCATCATGTGCACGTGTATGACTATCATCATGTGTATGTGTGTGCGATACATCAATATCATCATGTGTATATGTGCACGATACATCATCATAGGTATGTGGGTGTGATACATCATCATCATCATCATCTATGCCGATGTCGATGCAGTATACATCCTCAGTAACATAATCATGACTGCTCAAGAATGTAGAACACTCGAATAAGCGACCATAGGAGTCATCCCAACTGAGAAAAACTGATCCACCTGCCTCTAAGAAATATCTCAATGACCAATAGTTAAAGGATCACTGAATGTGCCAATCTCTCTCATCCCATAGATGACGAACACGTATAGAAAATAAACTCTGCAACTCCATCCTCCATCTATGGTTTGAATGAATTATCTCCTCATCATGTAATAAATGATGAAGGATCTGATGGTGGAAGTCTAGATGTCCCAAATGTACTATGCACAAAGTCAGCAAAAGTGATGTATAATCTGATCATGTTAGGTAACCCATGGTACTGCGTACAAAGAATCCCAACTAAGAATCGAGCATCACACAATGTGCGTCCCCATTCATCAAGAGTCACAAGATGATGTCGTCACCGAAGAAAGCAAGGACCATGGTGAGTAGCAGAGGGGTAATGATAATAAACCATGGCTACATGCGAACACTACTCAATGCTCAAAGCATGTGAACAAGGGCTACAATACACAATAAACTCACATTGTGTGGAGACTGTGTGTGAATGTGCCCAAACTAAGTGCCAATGTGAATGAAAAGAACACTATGCATCCAAATGTGCAAATAATGCCCACAATATGCTAATGCGTGTGAACACATCCCATAAAAGCCCATTTACTTAATCTTTCACCAAGCATCACTGTCTTTCAATTTGTTGCTTGTTGAGCAAGCCTTAGTTGCACAATATTCAAGAAACCTGAAAGAAAGTTAAAGTTTGTGCACTTACTTCAAGATTTATTGAAAACTTCATTAATCTTGAAATGCACTAAAATCTTTATTGAAATCTATTCAAAACTGCCATGAATCTGCAACTAAATTAAAAAAATTTCAAGAAATCAAGATCAAGAAGTTCAAGAAATCAAATAGTGAAGTTGATTAAGGTTCTGAAAATAGTGCTTATTATGCAAATTTGAAAATGATTGTTGCTAATCTTCTCAAAATAAGAAAATAGCAAATATGAAAAACTATGTAAAAATCAATTTTGAAAATGATTAACACTAATCTTGATCAAGAAAATACATTTCAAAAAACTGAGTTAACAGTAATCCAAAATGATTAATCTTCTTATCAAAGCATTAAGATCTAAACCTAGAGATCTGATCCCAATGAAAGAAATGAGCATTTAGATTAGCCTAATTAGCTTGCTAGAGAGATTAGCACCAAGCAATATGGAAAGTAAAGTGTAATGAGTATCAAAAGTAGATCCAAGGTCAAAAGGTACAATACTCTTAGACCACATGTCTTTTATAGTTCCCAAGGCCCATGTGCCCTAATTCCATATGTAAGTGACTCTAAGCCCATGTGCCTAGGCCCATCCCATGTGCATGTGCATCCTAAGAACACTTTGTTACACACTCTCTCTCTCCTCTGCCCCAACATGTGACATGTCCATTCTCTCTTTCTCCTCCCCCAACACTTGGCCCTCTTCTTGCCACTTCCAATTGCCACATGTCTCCTCCCCTCCCAAGAAACTTGCGCATATAATAGATATATTATACACATATATATACGTGTGTGTGTGTGTGTATACATACATACATACATATATTTATATATATACACACACACACATACATACATACATACATACATACATACATACATACATATATATACACACACACACACACACACACACACACACATACATATATGTATGTATGTACATACACACACACACACAGTTGGAGGAAATTGACTTATAAATAAATTATAAAATAATAATTAACATGGCATAACACAAGTTGGGTCCAAATTTCCCACAAACAAAATTGAGCCCACTCTTCCTCTTGGTGTATTTTAATCATATTGCTTGAAATAACTTGTAGAGGACTCAAAATAGTGTCCACTTTTACAAAGATGCCGACTTCAACAAAAATAGCTTACTTTATTAAACATGTACACTAAACTACTCAAAATAGGTATAAATCTTAAACCATATACATGGCATAAGGGAGTTTTCACATGTCCCAATAAATATATCCGATGTCAATAAATATGGATGCAGCCCAAAATAGAATAAATGGTGCACATTGTCACAAAATCAAATAATAATAATCTGCTGACACATCCAAAGTCAAGTGTCTCAAAATCTTTCTGACCACCACCAACTCACTTCCATTATCCAACCCAAGAATCTACACTTACATCAACTATGCCAATCAATTAATACATAAATTAATTAAAAATAGAAATAACCATACAAAACTCAATAAATCAAAATTATATGACCCATACTTTCATGCATGTACGGAATCACCCACATACGGGTAAAGTAAGCTATGATCGACCGGATCTAGAAAAGCATCCCAATTAAATATACATAAGGGAGCTTTCACATGTCCCAATAAATATAAATATGGATGCCTCCCAAAATAGAATAAATTATGCACGTCACAAAATCAAATAATAATAATTTGCCAAAACATCCAAAGTCAAGTGTCTCAAAATCTTTCTAACCACCACCAACTTGCTTCCATTATCTAACCCAAGAATATACACTTACATTAACTATGCCAATCAATTAATTGATTAAAAATAGAAATAACCATACGAAACTCAATAAATTAAAATGATAGAACCCATACTCTCATGCATGTATGGAATCACCCACGTATATGTAAAGTAAGCTACGATCGTCCGGATCTAGAAAAGCATCCTAACTCTCTCTCTCTCTCTCTCTCTCTCTCTCACACACACACACACACACACATGCTCCCTCTCTCTTTTCATGCACACTCTCCCATACGAAACTCAATAAATTAAAATGATAGAACCCATACTCTCATGCATGTATGGAATCACCCACGTATATGTAAAGTAAACTACGATCGTCCGGATCTAGAAAAGCATCCTAACTCTCTCTCTCTCTCTCTCTCTCTCTCTCACACACACACACACACACATACATACTCCCTCTCTCTTTTCATGCACACTCTCCCACACATTAGAAACTCTCTCTCTCTCTCTCTCTCTCTCTCCCCTTCACACACACACACACACATGTATTTATATATTATATAAAATATTATGTTTTATTATATTTAGACACATATATCTATATATACATATATATGTGTGTTTAAAAAATTTATATATATACACACACCTACACATAATTTCAATTAATTAAATTCTTATTGCTCACAATATTAAATTTTGAGGAGTAGAGATACGATGTAAGAAGTGCTCACTCTCTAGTAAATGTAATCTCTCTCACTTTTGCTCTCTCTCTCTCTCTCACACACACACACACACACACACTCTCTCTCTCTCTCTCTCTCTCTCTAATTTTGAAACTCTCTCTCAATCTCTTTCTCACACACATGTACACACTCGCACATGTACTAATGCAAACGCACACTCTCTCACCCCACATATACCCTATCACACACTTAGAAGTTCTTGTTAAAATCCTAATATGGGATTGATCATGGTGTTGTGCAATATAGATTAATCGTAAACTATGGTGGGGTTGTACCACACCAAGAAAGCCATTGTGAGAGAGAGAGAGAGAGAGAGAGAGAGAGAGAGATGTTGGAAGGTCATGGCCTGGTCGTCTACATACCATGTGCATAGTGCTAGGGATAATGAGATCATACATAAATAATAGAAGACTAGGGCCATTATCATCCCTCCTCCACTAATTTTCGTGGTGGCTTAGAGTGGTGGGGGTTAAGCGCGTAGTGGCATGAACAATGACCACTTTTAGCACTCGGCTCATGATGGCCCGAGGGGCCATGCCCATTGTATAAAGAGAGACTTTGGTGTACTAAGCGGGGATCTTAATGCAATACATGGTTTTGTGTTGTTCCAACTCTTGTCTACTCAGTCTTGTGTATGTGCATGTCACTCTTGGGGACTGTTAGCTCCTGTGTTGTATTGCATTTTTGAGTTTGTGTGAGTGTATAGCCTTCAGTCGGGCACTTGCATACTAGCTATGGTCTCACAATGTAAATTTTTATAAAGTGCATGTGAATAGGGGTCTAATTAGAGGCTGATGTACACCAAAAAGAAAAACTTTAATCTTAATATCTTGATAAGGTCATTATATCACTACATCATCGACACTGGAGTTGGTGGTAACGGCTTCCATGCTGCTCCTCTTCACGTCAGATCATCGCCTCTTGCCTCATTAGTTGGTCTACGCACGCTTCGAGATATTGAAGGCTTCTTCTCTCGAGAAGAAGTGCTCTCTTGCCTTCGTGATCTTGCCCTCAACGCTGAGGCCGCCGCCAAGTGCTATGCTGTTTGCTACGCAAAGGTGAAGGCCGGCTGCTCCACATGTGCTTGTTGTTACTACTCTTGAGTGTTATAGTTCTTCTTATTTTGCGGGTTTGCTAGCAGGGTTGTTCGAAATATGCAGTCGCGCTGCATCTACATGGAGGCGTCTGCGTGGCTCAACCTTTCTCTGTGAGCTGGAAAGTTGTTGCCGCTACTAGAGACTTGCCTTCAAGCCTTGCTCTAAGCCATTGTGTGCGCTCTTCACTTCTACATGACTGCAAAATTGATGCCAACAAACGTGAGAAGCCAAATACTCTTCTCTTTTGAGTGCTATGCGGTGCTCAGTGTGTACTGCTACTGAAGCTCAGTAAGGCCTTGCCATTCTCTGTAGAGTCTTGTTCTCACATGAACCTTTACTAGGTCCTTCAATCCGCTGCTATGTCTTCTTTACCGTCTTGCTACCTCAGCTTTCGTGCGGCTCACCCTTGGGAATATGGCTCTAAGCATGCTAGTGAACTTCAACATCAAGATCCTTGTTGCACCCTCCTAATGAAGCTCCATCATTGAGCTTGATCTGCTGCAACTTCCAAACTGCCTCGTCCCTTGAGGCTCTTGATTTCCTCTTGGCCTAATCCAAGGCCACTAGCCATCTATCCCATGGCTTCTTCTTGCTGGTTGGAGAGACCATATCTCTCATCCAATGCTTGCTTACCAAGCTTTCATGATCTGCACTACATTTGCGCACCCATCATGTGCCTTCTTAAACCGAAACCACAACCCACATCCTCAAATTCCATGAGCATCCGACCATCAACCATCAACCAAAAATTTGCAGCAACATAGCACTTCCCATTGAAGCCCTCTTTGACATGCCCAAATCTATGGGCATATTAGCATAAATTGCAACTAAAATTACAACACTTAACTTGCACCATACCAAAAGATTACTTTTAGCAACAAGTCCTTGAAATGGTTTGGTGACGGTAGCTCCCTCCAAAATCTCTACATTGCTGAGAATCTTCATTTTTTAGCTTCCATGAACAACTTCAAATCTCCAAATACAAGATTCTCTTCTTGCAACTCCATTGGCAGCTTCATACTCTCAATGCAATGATAATGATAGTGATAATGAGTGTGCTTAAACTTTTCTATAAAAAAATGCAAAAAATATAACATATGCTTAATCAAATGAACTCTCATAAAAACTACTATACATAGATATCCACCATAATCAAGAACCCATCCTACCTCAGATACCATGCTGAAATCCTAATATGGGATTGATCATGGTGTTGTGCAACATAGATTAAGCATAAACTATGGTGGGTTGAACCACACCAAGAAAGCCATTGCTAGAGAGAGAGAGAGACAGAGAGTAGCGCACTCAACAATACTCTATTGCATATGTTTTGAACCATACAATAAAAGGCTTCTAATATAGATAAACATTGACCCAATCTCCTTTACACATTATCATGCCATGTCGCAATCCCTTTTCTACACTCTTCTATGTGACTCTCACGATTCACCCAATATATTATATAGCATTCTTATCTTTCCACGATATCTTGCACCTCTAGAGTGCATTCACACACTCAACCAAATAACCCGTTTATATTGTACATTTCAACACCCCTCCTCAATGTTGTGAACTAACCATCTTTCCAACCAATTTTGACCAACTCACCTCTCACCCCCAACAATTTGGCATTGCCAATCTCAACAGTTCTCGCTCTCTCTCGCTCTCTCTCTCTCTCTCTCTCTCACACACACACACACACATGTAAATATATATTATATATAATATTATTCTTTATTATATTTAGATACATATCCCTATACATACATATATATGTGTATTTATAAATACACACACACACATATACATATATACACAAATAATATTAATTAATTGAAATTTAATTTTGATTAAATCTTAATAGGTGGGGATGCATGGTCAGGTGTGCTCACTCTCAAATAAATGCATGGTCAGGTGTGCTCACTCTAAAATAAATACAATGAGATGTGGTGTAATGTCTTTTGTCTTTTCTTTACAATGAGAGAGAAGAAAGAGAGAGATACCAACACTTTGAAGTTTTTATCATGAGAGAGAAGAAAGAGAGAGACACCAACACTTCCAAGTTTTTATCATGAAGCTCACCTTTGAAGAGGGAGGCTCTTATTTTTCTCTCAAGAAAATCATTAGATGAGAAGGGATGAGTCTCCTTTCAAAATTTCAAAATTGAGAAAGGGACTATCGCTTTCACTCTCTTTCTCTCTCAAACACACACACACTCTTAAATGTTGAAAGTCTCTCTCTTTCTCACACACATATGTACACACTCACAAATGCACTAATGCAAACACACACTCTCTTCCCCCACACACTCTCTCACACAAAGAAATTCTATGTCTCTTTGCCCCTCTCTCTCTCTCTCTCTCTCTCACACACACACACACACACACACACACACACACACATGAAATAATATTACGCTTTATTATATTTAGACACACATACCTATACATACATATATATGTATTTATAATACACACACACACACACACACACACACAAACACACATACACATACAATTTTAATTTAGATTAAATCTTAATAGGTGGGGATGCGTGGCTTTTAAGTAAATGCGATGAGATGTCATGTAATGTCTAAATTTGTCTTTTCTTTACAATGAGAGAGAAGAAAGAGAGAGACACCAACACTTTGAAGTTTTCAACTTGAAGCAAGCTCATATTTTTATCCTCGAGGGGGTCACTCATAAATATGTAAGCATAGCATGTGGGTTCAACAGAAGGGGTTTTTTAAATACCTCTTTTACACATTTTTTTTTTAACATACAGAAGGGTACCATTTAAAGGGGTATTTACAGATTGAATAGAAAAAGGGTGTGTTTTATTCATGAAAAATTTATAGATAAGAGGTTTTTTAATTAGGCCTTGAACGCACGTGATATATAGAGTTTACATATTATAGTGAACCCCTCGAGTTTTTATCTAAAGGAAATCATCAGATAAGACGGGATAACTCTCCTTCCAAAAATTCAAAATTCAAAATTGAAGGGACAACGTCAATTGCTCCCCTTTCTCACTTGACTCTCTCCCTCCTCTCCTTTGGCCTATGGAAGCCAACCTTGGTAATCCCACCTTAGGTAACAATGCTAGAGGCCAAGCCAATCCTCCTAGTCCACCCAATCCTCTTGTTTGATGTAAAACCCCTTTCCCCACGGTGCTGGGCTAAGTCCATGTCAAGCTTCCAACTTTCAAAGAGTCCTCCACTGAAGATGTAGATAACCACATCCATTAGTTCATATTATGAAAATGAAAAATGATTGAACTTATTGAAATGACATTTTTGTGATATGTTTAATTATTTGTTGCATGGTTAGTGACGTACCACAAGGTACCGATCGCATCGTGTTGGGTGGATAGTCACTAGATATAATATTTGGCATGTGTTTTTGATAGTAGAGATCAGTGTCACCGGCTTGTGCAGGCGACTCGATGAGGGTTGCACATGGTGTGCACATTTCTTGGTGACATTATATTTATGTGACATTATATTTTTGTAGCATATTTATGGTTGTTATTATTTTAGATTTATGGCCATCATTTATTTGTAGCCAAATGGTAGCCGATCACATTTATTCATATGTTTTATGGTTGTTATTATTTTAGATTTATGGCCATCATTTATTTGGAGCCAAATGGTAGCCGATCACATTTATTCATATGTTGTATTTACCCTTAGTAGGTTCATAGACAGATTGATGTAAAGTTATAAAGTAAGGTTCATACATAAAAGCTTAGACTTTTCTATTTTTAAGAGCAAGGCCCAAAGTGTAGTGTAAAAGCTATAATGCAAAAATATATATAACTACACTTTCTTGAAAGCGTAAGCCGTCAAGCAAGTGGGAGAGATTTAACCCATTTTGGTGTCATGCATGTTCTTCTTGAAAGCGTAAGCTGTCAAGTAAGTGGGAGAGATTTAACCCAAAGTGTAGTGTAAAAGCTATAATGCAAAAATATATATAACTACACTTTCTTGAAAGCGTAAGCCGTCATGCACATGTTCTTCTTGAAAGCGTAAGCTGTCAAGTAAGTGGGAGAGATTTAACCCATTTTGGTGTCGTGCATGTTCTTCTTCTTCTTCATGTATTCTAGCAAGTTGGATACATTTTAATGCTATAGTTTTGAACAAGCAATTAGAAAGAGAAAGACATGGAGATTATTTTAATAATTTTTGTGTAAGAGGATCATTACTCTCTTGCAACAGTGGTAAATCAGACCCAAGGACAAGCCCAAACCTTGAAGCTGTGTAGCACCAGTGGGACAAGGAGTTGAAGAAATTGAAGGGAGAAAGGCCAAATCAAAGCTTTTAATCGAGCCTTGAAAGCTAGAGGTAATTTTATAATTATATACATAGGAGGTCCATAGGAGGTGAAAAAACCATTTATGGTTTCACAAATCCACTAAAAAATCCAAAACCATCTTTCTCTATACTAATCCTCTTCTTAATCAGGTACCATGGATGTGTTTTGCTAGCATAAGAGGTTTCAAATCCGCTCAAACATAATCAAAAGCTTCAATTTCACCCTCTCTAATAATCAATGGTTGTAGGCAACTCCAAATTGAAGCCCTTCTTTTCCACAAATTCATTTTTGTGAAAAATGCTGACACAATACAAGCCTACAAATCCACTAAAAAATCCAAAACCATCTTTCTCTATACTAATCCTCATCTTAATCAGGTACCATAGATGTGTTTTGCAAGCATAAGAGGTTTCAAATACGCTCAAACATAATCAAAAGCTTCAATTTCACCCTCTCTAATAATCAATGGTTGTAGGCAACTCCAAATTGAAGCCTTTCTTTTCCACAAATTTGTTTTTGTGAAAAACGCTAACACAATACAAGCCTACAAGCTTTTAAGCTTCAAAAAAGCCCATAAAATTTATTATTTTTAGTTGTTTTTTTTTCAAATTGCATGCTAAAAAATTATGTAGCTTTCATGAGAGTTCCAAGTTTTTATCCATATTTTTAGATCAACCTTATTATCTATTTTCTAAAAAACATTTTAGCCCAAAATCCCAAAAATATAAAAAATCCCAAAAAATACATAATAAATCCATAAAAATCATCTTCTTCTGCATTAGTTTTGATCTTAGTTTATATATAAAGTTATTTACAAGGCTTTCAATCAATCTTCTTCTGAGTACCAACCTCTTCATTAAAGATAAATTTAGGAATTTTAGGAATTATTCAAGTCCCATTTCTTATAGGATTGGTTGGAAACTCGGTATTTTTGTGTAGTTTGAGCTAACATCTATTTGTTGGTGCACTCTTTGTGCCATTAGATTATATCTTGACACAACTATTTGGCGTATTCGTTTGTAGTTGTATAGATACATACGTCAATGCAACAATATTGGAAGGACAAGGGAAACATGACACTAAACTTAATTGAGATTATACAACACCTTTCATATGAAGAAGATAATGTTAAATACTATCTCCACTTTGAGACATCGAAGTAAAAACATGGGCTTTATTTAATTTGCCAAAAGAATTCTAAATATCACTTAAAAAGGAACCTTAGAAATGAGAGATCTCTAAAGGGTGTGGTGTTAGAAACAACAAAATAAAAAGTAAATCTCAATGACAGTAACAATGTGCTAAGTTTACGATTGATCCACAGATAAAAACCCATCTTAGACACTATATCAAGATTATAAATCATGATATATATGCTAAAATTTGAGGGACATTGAAGTAAAAACATGGGATAATAATGCCAAAGAACACTTGGAAAATGAACCTTAGAATTGAGGTATCTCCAAAGAGTGTGGTGTTTAGAAACACCAGAAGCAATCAAATTTCAATGAGATTGTTATATTCAAGTTTACAATTCATCTGAAGACAAAAACCCTTCGTAGACACTTTGTCAAGATAATAATTGAGTACAAATTGTATCTCAAACATAGCGTTTTCTCATGTATTACTCCAATACATACAAAGTTTCTCCATCATAAGCTGCTTCATTTACTAAAGTGTTGCAAGTATACTCCCATTTGTTCTTTGCATAAATCCAACCAAGTAACCATGCACTGATTGTTGTCTCCAAAAAACTTTGAAGCTCCTCTATATTTTGATTCCACATCTTTGGAAAAATCAAGTAGGTTCCGGGCATATTCCACATTACATTGTAGAGGGTATCATAAAAAATTAGCGTGTTATTTCCATCCAGGTCATGAAAAATTCTCCATGCTACATCCAAGTTTTTGTGGTATACAAATCGATATCCAATTAGAAGATCCGTCTTTTGACATGCTGCCTGCCCTGCTACGACCTTAAACTTTTGATGGTGCCGAGAAAAGCATAACTCAAGAATGCGTCGAGTCCTTTGTAGTCTATTAGTACTCCAGATCCATACCTCAAACCATTGCATACAAAAATCAAGGAAAGTGAATGCATCTTTGTGAATCAAATGCCAAACACTTGTATTCTCTTCCACAAGATGCATATGTTTGGCCTAGTATGGACATACATCACCATGTTGCATCTCAATGGTCTTAAGTAAAACACCATTGAGTTCAAGTATCAATACTTTTCTTTCTTTCCTTATTGTATCTGGGGGTGGTGGAACTCTTTTGCTTCTAGGTACATGAGTCACCAATGATTGGTGCCACCTCAATAGTAAGTTTTCTGTACACTTGAAATCAAAGCTATATGCTTCAACATATCCTGTTGAAAACAAAATGTATGGTTAATGGACATTCAAAATTTTAAATAAATATATTATGTGCCAATAATAACATAAATTCATCCATGATATGGATAGTCTTAAACCTTCATAGACAAATGCTCCAATACCTCAGAAGTTCAACCAAAAAAATAAAAGAGTGAGTATATTGTCAATGCTAAATTTCATCAAATTTATTGAATATGATGTATAAAAGATTTTCACTGTTGAGATAATTGAGTCTATCCAAATTAAATTATAATATTCATAGCCTTACACCTTGACAAGGCAATATCTTCAATAAAAAACAAACACATCTTCATTTACAATCGAATTGCAAATATTGACAAAGAGATAATCAAATGACAGTAAGTTTGGAGGCATTTGATTGCTTGATACAATAGTGTAAAGATTTGACTCGTACAATCCAAAAATTAAACCCATCTAAGCACATTGTTTTGGCCAAAGCCTAAGTCTATCTTATGGGCTTTTAGTACAAAATGGCTCCAAACATTCTGCACCCAACAAGTCTTGATATTTGTGCAGATCCCATACTTCAAACTGCACGTTTAGACCTCAGAAATGGTTTCCTTTGACCTGTAGCAACAACTAGTGTGGGTTAGGTTGGAATCTGATTATACTGTCACTCAATGTTTAATGAAACTAGACATTATCCTACCCATAAGCTCAAGTAAGCCTTGATATGTATGCTTTTGCTGCAACTCCACTTATGAGATGACCACGATCATATCCCAAGCGAGTAGCATAAGCAATAGCGTGTTGATCACTCAAAATCCTTCTTTTGTAACACACTTTTAACAAGCTTAGCTCGTCTTTGGATAGTAATGGTACTTCAGCTTTAGATGCCAACATTGCTAGATCCTTGCTTATGGATTCTACTTCTCTTTTTTCCCCTCTTGATTGGACATAGTTTAGCTTATCACCATACAATGGTAAGTGTGAAGATGAGTTTTCCACTTCATCTGAATATTCGTTGAGCTCTTCTCGCAAAAATTGGGAGGTGAATCGGAGCCATTCTTCCATTACATCTTGAAAATCGATAAATAAATTATGACCATGTGTGATAAGAGATTGACCTAGCCGATTAAGCAAAATAATAGACCTAATATCATTTGTATTATTTAGATTTAAAAGGTAGGGTAGAAGGTCATTGCACAGTACGTAGTCGTGCCCTCCTTGAAAACTTTTAGGGAAGAGACAGTTGTCTTTTGGATTAACACATCCCTTGAAAGGGCTATTATCAAATAAGCACTGTATTATTCTTATTGCAAATATCTTGGCACTGATTCCAAACCTTGAGTAAAGGTTTAAACATAGCCTCAACAACAGTAGGCTTATCTTGCCTATACACTTTTCGAAGATTATGGATATAATATTCTTCTTGTCCCCACACCATAAAGAAATGATATTTCTTATGTGCATACTGTTCAAGAGTGTTTACATAGGCACAAACACTCTTGTGTAGCATGGTGGACCAAATACCAGCATGAAAGTATTGGCAAATCTCATCCAAAAATTCAAAACACTTGGGGTGAATAACAACTACGGTGCGACCAATATCAATTTGAATACAATTTGTTTGTGGATGCCTCTTCTCTTCCTTGTTGAGTAAAACTCCATTAAGATCAAGTATAAGTGCATGTTTCTTTATGGTGATTGCACGAGAAATATTTTCTACATACGATACAAAAGAATGATAACACTTAAATGTGTTTACATACTTAACAATGTTAAAACAAGTGATCCTATATTATCAATGAGAGCTAATTACAACAAAACATCCACAAGTTTACTTTTGTTTCATGCTCCCATACTCATCTATGACGATGGCTCCTAGACTTGATTGCATTTCCCTATTGATTGGTGAAGATTGAAATACTAATCTATCTCCATCTCTCTCAAAAGAATATAAACTTCCTAGAGGCCTACTCTTTTGTGTATCGAAACATAGCTCCTCATCAACACGTTGCTCTATTTCTTGCGCACTTAACTTGTCATTGTTAGAAGCAATTGTACTTGCAAAAATAACTCTTGTGCTGAGAAACATACTTTTTAACACATAAAATTGCTGAATAAATCATCTTAAATAACATCCTATTGAAAAAGATCTACCTTTAGTTTTCTTGGCACCCTCTGCCCGGCAGAGTCCTTGATTTCAACTATTCTCTCTTTATTCGTAGCATATGTAGTCTCGTCAATTTCTTCAACACCCTCTGCCGCCACAGAGTCCTTGATTTCAACTATTTTCCCTTTATTCGTAGCATATGTAGCCTCATCAATTTGTTCGACAATCTCTTCTTGTCTCTCCTTAGTTGCAAAAGTCTCTTGAAGCTCTTCATTAACTTTATCTTTATTCACTAACCTCAACATTAACTTGCAAATCAGGAATAAGCTGAATCATCGATGTGATCTACTGCCACCATGTTGTCTTCATTATTTCTAGCATTTGAATCATGAGAGTTGATCTCTCTAGTAGGGCTTTCATGATGATGTTCTAGTTGAGCAATGTTATCTTCGTCTTTCCCTTCTTTGTATATATCTGTAAGATTAAAATAAAATGCTATTACTTTTAGGATTTAAATAATACACCAAGGATAATACTAGTCATTTTTATATCTACACATATACTTTGTATCCAAACTTAGATTACTCAACATTGAGTGATGTACCATGATGAATTAGGAACCATATTACATGCCAAGACTTTCACATAAGGGTTGAGCCTCACTTACAAGGGCAAAGTAAAGATCGCTCAACTTGAGATTGTACCTTGTGTTAGAGGACATCCCCAAGATTGGACATAAGTGGAGGTATGGCTCAAACTTAAGTTTGAGCCTCACCGCTACACTAGGATATGGAGTAAGTGTAATTTCTTAATAGTAAGTGTGCGTCGTCATTTGTATTAGGCTCAAACTTAATTTTGAGCCTCACTCCTACACTAGGAGTAATTTCTTAATAGTAAGTATGCATCATCATTTGTACCAGACGTTGGCATGAAATAAAGGATAATTAGAATAGAAATATTTACTTTAATAGAAAAATATTAAAAGTGAATCCAAAAAAGCCAATGTATTAATCAAAAGACTAATAATTATTTCAACAAATCCACACTTTGAACAAGACCTATGTTAATATTAGTTGTTGATAAGCTCCTTTCAATGATCACCATTCATTGTACATTCATAAGCACTATCAATGCACTTATCTATCTTTCTTTGGTTGAGAGCTTGATGGGCTATGAGCATGGAAAGCCTTGTTGACATCTGTATCCCCAATCTTCTCAACGGCCATAGCAACCCCAACATTTGAAGCTTCCATGGCTTTTGCAGTATCCAATATATCATCACCATTCCCACCTTCATCATCATTTTCATGCCTTCCAATATCTTCAAAATTATCTTCGGCATCCTCATTGAATAGAGCATCATTCCCTTGGTCCTCTTCATTCCTTTGCCCTGCATCTTCAAAGTCTATAGGATCCCCAACTTCTTTATCATCATCTGTGTCATTTTTGTTGTCAATATCATCACCTTCGTCTTCCTCCTATGTACTTGGTGGGTCGTCAATGTGAAGATTTTGAAGGTTCTCTTTTTCTGCATCATCTAGTGTTTGCTTTTTTGTGCCGCCACTTGCACCACACCACTCTTGCAAGGATGGGTGACCGTCTAAAAGAGCAGAGCACTTTGATTCTAATGCCATCGCTTCCAAATCATCTTTGCATAAAGCAATACATCGTCTCTTCTTTAGCAAGCTCTCCTCTAGCACAACTCCACCACAATATATCTCTACAACATAGCTGTGTTCAGGACAAAACCCTGTAATGAGACCGTCAATAAAGCCTTTGTCGATGAATTCTCTATTTTGGCCACTAGAGCCTGAGATGAATACATTTTTTGTGAGAACCTTATCAATGGCCTCAAACTTGTCAACCTTGCTGATGAAAAGAATAACAGTTGCAATCTCGACTGTTCTAGATATCCAAGCATCATCTTTTTGTGTGTGGATCACGCCAAATTCATAGTGCACCTTTGTTGATTGGCTAGAAATCCCTTCGATAAGCATTTCAATGGTGATGAAATCAACAAAACACACAAGAATATATTCATATTGTGAGTTTAGTGTGTTCAAAGCAAGTGCCAACTTGGAGAAAAATTCTGACGACGAGAGCTGCTCCTTTGTACCATGTAGGTCCATGATTGCCAGTTGAAATGGTACATGCTCTTCACTACAGAAGGCTATAATCTTTGTCATATCAAAACCCACCCCCTAATTGTCCAAGGAATAGACTCTTGTTGAGATACAATACCCATAGATGCTCTATATAGGTGATTCAATAAAGTTACTACACTTTTTGGAAGTGAAGGATTTTTTTTTAAACGATTGAGAGCGCCCCTAACAAAGGGCTGGATGTAGCTTCTCAATTGATTATACTCATACTCCCCTAGCTTATATGTCTCACACACCTGTTCCCAAGTCATCTTTTCCCTTGTCAGATCAAAATAGAAGGTGGTTATTTTATCTTTGAGCACTCAATCTATTTTTAGCTTCCAAGCCATCTCCTCCATATCCATTCTTTGATGGGTTTGCTTTCCCTTCTTAAGCAATATTCTATTGTCAAGAAGTGCTGTTTGAATGTCCAAAACTTTACTCTTTTGAAGGCCTAAAATGCACCTAAACAATGTTGGGCCTAGCATGACTATTCCTGGTGACTACTAAATTTGCCCACTCTTCAAATTTGGAAGTTTGGGATTTTGATCAAGACCTTTAGTTTGAGTTTCGCCCTTTGTATTTGGTAGCAAGCCTTTTGCATATAGCCTCATGATCTTAACCCAATTCTGCCATGCATCATCATCACATAGAAGCAAGTGTAAATCATTTTTGACAAAATTCTTATGTAGTGTGTGCTCCGTGGTCTTCACAAAGGCCTGCAAAGTTACAAAGTAAGAAGTTAGCCTCCTTACTATAGATATCACAAAATATTAGGAGGAATCATGCATCTATGGGTTTTCAATCATTTGGAGCTTATGCTCAAACTTGAGTTTGAGCCTCACTTGCCAGTGCTAAACTAGTATATAATAGTGATGCTCGATCTTAGGTTTGAGCGTCACCTCCGTATGCAACTCTAGCACTTGCAAGTGAGGCTCCAACTTAAGTTCGAGCCACAATTAGATATGCAAGTGCTACACCATCATAGAGAGGTGAGGCTTGAAGTTCAATTTTAAACCAAACTATTAAGTTTATGCAGTTTGAGAAGAAGCGTCACATGCATCTTTCTTATGCTACTGCTACACTTGAAACTATAGATCCGTAAAAGATATTATGAAAAGTAAAGAAGAAGTAATGTATGTCTATGATTTACCAAGATATAGCAAAGAATCAAAAGAGTACCTTCCAAGACTCGTCCATCTTGGGTTGATTGACACCATGCAAAGGTTTACTAGGACGACTGTTTGCATGCCATTGTGCTCGAGCTTGTAGAAGTTGATTGAGGAATGGCTCCTTTTGCATTGACTTTCCAACAGATAAATTTGCATCCTTGGAAATGTCACGAGAAATCTTGGGTGAGCAATTTACAATTATCTTTGATCTCCTTAACCTAAATTGCTGACGCAGTTGAGGGGTCACTTTAGCCATATTTAGAGCCTGCAAGCTTTTTGCAGCATTAATGGAGTGTTGACCAGAGATAATCCAATATTCAAGTTTATGAATATCTTCTTTTGCCAGTTTATCAAGGGGTTGTTTCGTAACACGATTATAGGGCATCAAAATTGCAAGTATCTCCTCTTGCTTTGAGCCCTCAATAAAGTCTTGGGTCAAAATACGAATCCAATCCTTATTTAACCTTCTATACACATAGTTTGAAGGAGCAGGATAACATTTCATCATATCAATGCTGAAGACCTCATTTAGACCAAAGGGATAATATCACTTATTTATTTCTAATGAGATTATTGCTTTGCTGCCCTTGTTTGGAGTCTCAACCTCCATTATCTCATTATCGGACACATCTATCTCCTTTGAACCACTTATTGGTTTTGTCCTTTGCATCTTTGAAGAGATTTCTTGAACCTTTGTAGAGTGCTTTGTCTTTCTCTTCTTTGCAAGTGCTTGCTCCTCTTCTTGCACCTGAGAGCTTGCCATGTCTTCAACTGCTATTGTGCTTACATCAAGGACTTTTGTTTTGTCACCCTCCTTTTTATGTTTTGAAGAAGTTGCACCAGCATTTCTAGATGCTTCAAGTGCACTCTTCACTATGGCCCTGCCTTTTTTCTCCACAACTTTCCTAACTTGAGTGGTGGTTGTCTCCTTTTCAGGTATGGACTTTTTTCGTGAATCCAAAGCCTTCTTTGCATGCCTCATCGCTTTCACTAGGTCCTCCATATTATCCACCCCTAAAGTCTTCTTGATTGGAAAAGTCAATGATCTTCAATCCTAGCTTTATAATAGAATTGTCCTTTCCTAGTTTATTGCCAGTCATGTCTGCTGGTTGAAAAGTGTCCAATGATAAGCTAAACTTATTTTCTTTTGTAGTTTCTCCTTCTGGCAATACATTGCATGTGAAGCATGGGTTTGCTCTTGCATCCACATCATCCTTAGCACCTACCACAATCCCCATATCTCCATATGATGTATCACCTTGAGACAGAAACGAAGTTTGCACTAGCATCGTAGCTATCCACAAAACATTTTACTCTTTCTTGGTTACTCAATTTGAAGGTTTTATCCACCTTAATTCTAGGAGTGACACTTTTAGCTTGAGTTGTTGTTTCGAGAGCATCCAGAGTAAAGATTGGTGCACCATGTGGTTGCGAGGTAGCAAGCAAAAAAAGTTTCAAAACCTTAGAAAAAAATGGATTTAAATGCTACATATCAAATCAAAACCTATCAAACTTAAGAAACTTAATGCATGCTACAATTATTGATGCTACACTTAGTTTTCTTGAATAGCGGGGGCCTCACTTGCATTTTCTTGAATAGCGGGGGCCTCACTTGCATTTACTTAATCCATACAGAAGCTCGACTTAATCTAGAGCCTAGATCCAAGTTGTGCACTCATATGCTAGGGGTACGCTAGCATAGAGAGGCAAGGCTCAAACTCAAGTTTGAGCCTTAAGGCGAAGTTCCATGTATGGGAGGCTTGAACTTAAGCTAGAGTCTAGATCCAAGTTGTGCACTCATATGCCAGGGGTACACTAGTATATTGGAGCCTTAAGGCCAAGTTCCATATAGGGGAAACCCGAACTTAAGCTAGAGTCTAGATCCAAGTTGTGCACTCATATGCCAGGGGTACACTAGTATATTGGAGCCTTAAGGCCAAGTTCCATATAGGGGAAATTAGATAGGTGCAGCCTAACTAATAGCATAATCATAAACGTAATGAGCTAATTAAGATTGACTCAAGGCTAATAAGGTTACAAGATTGAAACTTATACGCATAGAGAGGCTTGAGAGCTTGCTTAATTTGATTGCTTAAAAGTGACCCCTTTTATATGAGGGAGGTACAATTTGGCTTGATAGCTCATGTGGGATAAATCCAATTTGCTCTGGCAACATGCTAAGTTGCTTGACTTTTCTACTCACTCTCTACCAACTCATGTGCTCTCTTTGACTTTTCTAAGTTGGTCATGGTGGTATTATCTTTCTTCTTTAGCTTATATAAAGCAAGATGAACCTCTACCTACATTCGGCATACGATGTCATTTTGTTCAACCTGATCGTGATTTGCATTATGCAAAGAGGTAATAAATCTCCAATTTCATCAACAAAATTCACAATCATGAATCCTTCTTTAAGTGATGATGATGATTTGCATATCATCATCACTTAAAGAAGGATTCACAAAAATGAATCCTTCTTTAAGTGATGATGATTTTCATATCAATAACACTCATGGATTCACCAACTTCCCACTTCCCGAGCCGATGCTCGATAAAAAGCTTTCTTTAATCCTAGCTCAATTGGAAAAAGAGCAACAAAATGACACATGCATGTGGAATCCTTATTGGAGCATGAGAAGTGCACTCGGACCAAGGATTCTTAAGAGGATGACGGCATCACCAAAATTCTCAAAGTAGCTTTTGATGTTCAACATGCACCCAAGCAATCTAAGATAAGTCATCGCTCTTTTACTTTGCAAAGTTTGATGGTAAAAAGGATAGCCGCTCTATTCTTTCATGGTTAAGCCAATTTGATGGTTATTGTGGATGAAAGTTTCTCAAAAAAGGATAAGATTAAATGTGCTCCTAATCACATGGTGGAATGTATTGCTTCATGCTACAGTCAACCAACTAACCACTTAGGTTGATTTCCAAGACAAAGTTAAGGAGGGTTTCAACTACCCCAGTTTCATCTACAATCACGTCGTGCATGGAGTAAGTTTTTCCCTTAATGATACTTTGCAATAAAAATACGAAGATGGTCTCAAAGAAGGTATACAAGCACAGGTGTTCAAACCTCCTTCTCTCTACAAAGCTATTTCTCTAGTTCATGATGTAGAGGTGAATATGTTCAAACCTCGTTCTCTCTATGAAGCTATTTTCTCTAGCTCACAATGTAGAGAAAAAGCTTTGCTCCATCGGAAAATTTGTTTGGCCTATCAATGATTTTATATTCACGTGATCACAAGATTTTTTTTGTTAATAACACTTGTGAACATGTTATTCACATGTTCACATGTTTTCATGTTCTCAAAATAGAAGGTCAGCACGGTGACCTGGTAACCTGCCGAAGCTCGCCGCGCTTTTTGTTTTCCCGACGGGCCCGCCGAGAAAATGGATTTCCCGGCAGGAAAAAAAGTTAAAAAAATGGTCAAAATATTTTCATGTTCACAGTCATTCCTACCATTTTTGGGCCTTCTGGACTCATTTATGATGTCAAAAGTTTAAAATTCTTTGTACAAAAAAAGTTATCTCTAATTTATCACCTTAAGCTCGATTACCATCAATGAGTCCAATTGACATCAATTGTGTGTCAATTGATACACAATTAGCTTCAATTGGGCTCAATTGACATCAATTGACACCCAATTGATGTCAATTAGGCTCCATTGACACCCAATTAGACTCGATTTGGCTCAATTAACACCCAATTAGACTCAATTTGGCTTAATTAAGTCTAACTGGGCTCAATTAGACTCAATTTAGCTCAATTGATATCAATTGACATCCAATTTAACTCAATTTGACTCAATTGACACCCAATTAGACTCAATTTTACTCAATTGACTTGACACCCAATTGATGTGAACTGATGTGAATTGAGCTCAATTGCATCGAATTAGGCTCAATTGACATCAATTGACACCCAATTAATATCAATTGAGTGTAATTGATGTGAATTGATGTCAATTGAGCTCAATTGCATGGAATTAGGTTTAATTGACACCCAATTATTATCAATTGAGTGCAATTAAGCCTAATTCAGTGCAGTTGTAATCAATTGACACCTAATTCCATGCAATTGAGCTCAATTGAGTGCAATTGAGCCTAATTCAGTGCACTTGTAATCAATTGACACCTAATTGATGTCAGTTGCATCCAATTTGGCTCAATCGAAACCCAACTGATGTCAATTGAGTCCAATTGATGTTAATTGGCACCCAATTGATGTCAATAAGGTTCAATTGATGTTAATTGACACCCAATTGATGTCATTTACGTCCAATTGAGCTTAATTGACACCCAAATTATCTAATTGAAGTCAATTAGAGTCAATTGGACTTAATTGACTTCAATTGTGTTAATTAGATATTAATTGATATCAATTAATACCCAATTACTATCAATTGAGTCTAATTCAGCTCAATTAACACTCAATTTACACCCAATTGGGTGTGAATTGAGCTCAATTGTATCATATTAGGCTCAATTGACATCAATTGACACACAATCGATCACACAATTGAGTGCAATTGAGCCCAATTGAGCTCAATTGATATCAATTGTGATCAATTGACACCCGATTGATGTTAATTGCATCTTATTGGGCTCAATTGAGCACAATAGGATGCAATTAACACCCAATTGAGTGTCAATTGAGTGCAATTGAGCCCAATTGAGCTCAATTGATATCACACCCAATTGATGTCAACTGAGCTCAATTGAGCTTAATTGACATCAATTGTAATAAATTAACACCCAATTGAAGTCAATTGGGCTTAATTAATATCAATTAACATCCAATTATTGTCAATTGAGTCCAATTCGACTCAATTGATACTTAGGTTACACCCAATTTATGCAAATTGGGTGTAAATTGGGCTCAATTACGTCGAATTAGGCACAATTGACATCAATTGACACCCAATTAATATCAATTGAGTGTAAATCCAGTGTAATTGAGTCCAATTGGGCTCAATTGAGTACAATGATGTCATGGACAATTAAGTCAATTGATGTAAGTATAGTTAGATTTAATTGGTGTGTCAATTGAACTTAAGGCTAGCAAATTATATAAAACTTTTTTTGTGCCAAGAATTTTGAACTTTTGACATCATAAATGAGTCCAGAAGGCCCAAAAATGGTAAGAATGACTGTGAACATGATTTTTTTATTTTTTATTTTTTTTAATTTTTTTTTTCCCACCGGGAAAATGGGTTTTCCCGGCAGGCCCGCCGGGAAAACCCATTTTTTCGGTGGGATTACTGGCAAAGAAGGTTTTTGCAGGTCATAAAAAATGCCCGTGAATATACATTGTGATCACAAGAATTTTTATGTTATTAACACATGTTAATAACATGTTCACGTGTTTTCATTCACGTCAGTGAAATCCCTGTGGCCTATGCAAGGCCATCTCCCATAAAATTGATAATCATCTTTTGTGGGTAATAATCATCCATTCAGGCAATCTTTTCAATCAAATTCTTTTCACTTCAAATTCACTTGCACCCATAATTACTCAAAAGTATTTAAGGGGCTATTTTAAAGCCAAATCTTGTTATTTCAAACCCCAAGTCTAGTCACAATACCATCCACAATGCTTCACCAAAACCTCCTAGACCTGTTGTTATTTGTTACTATTGTCAAAAACCAAGCCACATTATGGTGCTACTCCAAGTTACTTCCTCCAAAGAAACCAATTGCTACAATCCACTACATCGAAGAAGCAGCTCGTGAGGCCGATTGTGACCTCGCTCCAGCTTGGACCGAGGATACTATTCATAATAGGGTTAATCAAGAATCAACTAACCCTCTAATTATTCCCCAATATTTCCATTCATTATTACGTATGAAAGGATCCATCATTGGTAGTCAAGTTTGCATTTTACATAATGATGAAAGCCTGCATGATTTCATTTCTAAAAAGCTTATTCAAAAATTACAATTGCACACCTCTCCTTCTACATATAAAGTCAAAGTTGCATTACAAGGACCTCGTTACAACGATAGATGTGAAGCTAAAAGTCTTCAAATTTAGATAGGCCATACAAAGAGCATTGTAATTTCTTGATTGTACCATTACATTCCACGGATATTATTCTTAGCATGCCATTCCATCACCACCAACACAATCCTAGCATTGACTACCACACTCACACTATGCAATTCATGCGTAATGGTACATTGATATCTCTTTCTAGAGATTCTTCACTTGAACTTTTTTCATTGATTACACACACTCAAGCAAAAAGAGCACTTCAGAAGGAAAACAATGCAGTAGAGGTAGATAAAGTCAAGCAAATGCTTGCTTGACACTAGCAACACTTTCTTGATTCTTTTCAGATTAGTTTGCTAATGATTTTCCACTTGACTTACCTCCCTCTCACCTCGAGGATCACAAAATATACCTTATACTAGGTAGTTAACCACCACATTGTGCACCTTATAGACAAAATCCTTTACAATAATAAGAAATTCATCATCACATTAAGGAATTGCTAGATAAGGGTTTAATTCGACCTTGTAGGTCACCATTTGGAGCCCCTATCTTGCTATTTCAAAAGAACAACAAGCCCCTTTTAAGGAATTGCTAGATAAGGCTTTAATTCGACTTAGTAGTTCACTATTTGGAGCCCCTATCTTGCTAGTCTAAAAGAAAATCAATACCTATTAAATGTGTGTAGATTATTGTGTATTAAATAAAGTGATCGTTAAAAAATTTTACCCTATCCCTTGAGTTGACAATTTTCTTGACAACTTAAAAGATGCTAGTGTCTTTAGTAAAATAGGTTTAAAATCAAGATGTTATCAAGTGCATATTGATTCTCTTAACATTTATAAAATTGCTTTTTGCACTTCATTTGGTATGAATTTTTAGTAATGCCCTTTGGCCTTACGAATGCACCAACTATATTTGTTCACATGATGAATAAAATCTTCTTAAATCACCACGATTTTGTAATTGTCTTTTTTTAATGACATTCTTATTTTCAGTCGCTTTGAAAAAGAACACGAGGATCATTTAAGAACTATTTTCAAACTTCTAAAAGACAAAATCCTGACAAAAGTTCTTTCTTTCAAACAAAAATTAAATATCTTGGACACATTGTTTCTACTGATGGCATCTGTGTTGACCCTAAGAAGATAGCAACTATTAGAGATTGGACCATTCATAAAAATGCCCATGATGTGAGATCTTTTCTAAGACTCTAGCTTCTATAGGAAATTTGTGCATAATTTTTCCCTCATTACCTTACCTTTGAATTTATTACTCAAAAAGCAAACTATTTTCCATTGGGGAGACATCCAACAAAAGTCTTTTGATCATCTCAAACATCTTTTGTCTCATGTGTCAGTCTTACAGCTACCTGATTTTGCTAGGTCCTTTTTTGTAAATGTTACTAACGTTACTGGATTTGATATAGAAGATATTTTAATGTAAGATGACCATCCCTTCAAATTTGTAGAAATTTAAAACCCTCTGAGCTTAATTACAGTACCTATGATAAGGAAATTTTGGTAGTACATGCTCTTCACATGTGGAAACACTACCTCATGGGTTTAGAATTATTAATAAAGAATGACTAGTAGAGCATTAGACACCTTCTTAGTCGGCCCTTGATCCCCAATCGTCATATTAAATGAGCCTCATTCATTCAAAGCTTTTACCCTATGATTTAGTATTGGGTCGTGGTAATGTTATCATCGCTAATGCTTTGAGTCGCAGTCTGTAGACCATCAATCAATAACATTTCTTTTATTCACATTCAATGTTTTGATGCTATGCATGAAACTTATGCATATTATCTTGATTTTTCAAATTCTTGTAATGCACTTATGTATAACAACTCCTTATCTTTCAATACTTACTCTTGTGCTGATGGTTTTCTATTCTTTGAAAAAAAGGTTATGCATTATTGCACCCTATAGAGAACTTGTTTTACAAGAATTATGCATAGGACATTGTGGCATACTCTCTACTTTGACTACTTATAAAGAAAACTTCTATTGGCCTAACATGAAAAAGAATGTAGCAAATTTTGTTTCCGATTGCATTATTTGTCAATGTGTTAAGCATCATCATGGAAAACCATATGGTCTTTTAATACCCTTGCCAATCACAAATGAACCAAGGGAAGAACTTTCAATGGACCTCCTTATGGGATTGCAGGTACATAATGATATGATATGGACCATAGTAGATAGATTTAGCAAACAAGCATATTTTGTTCCATGTAAGAAAACATTGATTGCTCCACTTGCTATACTAAGTTGTTATAAAGACTGTTTTCACTCATCATGGTTGTCCTAGACTCATTGTTTCTAATAGAGACTCCCACTTTTGTAATCATTTTTAGATATCTCTAATTTAGGTACTAAAATGGACTTTAGTTATGCTTTCTATCTTGAGACCAATGGCGAGATCGAGGCTACTAATAGCACTAGCATGGATCTTCTACAATTTTATACTATTACTTCACTCTCTAATTGGGATAAGCATTTGTATATCTTGTAATTTTCTTATAATAATACTCCCCATTTTTCTATAAGCAAAGCCCCTTTGAAATTGTATATGGTAAAAACTTACCTATCCTAGCCTCCTCTAGGATTGGAACACAGGTTCCACTGGCTACTGCTGATAATATTGCTTATGGCCATACCTAAATGTTGGCTGAAGTCACTCAATCTATTCAAAAAGCTCAAGAAATATATACCAAGTAAGTCAACAAGAAATAAACACCTATGCAATTTCATGAAAATGATTATGTCTAGTTACGAATTGAGAAACACAGACTCAAGAGCATTGAAAACCACCCCAAACTTAAACTCACTCCACGATTTTATGGGCCATTTAAGATTCTTGAGAGAAAGTTAATAATGCCTTCCGATTAGAAATTCCCTCTCATTGGCATATACACATCTCTTTTCATATCAATTTACTATGCCCATTTAAGGGAACTATTCCAGTTTACACTATTCTAGATGAGTCACCCCTTTTACAAGAAGACTCTGAAATTCTAGTTCCTAAATCAGGCATTGACCATAACCAGACCACAACCTATACTGGTACTATTTATCATCACCACTTGATTAAGTGCAAAAATCACTCTATTGAGAAAGCACAATGGCTCCCAGAATCATCATTGTCTGCCTACTATGGCCCGATTACTACTTATCATTCACAGTTGCCTTGATTTTAGTTTTAAGTGTATAGACTTGCCGATTGTGGTAGTACACTATGTACATAGACTCATTGATTGATGCAGTGTATAGATATCCACTCCTATGTGCAGACTCACCGATTATGGTAGCACACTATTAGGTCCATTGTGTGCAAAGTTTTACCAAATCAAGCAACACATGGTGTAGGAAGAAGAATCATTGATTGAGGCATCTTTCTCATGATCAACTGCTATAACGACAGTTCCATTTCAACCCCGGATTCTAGCATCTTCTTCTTTGTGTAATTCTAGAAAAGTTGGATATATTTTTATGCTATAGTTTTGAACAAGCAATTATAAAGAGAGAGATACATGGGGATTATTTTAATTATTTTTGTGTAAGATGATCATCACTCTCTTGCAATAGTTCATCTCTATATACGATAGCCAAGGCCTTTAGTGAGAGAGGAGTCTTGGTACTCTTTCCGTCCACTTTAGATAAGGCTCTACAAAAGACAAGTGATTCACTCAATTTCCAACTAACTTTGCGAATTGAGCCACCTTGAAGAACACCTTTCTCTATACCTTCCATCCTGGTAACTATGAGGACCACATTCTCAAGTTAGAAAAGAGCTGAGCCATTATATGTTCGAACTAGAACATATGCTAGCAGGCATCAGCAAAAGCTCTTGGTAAGGGTCTTTATGGTGTCTTGGTAAGTACTATTATTCATAGTAGCTTGCTATGTGGTGTAGTATACAATTTAATCATCAATCAATCAGTATATTGCTTGTATATTTTCATGCACTTATATAACCTGTGACAATGGCCATTCTATTGGAGGCGTTGATCTCCTTAGAGTAACCTCGCCTTTACAGTAGTGGAGAAGCTGTACTTCAATTAGAGTATGGCATCCTTAATGATTGCCAACAACTAGGAGAAAAAGTACTCGTGTGTTTGGATAAGCAGAGAGATTCCCAACACTAGGGAAACAACTTTGGGTCTTTAGACATTACCTGTTTATAAGGCTTTCCCTCCTCAATGGCAACACAAAGTTTTCGTTGATGAGCATTGCAAGAGATTTTGCATAGACTATGCTATTGCTAAAGTCTAATCCTTACTAGATCAAGGGTATACTTGAGTTACATAGTGTGAATTGCAAAGTGCCAAAGGTGCATGGGAAAACTCATTTTTTTCTCTTGTTGAAGACCAACTCTCCAATGTGTTGGGAGTGGAGCTCATTTTTTGCTGTTGGTGGAGACCAACTCAACAATGTGTTAGGAGTGGAGCTCATTTTTTGCACTTGGTGGAGACCAACTCTACAATGTGTTGTGAGTGGCGATCAAAGAGATCATGGTGAGAATGGTAAATAAGCATGTGCATGAGAGTACTCATACCTTATCCACAAGTTGCCACTTGAAGCAGAGAGCTACAACCAGAGTTGAATGTCTAGAAAGCCAGATCCTTCACTATCAGACTACACCCATGGTTGATATGGTCATGCATTCTCAAACATTATCATTGTCATTCTAGTGTTTGGTTTCCCTAAAAATTCTCGCATGCAACCAGTCTTGGGTTTACGATTTTAATGAATTCTTCTTATCCTCGCAAGAGCTCTGTATGTGGCTTTGTAGCATTTGTTGTTGCTGTCTATCATCAGCTCTGTTGCTTCATCACCAGAATTTGAAATGTGGTGGATAAGTTATTTAATCACCTGATCTAACTTTTGCAATCACTAATGAGCTTTACAATTGCCCAATTTGATCCTTTGATTTCATCATGCGGCGGCGATTCAACTCTAATTAAGTCAATGATTGAACTTTTATAATCGCTCGATTCTTGTGCATAAATCATGGGATTTTGCATGATTTAACCATGCGATTTAGTACCATTTCAATTAATGATCCAACTTTTTCAATCATCTAATTCATCTTTTTTGATCGTCTGGTTTAATATTTTGATCAATGATTCCACTTTTTTAATTGGTGATTTCACTTTTTAGATTGACGATTCAACTTCTTCAATCTCTCGATTCTATTATAGACTTCAATCATCGTAGACTTTAATCATCTGATCCAAGACTTTAATCGTCTAATCCAAGACTTCAATCATCCGATCCAGGACTTCAATTGTCGTCTGATTCGACTGCATACTTCAATCATCACTTCAACTTAGTAGATTAATATATCAATCAAAAACATCACTTCAACTTAGTAGATTAATATATCACTCAAAAACATCACTTCAACTTAGTAGATTAATTTATCAGTCAATAAAAAACCAAGGGCCTTCATTTTAAGATATTTTTGACATCTGTTTTTCTCAGATTCAACAATAGTAAGGTATGGCCATCAACTTATTCAATGATTTTCTTGGTATTCTTTCAAAAGAGAACAAGTTAAATGGACCAAATTACTCCCTCTGGAGCTTCACAGTTAGAAATATCCTTATTGTATGGGGTCTTGTCAGTGGTGGTGATGAGCCTCGTCCTGGCATAATTGCTCCTGCCACTCCTCAATGAGGTCAGGGCCCATTAGACCCAAACCCATGCCCCTCAAATTACTGATGATAAAAGAAGATGGGATTCTAATAATGCATAAGCTTTGGCATTAATTGATTTGTCTTTCTCAAAAGATCTATTGTTCCACACATATTCATTCTTATTAAACTTATAACTTTCTTGGGACACTTTAGAGACTATGTATTGGTAGGCTAAAAATGATGTATAAATTA
Organism: Cibotium barometz; assembly: GCF_041138505.1. NCBI lineage: Eukaryota > Viridiplantae > Streptophyta > Polypodiopsida > Cyatheales > Cibotiaceae > Cibotium > Cibotium barometz. The sequence goes on along the minus strand of NC_141058.1, from coordinate 54,789,012 downwards.
CTTTTCTTAAAAGGCAACTTGACAATATAAGAGAAGGATCCATGAATGAACACTTAACTAAGTTGTAGGACTTAAGAGAACAACTTCTCGACATTGATAAAATCATTCTTGACAAGAAAATGGTTAATATCCCCCTTAACTCTTTACTTGAATCGTTTCAATATTTCCCTCCTACTTTTTTTAAAGAGAATGCAGCCCCTCTATCCTACTAGGAGCTTGTTAGCTTATTGTTTGCAAGAGAATTAGCCTAGAATGAATGCCTCTATCAGTTCTACAGTGATCAAACTCTTGTCATCAAGGATAAAGGTAAGAAGTTCTAGTAGAAGCACAAGTAAAACCAATATTCTGAGGCTAAGGATAATTGTAATTAAGCTAAAGAATGTTACTTGTCAGTATTGCAAAGAGCCTGATCATGCAATTGAAAAATTCTTTGAATTTTAGAATAATAATAAGAAGAAAAAAGAATCTAACAAATGTTTTACTAGTTTCCCCCCTCCCCGAAACAACCGAGTGCTAAGAAAAAGGACTTTGTGAATGTTGTCCTTGAAGACTTCTCACTTATGGTTAAATTTGTAGCTTTAATCTTGAGTGTATTTCTTTAGACAATGTTGCTTCCAAGAACATTACTTCTCAGAGATGTTTAGTCAATAATATGGAATATGTGCAGGATGGTCACAGTGTTATGTGTGTCGAAAATGCCTCCTATCTAGTCAAATTATTGGTGAGCTTTACCCTATTGCTAGTGGTGAGGGTCTTTGTCTTCAAAATGTACTTTAAGTTCTAAGTAAAACGAAGAATCTACTTTGACTCAATCCTCACTCTAGCAAGGGGGTCTTAATGTTGAATTTATAGATGACAAATGCATTGTCTGTGATAAAGAACAAGACAAGCTTACTGGAACTCTCAACTAAGTTTTGTACAAATTGGACATGTATGACAAGTATGATGATGCTTGTCTATTGGCACACTTCATATGTAATGAAAGATGTCCAGTTAAACCATGTTAGGTTTGGCCATATACTATTGGTAATTTAATACATGTAACAAAACCCCACGGTCAATGCCTTGCGTTATCAAGACTTTGTAATCAGCAGTGCTGCTATGTAAGAACTTATCTCAATAGAAAGCTCAAGTTTTTTTATCTTGTCTCATTTTAAGCTTGTATAGTCATGGATTTTTGTTTTGGGACACATTTTAAAATCTATAAGTTTGAAATATATTTTATTAATGTACCATGTGCAAAATTGAACTCGATTGCACCATGTTTCTCTCACAGCAAGTTATAAAACACATAAGTGCAATTTTTTGTAAATTCTTCTAGAGAGTTTTACAAATTTACTAAATTTTTTTGTTCATTTGAATTGCAAAATTAAATTCTAAATTTGTAACTAAACTTTTCAGAAAAAACTAGATTTTTTTTTTCAAAGAATCCAAAACATTTTTTTTGAGCATGTACAAGCCTTCAAAGCCCTCCCCCAATTGCATGGGCCGAGAAGGCCCCAGGCCAGCACAGGGTGACCTGGGGCTCTATGTGTGCTGGCCTAGGACCTTCTGGGCCCATGTAGCCCCCCCGCGAGGCCAGGGGAGGGCTTGGAAGGCCTGCATTGGCTCAAAAAAATATTTCAAGTTCAGGCAGCACCCTCAAGGCTTGGGGGAGGGCTTGGAAGGCATGTATAGGCTAGACAGGCCCTGTGCTGGCTTGGGGCCTTCTAGGTCCATGCAACACCCCCAAGGCTTGGGGGAGGGCTTGGAAGGCCTGTATAGCCTCAGAAAAAATGTTTTGAATTGTTTAATTTTTTTGTAATTGATTTCAAAAATAAGTATAAAAATTCAATTAATTAGTTCAAACTCAACTACAAAATTGAACTCACTCCATTCAACTACAAATTCATAATCAACTGCAAATTCATAATCAATTGCATAGTTGAAAAATTCACTTCATGTAAAATTCAACTACAAAAATTAAAATTGGTCTCAGTGTAGATACTTTAAAAAAAGTGTATTTTTTTACTAAAACAAGGGATTACATGATAAGCATTACAATTTACATCTTAGTTTTTTTCAGTCTTTTGATTGCTTCTTTTGAGGCCTTGCGCTCTTCTATTGTTAAGGGGAAGAGTGCTCAACATGATGGAATCTACAATACAGTTGGCATCTCTCTCTCTCCTACACTTTCGGCAATTGTTGTATTCACAAGGACCTTGGAGCATAGCCTTCTTGAAAGGTTGCAAAAACGGCCGACTTGCTGATGACGATAATTTTCTCTGTATTCTTGGAGATGCTAGACAAGCATGACACTTTAGATAAGGCCTTGAGAGCAAAAAGTTAGAATCTTCCCATAGGACCAAAAGCATTGTGGGGACAACCACAATTTCTTTAGTTGGAATATGGCCCATGTAATGGGCAAATGCTGAGTTAGTTCCAAAGGGATCCCTTGTGTCACCCTTACGATGTGCCCAGGCATCCAACTCCATGGCATGCTGCATACAAACCACATTTTAGTAATCAATCATACCATGAATAAGAGTAAACAACTAGGGGTTATTAACTTACTGAGTGTAGTTCATCAGATGTTATCACATCTGGCTGCTCAATGTTAATTAACGACTTGTGCTCCTCCAACTATTGAGGAGGTGAATACACCAAGCTAACTTGGGGCAAGCTAGCTTGTACTTCTATGAATTCCTCCTCGGGCACCTGACTCTGATTAGTTTCTTGTATTTTCCCTTTAATAAATTGGACACTCTCTAATACCATACCATCAATTGGTACAAGTTGCTCCATCATGTATTGAGAGGATATATTGTTTTTAAGTGGACAATCTAGCCTGATGATAAGGAGAGACAAGCACTCATCTTGCTTTACTTTAAACATTTTTTCTAAAGAGAAACTCCTCTCCATCTACCATTGTGGAGCTAAGCGTACTTAGTGCTAACTTGGGAATATCTAGTGTTGCCCCTATCTCATCGGCATCTGGGGTGCATCCACAGTCGCCATTACTGATGATCCTTCTCCACTTGCCCGTGAGGTGGTACCTCCAGCTGTTTCTGCCTCTTTGTGTGGTGTTGAAGAAGAACTAAGGCCAAAGCTTGCTCTGACACTTGATCAAAGAGCTCGGGCTTTAGATCTACCTCCTTGTCCTTAACTGAATCCTTAACTGAATCAGCTAGGGCAACGTCATCGACCTCAACCTCATCATCAGAGTCTTGTTCATTCAACATGAGAATGAATGTTGAGATCCATGACAAAAAGTTGGTGCCGATGTTTCCCTTACCAAGGGCAGCCATTTCCTGAGTAGAGAGCACCTTGAAGTGCCCATCTTCTTGTATGGCTTGTTGGTACCTACACAATTTCTTAGGATAGTTTGCATCGATTTTGTTGATGTGACATAGAAGCTTGCAATGGACCCAGAGAGTGTTACTGTTGGGGATGATCATAGCAAAAAGCTTTATGTATGTTTCCATGTACTCCAAGGTCTCCTTGTAATCATGTTTGGCAACAAGGAGGCTAGCTGCTTCAAAGTCGATGGTGCGAGAGAATATGTGAAGTAGCTCTTGCTGGCCAGCCCACTCAATCCTCTTTAGGAATGTAAGAAAGTTCTCATACGCCATGGAATGACCCATTAGGATTGCGATGAGAGTGCAAGCCAAGCTATAGGGAATATATGCTAGCAAAGTGTGTGCAAATGCTAGTGATACAAATGACAAAAATGAGGGAGGTTCCCTATTTATAGAAAAAATCAGGGTTTGAAATTGACAATTTCACACTTAATGAAAAAGGGCCGACCGCCCAAAATACTTTATTAAACGTAGTTATTTTAATTAAAATACTTAATCCAAGTAATATATTTAATCAAACATATCCAAATAATAATTTTGTACAAACTTATCCAAATTGAACTTATTGCCATCATTCAAGCTTGATCCAAATAGTCTGTGCCATTCATCACATTATCGACCAAAAAGGAAAAAGTTGGATTACAACAAAAAATAATTACATTGACATTATCTAATTACACATTCCACACCCCCATCCCACCAAGAATCACAAACCTTTGAAAGACTTCTCCATATGTCTCCCAATCTACACAAACATATATGAACAAATATCACCAGATCATGGATGGTTAAGAAAAATCAACTCAAAAATCAATGAGGAAAAAGCTAATACCTTTCAACGTTCTATCTTGAAGCTTGCATCTTGTACTTCCTCAAATCCCATTAATTAGTAGGTGCTCTGGAACGTCTGCTAAGCTCCATTCTTTGCTAACATTGACAAGGTTAATAGTGCCATTGGGTAGTTTGACGGGTAGTTTTATGGGTGAATCAACATCATCACATGAATGCAATGGTATCCACTCTCCCTTTTTCTTCATCCATCGCTTGTAGTGAAATCGGATGTATAAATTTGAGCATGCTTTCAAACAAGTATCAAAGTGTGATACTTGAAATCACAACTTTGTAAGAATATACATCTCCCTTATGCACCCCTTCCAGTATCAAAGTGTGATACTTGAAATCACAACTTTGTAAGAATATACATCTCCCTTATGCACCCCTTCCACTATATCCCATGCATTTCCAAATAAACCATTCATCTGCTCAGATTGCAATTTCTTGCAAATAAACATTACTGGACTGTCTTGTGGCAAGAGCTTACAAAACATGTGCTCAAAAAGATGAATGGGAGCATACCAACTAAGACCTACTGATCGAGAGGTCTTTGTAAATTTTAAATAGGATTAGATATCACTAATCATCTTTTGTTTGAAGGCATCTACACTCCATTTGTCTGGGATTGGCCACTCTATAGAGCGTAATGAGGAAAATGGAAGCTTTTCAAGTCTTCCATAGTCTTTAGGCCTAGAGGAAACTATGTAAAAGTGTGAAAAAGAATATTCTACTTCCAAGAAGTGTCCTAGGGTTCTTGTTGTTGGGAAATAAAACCTCACCTATGGTAGAATAGAAAGCATTGAAGGTCCCTGTTATGCTCTTCAATGGTTGTTCCTTTATGTAACTTGATGGGAATATGTTTGCATACACAAAACCACTAAAAAAGAAGAAGTGAACAACAAGGGTATAACAAAATGATTTGAATAAAACCACATTAGTAACAAAATACTTACAATTACAAGGAAACTTGGTTTTTGCCATTTGAGGAGGAAGATGAATGTCAGAAGCCATGTAGACATGTTGAACCACTATCACCATGCCTTCATTTCGAGTTTTCTCGAAAGCTAGCAGTCTTCCCTTCCAATGATGTTCCAAAACACCACAAGCTTTGACTATGTGTGGCCCTCTTGAGCTTGGTTGTAAGTAGACCCAATCATTAACCCTGAATCTCTCTCCAACCCACATACCTATTGAAAATACAAGTGAATAGGGTGTGTGCGGGAACAAGCCCTTGGTTAGAGGCTGTAAAAGAGAATGAGTAAATGTGAAAGAACCTATGAAAAGGTGAGAAGAATCTATTGGGAGAGAATAAAGGGTAGTATGAGAAGATTTAAGAAGTGTGGAGATATTCTGGGAAGTGTGGAGATATTCTAGGAAAAGTGAAGAGGTGGAGTGAATCATGGAGAAATCAGTGGGATTAGATGCTTGATGTAAACTCTATAAATTGAGGCATTGCCCTAATGAGAATTTACTGGTTTTTGAGTATCCATGCCTACATTAATCTATTTGCTAATTACCCACTAATTACATCTTAATTATTTCCTAATCACTTTGTTAATGATGTTGATTCTAGTGTTTGATCCACCATAGCTCATCACAATGCTCAAATTTCAACAATACCTTGCTCATTCCTAAAGTTGTTAAGAACATACTCAAAGATGGAATCACTAGGTCTCCTATTCGATGTTTCCATGGTTGAGAACTTGCTTACAAGAGGATAAAGTGACTTAAGTGAGATTAGAGGAGGAATAGGGAGGTTAGAAGGCTGCTAGAGGACTAGACAAGAGCTTAGAGAGCCATTAAACCTTGCAACAAGATTTACAAAGTGGTTAGAGAGGGATTAAAGAGGTTATAGATTAGTAGAGATATGAAAGCTTGCAAGAGGGATAGAAACTTGCTACAAGATTAAGGAGAGGTTAAAGACACACAAGAGGATTGGAGAGAGATTACAAGCTCACAATAAAGATTAGAAAGATATTAGAAGGTTGTAGGCAAAATTAGAGAGAGATTAGAGAGGTTATAGCAAGATTAGTAGAGATATGCAAACTTGCAAGAGTGTTAACCCGATTCTAGGGTTAACAAGAGCTACCACCATGCTCAATTGTATGAATTGATTAGGGATTAATGAGATTAATTAGAGTCCTTGATTAGTGTAAAAGAGAAAAAGATTAGTGAAAGGATTAATCTTTAATTAATCCTTAATTTTTTTTAAACATAACTCATTAAGGCTAATGAGCATTCAATGAGTAGATGCTCATGAGTTGTCAAATTGCCCATTTTGGGGGTCATTTATGAAAGGTGTAAGGGCTGTCATCAAAAGATTGACTTTTTTTATTCCCACTTACTTTTTTGGGAAAATGCCCATACCCCTTTCATTTTAAATTCAAAAATATTCCCCCTTCCAAAAAAAAAGAAATTCGTGTTTCCCACTAGACTCCAAAAAAAAAGTCTGACTGTAAACAAAATTCCGGCCGTGAACAGAAATTTGGCCGTGAACGGAATTCTGGCCATGAACGGAATTCCGGCCATGAAAGTTCAGACGTGAAAAAAAAATTTAAAAAAATCAAATTTAATATTTAGTGGAGTCCGATTTCACGACGTGAAACATTGAACGTTTCACGGCGTGAAAACTTAAGGTTTCGCACGGAAAAAAAAATCGAATTTAATATTCCGTGGAGTCCGATTTCACGGCGTGAAACATTGAACATTTCATGGTGTGATAACCTAAGGTTTCATGCGGGGAAAAAAATGAATTTAATATTTCGTGGAGTCCAGTTTCACGGCGTGAAACATTGAACATTTCATGACGTGAAAACCTAAGGTTTCACACCCAAAAAATTTGAATTTAATATTCCGTGGAGACCGGTTTCACGGCATGAAACATTGAACGTTTCACGACGTGAAAACCTAAGGTTTCACATGAAAAAAAAATCGAATTGAATATTCTATGGATTCCGATTTCACGGCGTGAAAACCTAAGGTTTCACGCAAGAATTTTTTTTCAAAAAACTCGTGAAGTCTGTTGGTCGACATGAAAAGGGGGTCCATTGGCCACAAAGGAAAGGGGTCCGTCGGCCCTCTGGAAACCACCCCTGCTTGGAGGCCCGTATCTCCTAAATCATATATCTGATGAAGGCGTTCTAGGGCTCATCGGAAAGCTGACATCGAGCTCTTCGACTTTGGACGTGGCCGTTTGAAGTTAAAATCGACCATTTTGGCCTCCGACCAATAGCCTCGAAATTTGACCCCAAAATCGAGGTAAAAAACAGCCCAAAAACTACAAAAAATCATAAAATTTAGCGTAAAAATGACGTTGAGCCATATTCGGGCTACTTTTGAGGGTCTAAACGACGAAATCACAGACGACTCAAGGAAACAAACTTGTAGTACTCCAAAAATACTCTAAGTCCCTCATACAGAGTTTTTCAAAATTCCTTTTGCAACACCCTCAAAAACGTGCTGCAAAATAGGGAAAAAATTATCGAAATTGTTTTTCATCTTGATACAGTGATGGAAAATAAGTTTTAGGACCTCCTCTTTCATCTGGGAAGTTCCTAGCATACACTTTTTTTGAAAAAATATCTTGATGTTCATGTGCGTATAGTGCCTAAGCTAATTAGGGCAAACGGACACCCATTTGATCCAACGAAGAGTACGCCAAGCCTCTTGAGGCTGTAGCACGCTGTGGGAAAGTATAAAAAGCAAAAAAAAAAAAAACTGTGATTTCTCATTAAGGAGCATTTAGGCACCCTAACGTGGCCACAATAAAGAGATTGCCAGGGATCACACAAGGATTGAACCCAATGGTTGACAGCTTCGAGCCATTGAGATCTATGCCACAAATTCACCTCCCAATGCCATTGGCCATGCCTATAACAAGCGTGTCATCGGATTTTACACCCCCTATCACTTCCATCTCGCCAGGCTTTGGTCCCTCACCTAACATTCCCACAAATCCTATAAGTACCAACCCTTTCCTGGATGCTCACACCTTGGACATATTGATGACTATTCTAGGAAGGGGGGTGTCCCAAAAGGACTCAGTGAGTCTCTTCTAACAAGAGCACTCACATACGGTCTCAGTGATTCATACAGAAATATGTTCGTACAAATTTCTAAAATTATGGGCAAATATGACGAAACAACAAACCTTGTTCAATTCATCCAAATGTTTGAACAGAGATGTGAAGCCTTTGGAAATCTCAACTACCCACTAAGGTACATGCGTTGAACTTATGTTTAGAGGGAAAAGCTAGTTGATGGTTCATCGCATTAATGCCGACGATCAAGACTAACTTCAAAACCTTGAAATCAGCCTTTATACATGGCTTTTATAGAGACAAGGTGATCGATGGAGTGCAACAACAGAACTTTATTCAATTGAGCGTTAACCCAATGAATCCATTATAGATTTTATCCTTAGAATAAAACTCTTGGACTCATGTTGTGAGTCATGTGAAAAATTAAACGATGTTCAATTGAAGAGATGTTTCATGATGGACTTGAAGAATAATCACTTACACAACTTGATCATTGTATCCAATCCGAAAACATTCGATCAATGTTGTAAAGAAGCAATACATTTAGATGACAACATACTAGAAGATGATCATGCTATGAGGTGTTCCTCATCTAAACCAAGTGAAGCAATGGCAAAAGAAAGATCGACCTTGAATTGACATTCCCTAAATTTTATGCAGGATTGCTTACAACCTTACAAAAAACATCTCTAAGAGAAGATGAAAACCTTCAAAACCAGACATCCTTAATGCCTCTAAAAGTGAGGAACAAAATGCCTTGTGTCGAGTGCAATCACTTAACAACCATCCCAATCCTCATTGTGCATACAAGGCACATGTTCTTTTATACTGCATATATTATAAAACCTTTGACCATGATACTAAAAAGTGTCCCACTTCATCCACAATGGACTCAAACCTCCATCTCCCGTGCACCAATAGAAACAGTCCAAAGGGTAGAAACTACTCAAGAGACAGTTAATCGAACACTTCAGTGTTTCTATTGTCATGGACCTCACAAGGTGGTAGACTGCACAGTTTGAAATACTTCCATGCCCATAGCTACTGACACCTTGTGACCAATGTGTGAACGATGTGGCATTGATCACATATTCCAAGATTGCCCAAGACGAGTTACTTCAATGCAACTTGTCTCACAAAATACAACTCTTAACATCTTAAGTGTACAAAATGGGCAACTGGCCACGGTGCCCTTGAATGTGCTTACACGTTTACAAGCCAAGGCACGAGAAACAATCAAAAGGAATGGGAAAGACAATACCTCAACATGGGTAGAAGAACATGCTTTAAAAAAGAACCCAAAAGAAGGAGCAAAACCTTCTAAAACTAAGAAAAACAAAGGACAACAAAATGTTGAAACCAAGGTCTAATTAAAAGATAAAGAAAAGGAGCCTGTAGAGGACATAAACCCAAAAGGGGACATAAACACAAAAGAGCCAAAAGCTATACAAGATGCTGCAGAAGCATCCCACCTCAAAGACTACCACACAAACCTCGACACCCATATGTGCAACACGGAATATAAAAACCCAAAAGAAAATTCGATCTCATTGCATGGATAAACATAATGAAAAAATGACAAACCAAAGAAAGTCAGAGAATAAAACAAGTCCTAGTACATTACTAAGTGAGGATGAAACAAGTTCTTACTCTTCGCGCAGTGCACCACATAGACCAATCAAGAAACTAGAACCCACCCAACCACCCCAAATGGATAATAATGATCACATGATATATGCAGAATGCAAAAAGCAAGCTCAGGAGAGCATGCTTAGCTTGGTTGAATATCTTACAGGGTCACCGATTGTGATTGAGCCTCATAATGCCAAACCTAAAATAGTAACCAAGATACAAAGCCTAGAGGAGTACCACTTTCCCTTTCAAGAGGAAGACATACTCTCTACAGAGAGTCATTTGAAGCACATTGTATGAATTATACGTTTGAGTAAGCACATGAGGTACGAATTATACATTTGAGAAAGCACATGAGGAATTTGATAATTCCCTTATAGGATTAAAACAGTCTCTCAAAACCTCATTTGGAGGAATGCTCTTTTCTCATGATAAAGCCAACAATACATCATCAGCACTTGCACCTTTAAGGGCGCTCAACCTGAGTTATACCAAAATATAAAGAACTCCATAAAACAGGACTGTAAGGATTCACAAATTTCCAAACAGATCTCATTAAGAATTGTCAAAGGGCCAAGGGTGCCAGTGTACGCATTGGGTACTCTTGAAAAAGTTGAGACCCAAATAGAGGATTAAAGTGAATGGGAGTATGAAACAGAAATGGGATCTGAAGCCGAAACAATAAGCGAAACACCCACGGTTCCTTTGGAAGGTTCTATCATGGTATGGTTGGATTTTCCTACAGGCAATGATGTTAAGCTCAAATGTGCATTGATTAGCCCTCAAGCTAGTCATAACATCCTGATATGGGTGTCATTGGGACAACCTAAACTCATCCCTACAAGAAATAGTCTTGCAAAAGGAGCCAATGGACAAAATATTAAAGTTCCAGGTTACTTTAGATACACTACTCAAACAATCGATGGTGGTGATATGGAATTTACATTCCATGTTATCCTAGATTCCCTTGAGTATAATGTCATCCTTGGCGGAACTTAGGTAGGTGAATCGTTGTATTCACTAGATGAATCCATGAAAATAGTCACCTTGAACACTCCTGCAAAGCAATGTAAAATTGCTATTTACGGGAGGAAGAAACCTTGCAGGAGCTAAAACTTCCAACATATCTTACTGAAAAGATCCCTAGGATTCTGGTTGGATTGGAAATTACAAATAAAATCACCACAGCTCAATCACAACTTTATCCAACACGAGAGCACAATCTCATGACCCTCGAGCTATGGGATTTGTTAGGTCAACCAACACTCACGGCACATCCTGAAAGGATTAACTTTACACAAGACTTGAACATGCCATGTTTGGGGTTAGTTTCAATATACATTGTATGTTTAAAGTACCCCACTCCACAAGAGACTCTAACCTCATCATCATCAATCGACATCCACTCCACAAGAGACTCTAACCTCATCACATCAACAATGCCCATGAGTCTAAAACTTGCAGCCTCAGTGTTAACCAAAATTAAGAAGGGCCCCTAAGCTTCCACAGTAACCCAAAAGAAAACTCCACCAAGACAACCACAATCACGATATCTTAATAATATTAAAATGTGGGTGAAGAAGCAGCTACTTGTATCTCAAGGCTACAATGAAGGTGGAGAAGTAGCTACTTGTAGCTCAAGGCTACGATGAAGGTGGAGAAGTAGCTACTTGTAGCTCAAGGCTACGATGAAGGTGCCAATCAAATTTGGGTGCCTCGACAATCAAAATCTCTTCTCCACCTTCATTGTAGCTCAAGGCTACCATGAAGGTGGAGAAGTAGCTACTTGTAGCTCAAGGCTACGATGAAGGTGCCAATCAAATTCGGGTGCCTCGACAATCAAAATCTCTTTCCCAATGTAGCACTCGAATGCCAACGAAAAAGAAAGGTACTCAGAAACACAATCCACAAAAGCCTATGCGAGTTCCTCACAAAACTCCACCGAGTCATCAAGTGTGGGTACCAAAAACACTGCTACACGCACAGGGGTACTACCAAAGAAATACCAAAGCTTGGGTCCCATAGCGTATCACAAAGTCCCCTAAGCTTACACAAAGAAGAAAGCCTCAACACCAAGCACATCGGCCACAAATTTATAGTGTTCATCAAAGATGGGTACCCCTCTGGATGTGAGAAATAAGTGCATAAGAAGCAGTTGCTTGCTTGCAAGTCAGGACCTAGATAACCCCCAAAAAAATCTATCGAGGTCAAAACCTGCAACTTCACGTGAGGTCAAAACTTGCAAATTCACGGAATTCCATCTCACAGAATTACAATTCACAGAGTTTCATCTCACGGCTTAAGAACCTGCACTTTCACAATTTAAGCCTCATCACGGATTAAGTCATCTCACGCATTAATCTTTTCCAATAATCTTCAATAGCCATTATATATCTGTTAGCTTATTGCTTACTATTCTTTTGGCTAAATTAATGTAGCAGGTGCTCCATGAGTAAATACCCATACTCATGCACTGGAGAACATTTGCACCAAATCCTCACCATTGACAACTTCCAAGTACATCTTTGGATGGGGGGACCATGGTGGGCGATGAAAGCCTGGTCAATGGTACAACCCATCACTTGGAATTTTCCTTCAAATTACAAACCTCTCCAAACGAAGCCACCATCTTCACAAATCAATGATCTTCAATCCTTACTGAAGATAGATAATCTATATTCACCTTCTTGCAAGTCGACGTAATTCTTTTAATCCTCACTAACAAGTGACTACTTCAACACAAAGCAGTTCAATAAAAGTCTATATGACTCAATTCTTGTACTTCATATAAATCTGCTTCATAAGGCAACTTAAATATATATAAAAACATAAAAATCACATAGGCAGAAAAAGTCAAGAACAGGTCCTACTCAACAACATTTGGCAAGAATCCTGCCACATAAAGGGACATCTCAAAGGCCAAATTCTTTAAATGATGAATGGCGCTTCAATGAATCAAATGAAGAACTGAGAATCACCATCTCGTTCTCATGATTAAGTCTACATTCCTCTGGATCCTTCCCTCTATTTTCTCCTATTATTAATATCTCTTAGTGTCCCCACTAATAAAAATCACATGTAACATTGTCGATGATTACCAAAAACAAATTGCACCCAAAAAAGGGGCTCAAACAAATATAAAAAATACAATCATTTGCAAAAAACCCCACCTCGTTAGGAATTCCCAATACACCACTAACCTCTTCATTCATTAACTAGCTTTTCTTATTTCTTCCGGAGGAACAAAGACCATTGAACGTCATTCAACATCAATGCCATCGATAAAGTTTGTTCATTCTCCCCACACAGCGGTCTTCAACGTGATCACGTGGATGTGATCGCCATCAAGAAGGGGAGATTGTTAACCCAATTCTACCGGCATTATCTTACATCAAGGAGTCACGGGTGAATACACCAAAGGGTCATACATTCAAGATATGAAGCCATAATGTCCAAAGCTACAACTTGGACGGGTGCTCGTAATGGTGTCCTGAAGTATTTATGGCGATTCTCGCTTCAAGAGAATGTGGAAACAAGATAGGATGAAGTCCTAAAGTGATGTACTTCATGGATATATTATGAGAGTAGTCATTATAATAGCATTAGGCCTCTTATGAGCCTAAAGTGCTTGGCCGGCCACAATTTAAGTGAGTGTAACACTTATGGCCATGTATATAAGTGAATTTCTCTCATAATACAACATACTCTCCCATTGTGTAATTGAGCCTTGCTCTTGCTAATTCTCTTACTAATCTCTCTCCCTAATGCATGATAGTGAGTGTGTGTGAGTGAAGTGAGGTGAGAGGAGGGACGAGGACCCCTAGTGCAATGCAGCGGTGTGACAACGCTTGCGGGAGATGTGGTGGAATTGCTTCTCAAGGAGTTTTAGAGCTTGGAGGCCTTAAGGGTTACGAGCTCGGCTATTGGAAAGATCCTCACAACAGTTATGGTTCACCAGGTAATCTCTTTTTGGATGTGTTTCAAGGAGGGTTAGGGTGAGCCATAATAAAGAGGATTTGAAACTTGTTGCAAGATTAAGGAGAGATTAAAGACATACAAGAGGATTGAAGAGAGATTACAAGCTTACAACAAATCTTAGAAAGAGATTAAAAGGTTGCAGGCAAGATTAGAGAGCTCTAGGACTAATGGTTTACAGGTGTAATTTGTTTAAGAGCATAGAAAGGGGCTAGGAAGCTTGGAGAATCCTTTTTTCACTATAGAATAATATGAAAGTACTTTTTTGGGGATAAAATCACATTTTTGGAGGAGGAAAAAGTTTTTAATTTTTAAGGTTACCTTTTGGCCTTGCAGATCTGGTGGGGCCCAAGGAAGGTGAAGTGACACTAGTGGGGCTACTAGATAAAAAAAGGTGATGCGATTGGGGATACTAGGGGGACAAGCCTAAAGTATATCAACAATAAATACCCCTACTTTAGGTCCTAAAGCTAGTGGATAGAATGTGCACTCCTCCCCCTCCCATTGGTCCAAACTTGATTAAAATGTCATTAAAATTAATCCTAAAGGGTCCTTTTGGTAGTCCATATTTCCTCTAATGGTTGCAGAGTGAAGAAAAGTGTGATAAATATTTGGTTTTTAGTTGTTTTGGTGTGGGAATACTGGTATGTGAGTACTTAGGAAACCTGGAGGGAAGCATTCCAATCAGGTTTTGTTTGATTTTTTAATTTTTGCTACATTCTACTTTTTAGGTGAAAAACTAGTGTTAGATTTTTTACTTTTTTCTAAAATCATAAAAAATCAAAAAAAATATTGTTATTTGAGCTTTGCTAAAATTTTCATTACCTTAAAGCTATAGTCAATAAACTAAAAAATACCTTCTTAGTACGTAAAAACTAGATTTGGATCTTTAAAATTAAGATCAAAGTCAATTCCTAGTTTTCCATGCCTTGGAGTTTTTCCCAATCGTAAAACCCAGAGAAATTCATGCCAAAAAAGTCCCTAAAATCATGTCATGATTTTTTGAATTATCTAAAATAGAAAATCTTATTCTCTTATCCTTAAAATCATTTGACATCCAAACTAGAGTTTTCCATGGCCATGGTGAGGCGAATATATCAACTTTTTCACGCATGACTATCTCTTAGATACTCATGTCGTGAATTTCTTGAGAAAATCATGTTAAAATATTTTCATCTTTTAGGGATTTTAAGATGTCCACACAATCTAAATTGATTATTTAAGCTCATTCCAAGTGAATTTGATATAAAAAAATTAAAGAATTTTGACGTGAAAAACTAGAGTTTTTCATGACCATGAGTTTCTCGAGAAATTTACGCCAAAAATATTTCATCATTTTGGTCTTTCAGGGTGCCTATATGGTTTGGACAATCTACTAGACTTGATTACTAATGATTTTACACTTAAACCTTAAAATAAATTTGACATGAAAAATCAGTTTTTCAAGACTATCTCAAGTTATTTGTTAATGAGATGTGACCATGGCGAGCCAAATACAATTACCAATAGATTTAGAACAAAAATAAATTATATTGACATGTTATATAATAAAGATACATCTTTTTGGTTTGTATATGGATTGTGTTTGTGAATTCTTAATCTTAGATATTGTGATGGGTGTGAGAGTAAAAATATATCTTTATCATTGGTGCATATGATTTCTATGTTTGGGAAGTGACGATAGGGGGACAAGGTGAGAAACTCTTTTGTTGTACCCAAGCACAACCCCTTTACATTGAAATTGAATTGAATCCTATGTGTAAGATTCCTCCCCCAGCCTCTCAGGATGTCCAGTATCGTCCCCTGTAATCAAATCCCTCTTTAGAAATATAAAAGCTCTTGTTTCTACCAGTTTTAGCCTAGAGAGAGAAAATATTCTAGAAAGATAATATTCAGATTTTAAATATTTTTTGATAGAAAAATACCTCATCTTATTAAAATAAGTTCCCCTGAAACAGAAGTTCAAAAAGATTTTCAGAAGGTGCATTAGAAATTAAGTATAATCTGTTCAAGAGGGGTGAAGATTTTTTCAAAATTTTAAATTAAGGTTCCTATGGACCAATAAGATTCATCCAAATGTAGGAAGGAGATAAATGAATAAATAAAAGAAAAATCTCCCAAATATGAGTAAATACTCACATAAGATGAAGAGTTGACTAAGGACAAGGTTAATAGTTAAAAAAGAGAGATATTTAGGTGCAATGATGCATTTTTGACACCTCTGCATGGGGGAATTCCCCTCATGAAGAGGGCACCTATTTCACATGCTTGAATGAGTTTTAAACTCCCAAAAAATGGGATATTTTTTTATCTCTCCTTTCTCCTGTTTCAACTAGATCCAAAAAGTAAGCAAAACTGACCTAAAAATGGTCAAAAATTGACCAAACTGATCTGGAAAATTCTAGAATCAGTTGGCTTGGTTAGAGGCTCACTTTTTCCTATAAATAGAAGCCCTCCCCTTTGTTGAAACTTAATAGTGTTTTATGCACTGTTACTCTGCTCCCAAGCCAAGAACTATGAATTTATTAATAATTCACTAGTTTTTGACATTTCCCTCTTCCAAAGATTGGTGGCACTCTTGTTACAAACAAGAGTTGAACCCTCAAACCATCAAGCCAAAAGAAAGCTCCAAGAAATTATGTAAGTAGAGATTCTTGTATTTTTCTTTATTGATTTTATGTTTTTCTAATGTTTATGATCGTTTGAAGTGATAAATGGATGTTTTGCCTTGATTGAAAGGCTTTTTCCCTCTCTCTTCTTAGAATCAACCCTGCTTTATCCTAGTTAAGTGAAAATTGTTGGAATTAAACTTTTTATAATGTTTTCTCTTTTATAAGTGGATTTTGATTAGTATAGATTACTTTAAATCAATTAGAGTTAATTTTTAAGACAAAATTAAGTAGAAAATTTTAAAAAATGATCAGCCATACAAAGGAGGTTATGGCAAAATTTTTGGAAATGAGAATTATCTTTTATTATGCTAAAAGAGTAATTCCTATCAATTCTATACTCTAAAAGTATCATTTTCATGCATAGAAGATGCATATTTATTATTATTATTTTTATGCATAAAGGAATAATTTTCTTTTATTATGAAAGTGTTACTTTCATCAAAATAGATTTTTATGCATAAAGGAATAATTTTCTTTTATTATGAAAGTGTTACTTTCATCAAAATAGATTTTTATGCATAAAGGAATAATTTTCTTTTACTATAAAAGTGTTACTTTTATCATATTTGAATTTCATGCATAGAGGTATGCATAAAAGATTATTATTTTATTGTAAAAGTGTTACTTTTATCGTATTTGATTTTCATGCATAGTAGTATGCATAAAAGATTATTATTTTATTGTAAAAGTGTTACTTTTATCATATTTGAATTTCATGCATAGAGGTATGCATAAAAGATTATTATTTTATTGTAAAAGTGTTACTTTTATCATATTTGATTTTCATGCATAGAGGCATGCATAAAAGATTATTTTTATTATTATAAAAGTGTTACTTTTATCATATTTGATTTTATGCATAAATTAGATGCATAAAAGAGATTCTTTTATATTAAAAGAGTGATTTTCATCATAAATGATTTGTATGCATAAACATATGCATAAAAGATATATATTTTTATATTAAAAGTGTGATTTTCATCATGTATGATTTTATGCATAAATTAGATGCATAAGAGAAATTCTTTTATTCTAAAAGTGTAATTCCTACTAAATTGGATTTTATGCATAGAAAGATGCATAAAGAAATCTATTTTTATTTCAAAAGAGTTATTTTCGTCAATTTTGATTTTATGCATAGGAAGATGCATAAAAGATTGAATTTTAATTCAAAAGTGTCATTCTCATTTAAAATGAATTTATGCATAGGAAGATGCATAAAAGATTTATTTTTATTTTCGAAAGTGTTATTCTCCTTAAATTGGAATTTATGCATAAATAAATGCGTGAAGAGATCTTATATCGAAAATAAGAATTCTCTTGTATTCTATAAATAGATATGAGGATGTGAAACGAATCAATTAGATGAAAATGAACGAGGAATAGATGGAGATGTATGTATGTGAAAGAATAGATGTAGTTATATGTATGTGAAAGAAATGATGTAGATGTGGAATGTGGATATGGATGTATGGATGAGAATGTGAATGTGAATGTGGATGTATGTGAATGTGAATGTGGATGTGTGAATGTGGATATGGATGTAGATATGGAATGTGGATGTGGATGTATGTAAATGTGAATAAGGATGTGGAATGTGGATATGGATGTCTGGATGTGAATGGAATGTGGATGTGGATGTATGTAAATGTGAATAAGGATGTGGAATATGGATATGGATGTCTGGATATGAATGTGAATGTGAATGTGGATGTATGTGAATGTGAATGTGGATGTGGATGTATGTAAATGTGAATAAGGATGTGGAATATGGAATATGGATGTCTGGATATGAATGTGAATGTGAATGTGGATGTATGTGAATGTGAATGTGGATGTGTGAATGGAGATATGGATGTAGATATGGAATGTGAATGTGGATGTATGTGAATATGAATGTGGATGTGTGAATGGGGATACGGATGTAGATATGGAATGTGGATGTGGACGTATGTGAATGTGAATGAGGATGTGGAATGTGGATATGGATGAATGGATGTGAATGTGAATGTGAATGAGGATGTGGAATGTGGATATGGATGAATGGATGTGAATGTGAATGTGGATGTATGAATGTAGATGTGGATGTGGATAAGGATGTATGAATGTGGATTTGGATGTGGATGTATGAATGTGGATGTGAAAATGGATGTATAAATGTATATGTGAATGTGGATGTACGAATGTGGATGTGTGTGTGGAATAATGAATGCAAATATGAATGTGAATGGATATGAAGTCGATTGGATGAGATGAGATGTCATGTGAATCAGAATGTGAATGAATAATATAAGATCTGAACGAATGAGATATAATGAGAAATGGATGTGAGGAGACGTAATGTAAATTAAGAAAGATAAGAATGGATGTTATGTGAAGTGAATGAATTCTATGTGATGGGATAGAAAATGATGTATCTGGTCAAGAATGGATACACATATGAATTGGAATTGGATTAAATAATATGGATTAATGTGGAATAATGTGGAAAGATGAGAGTTCAATATAGAAACCGTATTTGTGACCTGTTTGTAAATGACTGTTTTATGTCAAGAATGCTGGGGAAGCATTTTGACCATCTTGTGATTAAGGTCGTGGAGACCTAACTGATAAAGTTGTAACTACTGACGGAGAGTCAATGGAGGACGTCTCGCGTAGCAAGGTCGGCCGAGGTCTTGACCAGCCTCGGTGTTCGATTTAAATGGTGAGCTTCCGGTACGGTGGTGAGGGACCAAGGAAGCGGCCTATGAGTGAAGCGCTAGGTGACCTGCGAAGGATCCTAGAGGTGCTGACCATACGGTGCTGCTCGGGCTCTGGCCCCTGGGTCGCCGAAGATACCCACACGTGCGTCGTGGAAGATATTGGAACGAGGAGTAAGAGTTGTTTTCTGAAACCGGGCATGGATCTGGTTGATTGACCTTGCTGGTCCTTAACGGATGAGTCCCTGGATCTCTTATATGGATCTATTGATTGATCTTGCTAATCTTCAACGAGGATTCCATCTTGATTTTTATATGTGAAAATATTGTCGGGTACTATGAGCTAGGAACTATTGAAAAGGCCCTTGAGTGAACAAGTGGTGAGCGTTCTGGTTGCCAATGATGCCATAAGTGCACCAATGAATGTATGATTGGAAATATAGATTCAATCAGAGATTTTGAGGATTGTCATCAGTGACATAATGGTTTCATTAAAGGATTATTTTAAAGTTAGCTGATGCTGAGAAAAAGGCAATTTTATATTGGGTGTGTAAGTGGTGTGACTAGTTTTATGTTTGCATGAACTTCCGGCTAGGGGACCTGGGAACTCTTTTCCCTAGTACCCGGGACAAAACCTAACCAAATTCCTAATTGGATCCCATCACTACAGTGGTTGGGCGGTTGACTAACCCATGGGACTAGATGGGGTTAGGCTGGACTGATGGATCCTTAAATCGAAACTTAATTTCTGTTTAGTTCGATAGATGAAGTAAATTCCGGACAAAAATTATTCTATGGAAAAAGGATCAACGGCTGTACCTCTCGACGATGAGGAAAAAAGCGTTGGTCTCTATGATCCAAGTGCAATCTGTCCCTTGATCTGACTATGGAACTTACAAGTTTGGTCAGATCAGTTCAGTTAGTTAAGGCTTTTGACTACGTTAGGAAAAAGTTATCCTGGTGGTGGGGATGCATGACATTGGTCACCCAAAACATGCTGTGAGCCCTTCTACACCATAACAGTGAAGTCAAACTCAAGCAGGATTAGTAACCATCTAGTGATCCTATCGGCTGTACACAGTTTGTTCATAAGACAAAGGAGAGCCTGATGGTCTACAAAGAAGATGAATTGAGTTGCTAGAAGGTAATGGTAAAACTTTTTTACTGTGTAGACCATTGATAACCCCTCTCACACACCTAATCGCAAAGGAAGAGGCATCGATGTGGACGTGAAATATGATTTCCCAATATCAAGATGGGAGCGCTTGCCAAGGCTTTCTTCAAGATTTTATATGCCTATTGGCATATTCCTTTATCCACTCAAAGATGATTAGAAGTCCATAAAGGGGGCAAGCAATGTCGGTGGACACAAAGATGAAACATCGATAGTACCCAACATGTCCCGTGAATCGCTGGACTCCTTTGAAGTTAGTTGATGTGGTGGCAACTCAAGAATGAGTCGCAACTTGCTGCCATCTGCTGTGGAGATTCCTTGAGACAATGTGTCCCAATATGACTCCATGCCGAACCCATAATTGGCATTTGAGAGGGTTCAAGGAGATTTGGTAGAGCCGACATCTCTCTAGCACTTTTTGTAAACACTCTAGGTGTGCTTTCCAAGTGGATTTGACACAAAGGTCATCCATGAAGACTTCAAGGAATTTTTGTAGATACTCCTTATAGGTTGTGTACATTAGACACTGAGGTGCATGGGGAATTGGTTAACCCAAAAGGCATGACACGATATGTATACATGCCCCATTCAGTCACAAAGGTTGTTTTGTGTTGGTTCTTTGAATCGATCAACACTTGGTTATATCCAAAGAATCCATCAAGGAAGTTGTAGGCTTCCTTTCCTGTAACTCTCTTGAGCACATGTTCCATGAAGTGCAAAGGATAGTGATCCCATATTGTGACGACATTGACCTTTTTGAGGTCTATGCACACTCGCACATTTTCATTCTTCTTGGGGCACTATCACTATGGGTGAGACCCATTTAGTGTGCTCTATCTCGTAGATGAAGCTGGCCTATGAGTCTATCAATTTCCTCTCGGATCATCTTGGAGTATTTAGGATTCATGAGGTATTGTCTCTGGTTTATTGGTCTCGCTCCATCTACCATATGAAACTGGATGTTAGCTAAAATTCATCACCACAAAGGTGTGGCAGAAGCTGGTCCCGAGGATCTTAATCTTCACATCCTTGAGGTGGCTCCATCAGCAAGTTTCACCACCAATAAGGTTATGTCATCCATGGTAGGTGCTCCCCATTTTTCCCAGCATTGTTTAGTGACAATGCTTACTCTAGCCCCTCCATCTAGGATAGCGATGACCTGAAGGCTATCAAAGGTTATGGATAGTGTTGTGTTGAGTTCATCTCCTTCAAAATACTGCTTGAGTTTGTTAACTTAAATAGTGGGGGTGCTAGTGATCCCACGGGGCTCTATGAATTCATCTCTGTCAGTCTCAATTGAGTTGTCGAGCTCTGTAGGCTTTTGCATTCCTACCCCTAAGCATACGTCCATCCAATCTTTTAAATCCTTTCATAAGCTTGGGCTACCTTGGAGTAAGGTGCCAATGAGGATTTGGATTTGTGAAGAGAGAAAGGAGGAGAGACTTGCAATGTCCCTAGGAACGGATCTAGTTTCATGGGTTGGATCATCTTTGTCTACTTTGAGGCTCTTGCAGGTATAGGGTATTGGGATTTGGACTTTTGTATTTATCATTTTTGGGCAATCACCCCCTAGGTTTTTGAGATACTCTGCAACACTAGGTTTCCTTGGTGGGGGTATCTACAACAATTGTGCTGTCGATCGAGGGGGTTTTTGAGGGAGTGCTTGGTCTTGGAATCCTCTACTCTGTTCCTGAACTTCCTCATTTGGTCTTATGTTGGAAATCGAAGGGCATGAATTGAGGTATGCTGTCAAAGGCTTGTCCTCTAGTTGAGCAAGCCAGTCCCTCACCATCTCTTGAGGTACCTTTAGCCTTTCCTTTCCTTTTATGGGTTAGGGTATTCGGCTACTTCTTGGGCAGTTGGTTAGGATCAATCAGCTCTCTAGCTAAGGGGGCTGAAGGTAGCAGTTGCTCCTCTTCACAGATGAAGAGGTTGATGCATTGGTGGTTGTTCCATCTTTAGACTCGCTTTTTATGACTACATGGTTATCCCCTTTTCCTATATTTGTGGCCTTATTTGGCAAGCGCCTTGGTGTGCATGCTTGTTCTTGGACATTCTTCTAGGATAGAACTTTTGCATATCCCTGATTTTGCAAGGTCGATGCCTTGGCTGGCAGCATGAGCTGCAGCCCTTCTTTTATTTTGCAATCTGGTCACTGCATTAACAGGGACCGTGTGGATGAAGCCATCTCTTAAACTTAGCAAATTAATGTTGGTGCTAGGATTAGCTTCATGGACTTTTCCCACTGTGCCTGCTCTCAGTGAAGCGGGCGGACAGTCCTTGTACATATGGTCAATTTTGCACCCTATGCATAAAGGGGTTAAGGTGGAAGAAGTCACTAGAGTACTTGCTATTTCCTTTTTTATTAGACACTGAGTGACTCTGTGAGGTCTTACACAATGATAGCATTTCATGGGTGGTTATTTAGCCACATTGTTCAAGTCCCTTCCCTATGGACTTGGGGTGGCTAGGTATATTGGGAACATCTGGTGACTTAGAATCTTGGAGGGTGGAGTATTCGATTAAAGGGGCTCGAAGGTGGTCCCTTCACATCAGCTTCCCCCTCATCACCTTATTCAAAGATTTTAGTCAAGGTTAAGTGACGAACATGGGTGATTCTAGGTGGAAGTATAGGGGGTGGTAAGGGCATTTTTGGTACCCTAAGAATTCCTCTCTGGGCCACTTTATGGCCTGCTTGAGGTGAATTATGCAGTGCAAGTGCTGGAAAGGCCAACGATTGTTGGCAAGGCTTGAGGTAGGGCTCGAGCTTGAGCAGCTCTTTGCTGGTAGAAATTTACAATGTCATGATTGCCCCATCTTTGGCAATAAGTGCAGTAGAGAGTGGGATGGGGTTTCAAATATGGACACTCCATGCTAGTATGGTTAGCTTGACAAATCAGGCACCGCACTAGTTCCCTCTTGGGGTAAATATGGGGTTGGCCAACTCGCCAACTCTCCCAATGCTAGGTTATTTGCTGTATCAATGCCGCTAGCCAATTGTTCAACTTGTTGTCATGAGGTGGTGGACTCCTTGCTTTTCCCATCAGATCTTTTGTTGTTAGTTGTTTTGATAGAAGCCTCAGACATGCCCTCATGCAGTTCTCGGGAATGCATTCCCTTGAAATTATCCTTAATGTCCATAGCACTCCTACAGCATTGCTCAAAGGAAGTGTGAGCCATAGCATACAAGAAATTATGCAAGGGTACATCGTCGAGGCCTTCAAGGAATCTCCTGATCTGCCTTTCATCAGAGAACTTATCTCTATCACCAACGAGAATGGAGATACCTCACTTGGTTGATGTAGTCCTAGATGGTTTCCCCATCCTTATGTTTTATGTTTGACGCAACTGGACTCCATCAGGTTCCTTGGCGAGAGTATCCAACTTTTAAGTCCTCTTTCAAGGCTTCAAAGGTGGCCTTATCCTCTACCTTTAGGGATCTAAACCATTGGCCAACTTTGCCATCTAGGGTGAGGTTGAAGGAACTCACCTTAACTTAGTCATCCACGTGGCTGAACGCCTCATAAATCTGATTAAACATTTCTAAGTGTGGTATGGGATCTCTAGTTCTATCGAACTTGGTGATTAGCTTAGAGATGTTGGCTGGTTTGTTTCTCTTTTGTCTTGGCCCTTGTACCGGCTAAATTGGTGTTGGAGGTGTGATTTTGGCAAGCTAACCCCCTCCCTATTTCCATAGCTATCCTCACAACATTTCAAGAGTTAGTCCTATTCGTGGTTGGCGGGTGCTGGTTGGGGGGTAAGATAGGTGGGGGAGCTAGGCCAGGTGGATAATATACCATCGGGGGTCCTTGTCTCAAGGGAGGATTGGTTTGTGCTTTGTAAGGTCTCGTATGGTATCCAGGGTACATCCCACGAGGCGGGTACTGTTGGTGCAGTGATGATGCAACAGGTTGATATGATTAGGACAAGTAGGCTCTCTCTCTTTGATAGGATGTTTCAAGCCCTTGGAGAGCTAGTTCTTGACCTAGGTTTAGCAATGGCCTATGGTTTTGGTATGAGTTGGCCATTCCACTGGTGGGCATGGCTTCCCAGATTGGTGGATTAGTCTGAGTTAGGTTACTTTCTCTTTTCCCCATTTTCGTTTTATGGTCCAGAGGTGGCGTGGGCTCTCCTTTGGGCTAGTGTTCGATGCCTCTAGCTGGGGATATTTTTTGGTGAGATTCCTATAGTGAGCTTTTTTGCTATTTTTGTGAGCTTTTCTAAAGCTAGTTTCTCATTCACAATTTGTGGTGGCTGGGTGTAATGACCTCTCCTACACCACCTATAAGCACACAAAAAGAGAACACAATGGGATTAGAACTGGGGGACACTAAAATCCCAGTGCCAAGGGCACCAATCAGACCTGCACCTGCCCTCTTACCTCCAGCTATCTTTGTTGGACACTTCAACACCTTCCCAACCTCCCTATCTGGTCTAGCTCCAAGGGCACCAAATCAGACCTGCAGAGCACCTACCCTCTTATCTCTACCTTTCTTTGTTGGATACTTCAACACCCTCCCAACCTCCCTATCTGGTCTAGCTGCCTTCTTCAGCTGTCCTCCCAGATCAGCTTTGACCTCCAATACCTTTCATCTTCCATTTCAGAGTCTCTTTTGACCATAGCTAACATATAGCTAGCACTCGAGCTGACACATAACCCTTCATATTCTGACTCCAAATGCCTCCGCCGCCGCTGGTTCCCAAATGCCTCTACTGGTCCCCAGATAAAAAATTATCCTCTGGGATCTTCTGATGTCCTCCAGCATTAGCTGACCTTATATTCTCAACCCCATGACCTTCTTGGTCCCTCTACTAACCTTCTTCTAACCCTTCTTTGACCTTCACTCATTGATGAGAGCCTTAACAGTCTGAAGCAGAACTAGCTAACTCAGAAGCCTTGTCTGACACAAAAAGCTTCTCAAATGTGCTTAGACTTTTACAGGCCCTCAGGAACCTCTAAACTTGAACAGATATCACACTACAGACTCTCTCTACTGACTGCAAGCTAAAACCGAGTTGCCTTTGAAATGATTATCCTATCAAGGATGACCAAACTGACTCAGTTGACTCAAGTTATCTCTTCTTTGTGTTAGTAGATGACACTTCTAGCCCCACATAGCACTTATACTAAACATGTATCCAACCTCCAGGACCCTTAGAGAAAGCTGACTCAAACCTATTTGTAGCTACCATAAAAACACCGCTCATGTTATAAGCACCTTTGACTATTGACTGTGCTGACTCCAAACTGTCAGCTCTGACCCCCCACAAGCACTTCCCTTCAGCGTGTAGACACACCAAACGAAGAAGTATACACAAACACATTAGGGAAAATTTGGACTCACTTTTGGGCCTTTTAAGCTCTTTCAGATTCTAGGGAATATTCCATAAGGACCAGTGAGGGTGAGGCTTCCGTTTACGAAACTTTTGAGGTTAATTTTTGGTGGGAAGGCCATGACTTGAGCATAAAAACTCCAAATTTGTTGGAGGTTGGTGCATTCGAGTCCTCTCATCAAGATCTTTCCAATGATGTGCTACATGATATAGTCTTGAGGTACTATGGATAGAGTTATTCACGATCCCCCTTTTCGTAATAGAATGATGACTTGGCATTTCTTAGAGGGCCCAAAAACGAGTCCAGATTTTCCCTAATGGTTGACCATATACTGAGGACCAGCTGACACTTAACTGCCTTAGAACCTTCTCATCTCAATTAACATACACTGAGTCAACATTAAATCAGAAACAATTCCACAGTCATCAATATTAACCACATATTGGTTAACACATTCCTATGACAACTATGTCCGTACACTTATGTAATGGTTGCTCGTGCTATATTGTAAATCCCGTCATTTGATGAGGGAAATGCCCTAAAGATGCTCCCAAAAGTATTGAGCTTCAAAGGATAGATAAGAGTATCTTGGTCACTTGGCCAAACTATAGAGAAAAGCCTTGTAACTATGTTTTGCGTGCCCAGGGTTACTTACTCCCAGGCAGCCTATTGGGAAAAGGCTTGGAACTATAAAAGCCAATTTCTCTTGTTTATACTGATTCTCCCATTTTTGCAATAGAAGTGGAGTGTTCTCTCTCTTTTGCGACTCTAATCTCGCATGTGTGGTGTTCTTAGGGTTAGGATTTGGGAGTGATTATTGCTAATCACTTGTTCCCTCTTGCTTCCTCTCTCTCTCTCTCTCTCTCTCTCTCTCTCTCTCTCTCTCTCTCTCTCTCTCTCTCTCTCTCTCTCTCTCTCTCTCTCTCTCTCTCTCGTGATTAGACTAACTAACGCGATCCTCTTCCCCCATGGACATCCTACACGATCTTCATGAGAGAGCTTGCATCACCCATTGGATTAGAGCAACTACCTCAGTGTGACAATGAGTGTGGGAGGACGGTGATGATGAGCGGCTGTGGTGGAGTTCTTGAGCCATGCTTGAGCTCAGTGCGGATAGGCAACTTCCCATGACGACACGGTTAGGAAAGGGTTTCTTGAACATCTTTGGCAGTGTTTCCGGGGAGCGCCATTTACTACTTATCTACGCCATCTTTGATTTGAATTCGATAGACTCCCATAGCCCGATGCCACAGGTAGGCTCTTTGGCATGCAGTTTTTTAAATTTTTGTTGTATTTTGATGCTTTGTTTGGTTGTTTTGATGTTTTTATTAAGATTCATGTATAACTTTGTGTTTAGAGTAGGATTATCACTTGTTTGAGTAAAAAAACTTGTGATTTAGGTGATTAGAGAGCTTATTCAAGAGGGTTTTGCTTAAACCTAGACTTTTTTTGGGCAAATTTTTAGCTTAATCTTGTTTTTCTTACTTAGCATTGTTTTTCTTAATTCCTTTGCATAGGTAGCTTGTTTTTCTTACTTAATCTTTGCATAGGTAGCTTGTTTTTCTTACTTAATCTTGTTTTTCTTACTAGCTTAGCATTGTTTTTCTTAATTCCTTTGCATAGGTAGGTTAGCATTACTAGATAGAATACTAATCAAACAAAAAATTTAAAAAAAACATTAACTATCTCTTAATTTTTACTAATTGTAACTAACCTACTGGTTAGTGTGATTAGTAAACATAAAGAGAGCAAAAAATAAATAAATTGAGCCTAATTGCAATAAAACTAATTGGAGTGGCATTAGTATTTTAAACACTTACCTTGACTTAAATCTATGCTTAGTTCACTCTAATTAGGCCTTCATTAGTAAGAATTAGCACTAATTTGGTCTCTTTTGTCTAATTTTTTCTCTTTTGAGTGGATTAATTAATGAAATTATTTTGGGATAATCACATTTTTGGGTTAGCATAAACATTGCTAATCCACCTATCAAATCCCCATGCTTAAACTCCTTACCAATTAGGAGCAATTTGAGGGCAAAGAAGAGGGTTAAGGAGTGATTAACAATGGGATTAAGAGAATTAATCTTTAGTTAAGCTAGAGGACCTCTAAATTAGTTAAGCTAGAGGACCTCTAAATTAGTTAAAATCCATTAATTTAGAGATATCCTCTAACTTTAGCCCTATCCCACCCACCTAGCATTAAAGAGGGGTCTTAATTGTCTCCCACTCACTTCCCTCCAATTTGAAATTCAAATTCAAATTCTGAATTTCAAATTCAAACTCAAATTTCAACTTGCCACGACCATTCCACATTTACCACCCCACAGCTGTTCCAACCTAAAGCCATTGGCGTTTGCTTGTGAGCATATGGCTGTACCAAAAAAAAACTTAAAAAAAGAACTTGCCACGGCCGTCCTACACTTGTTGCCACAGCCGTTCCATTCTAAAGCCATGGACGTACGTTTGTAAACGTATGTCCATACTAAAAAAAACTTGCCATGACCGTTCCACACTTGCTACAGTCGTTCCAAGCTAAAGCCACGGACGTACGTTCATAAGCGTATAGTGGTACCAAAAAAAACTTGCCACGATCATTTCATACTAAAGCCCACGGGCGTAAAGCGTACAGCCGTACACCAAAAGAAACTTTTTTTCAAAAAATAAAACTTGCCATTCTCGTTCCACACTTGCCATGGCCGTTCCAACCTAAAGCCACGTGCATTCGCTTGTGAGCGTATGGCCGTACCAAACCCAAAAAAAGTAAGTTTTTATTTTTTAAAAAAATAAAAATAAAATTTAAAATTTCTAAATCTTTAGAGGTGCTTTTGGTCTACCTCCCTGACTCACTAGCAGGGATTTCATTAACGTCTTCACAATTTCGTGATCACGTTAACAAAACCTGTTGTTAACATAAAAATTCTTGTGATCACAATGTATATTCACGAGCATTTTTTATGACCTGCAAAAACCTTCTCTGCCAGTAATCCCGCCGGGAAAATGTACATTTCCCAAAGGGCCCGCCGGGAAAACCCATTTTCCCGGCGGGAAAATTAAAAAAATAAAAAAATAAAAAAATAAAAAAATAAAAAAATAAAAAAATAAAAAAATCATGTTCACAGTCATTCTTACCATTTTTGGGCCTTCTGGACTCATTTATGATGTCAAAAGTTCAAAATTCTTGGCACAAAAAAAGTTTTGTATAATTTGCTGGCCTTAAATTCAATTGACACACCAATTAAATCTAACTATACTTACATCAATTGACTCAATTGTCCATGACATCATTGCACTCAATTGAGCCCAATTGGACTCAATTACACTTGATTTACACTCAATTGATATTAATTGGGTGTCAATTGATGTCAATTGTGCCTAATTCGACGCAATTGAGCCCAATTTACACCCAATTTGCATAAATTGGGTGTAAACTAAGTATCAATTGAGTCGAATTGGACTCAATTGATAATAATTGGATGTTAATTGATATTAATTAAGTCCAATTGACTTCAATTGGGTGTTAATTTATTACAATTAATGTCAATTAAGCTCAATTGAGCTCAGTTGACATCAATTGGGTGTCAATTAATATCAATTAAGCTCAATTGAGCTCAGTTAACATCAATTGGGTGTCAAATGATATCAATTGAGCTCAATTGGGCTCAATTGCACTCAATTGACACTCAATTGGGTGTTAGTTGCATCCTATTGTGCTCAATTGAGCCCAATAGGATGCAATTAACATCAATCGGGTGTCAATTGATCATAATTGATATCAATTGGGCTCAATTGCACTCAATTGTGTGATCGATTGTGTGTCAATTGATGTCAATTGAGCCTAATATGATACAATTGAGCTCAATTCACGCCCAATTGGATGTAAATTGAGTGTCAATTAAGCCGAATTAGACTCAATTGATAGCAATTGGGTGTTAATTGATATCAATTAATATCCAATTAACACAATTGAAGTCAATTAAGTCTAATTAACTTCAATTGGATAATTTGGGTGTCAATTGAGCTCAATTGGACGTAAATGACATCAATTGGGGGTCAATTAACATCAATTGAACCTTATTGACATCAATTGGACTCAATTGACATCAGTTGGGTTTCAATTGAGCCAAATTGGATGCAACTGACATCAATTGGGTGTCAATTGATTACAACTGAGCTGAATTGGGCTCAATTGCACTCAATTGATATTAATTGGGTGTCAATTAAACCTAATTCCATGCAATTGAGCTCAATTGACATCAATTCACATCAATTGATATTAATTGGGTGTCAATTGATGTCAATTGAGCCTAATTCGATGCAATTGAGCTCAATTCACATCAGTTCACATCAATTGGGTGTCAATTGATGTCAATTGAGTAAAATTGAGTCTAATTGGGTGTCAATTGAGTCAAATTGAGTATAATTGGGTGTCAATTGAGATCAATTGAGCCAAATTGAGTCTAATTGAGTCTAATTAAACTTAATTAAGCTAAATTGAGTCTAATTGGGTGTCAATTGATGTCAATTGAGTCAAATTGAGTCTAATTGGGTGTCAATGGAGCCTAATTGACATCAATTGGGTGTCAATTGATATCAATTGAGCCCAATTGAAGCTAATTGTGTATCAATTGACACACAATTGATGTCAATTGGGCTCAATTGACATCAATTGGATTCAATTGACACACAATTGATGTCACATGGGCTTAATTGACATCAATTAACACCTAATTGATGTCAATTAATATCAATTGGGTGTCAATTGATTATAATTGATGCTAAATTGAATGAATTGAGTCCAATTGACATCAATTAAGTCTAATTGGGTATTAATTGATCAATTGGGCTCAATTGATATCAATTGACACCCAATTGGACTCAATTGACATCAATTGGACTCAAAAGGGTGTTAACTGATGTTAATTGAGCCCAATTGACATCAATTGGGTGTTAATTGAGCTCAATTGGACACAATTAACAATAATTGGGTATGAATTGAACTCAATTGATATCAATTAGGTGTCAATTGAGCCTAATTGCATCCAATTGAACTCAATTGACATCAATTGGGCAAATTGCATCCAATTTAATTCAATTGACATCAATTAAGCCTAATTGCATCCAATTTAACCCAATTGGACTCAATTGACATCAGTTAGGTGTCAATTGAGCCTAATTGTATCTATTTGGACTTAATTGACATCAATTGGGTGTCAATTAAACCCAATTGGAGTCAATTGATATCAATTGGGTGTTTATTGATATTAATTGAGTTTAATTGACATCAATTGGGTGTTTATTGATGTCAATCGAGTCCAATTAGATGCAATTGGACTCAATTGGGTGTGAATTAGACTCAATTAATATCAATTGGGCTCAATTGATATCAATTAGGTGTGAATTGATGTCAATTGAGCCCAATTCGATGCAATTGATATCACTTGGGTGTCAATTAGACTCAATTGGCACCCAATTGATGTCAATTGAGTCCAAGTGGATGTCAATTGATATCAATTGAGCCCAATTGATCAATTGACACCCAATTAGACTTAATTGATATCAATTTGACTCAATTAGGTGTTAATTGATATCAATTAGACTCAATTGGATGCTAATTGATATTAATTGAGCTCAATTAGACTCAATTAATATCAATTAGGTACTAATTGAGTGTAATTGATGTCCATTACGCCTAATTTAGCTTAATTGACATCAATTGGGTATCAATTGACTACAATTGATGTCAATTGAGCTCAATTAACATCAATTGGGTGTTAATTAATGTCAATCGAGTCCAATTAATATCAATTAGGTATCAATTAAGCCAAATTGATATCAATTGGGTGTCAATTGAGCCCAATTCACATCAATTGGGTGTAAATTGAACCTAATTGGACTCAATTAATATTAATTAGGTGTGAATTGATGTCAATTGACCCCACTTGGATGCAATTGATATCAATTTGGTGTCAATTGGACTCAATTGGCACCCAATTGATGTCAATTGAGTCCACTTGGATGTCAATTGATATCAATTGAGCCCAATTGATATCAATTGAGCCCAATTGATCAATTGACACCCAATTAGACTTAATTGATATCAATTTGACTCAATTGGATATTAATTGATGTCAATTGAACTCAATTGGATGCTAATTGATGTTAATTGAGTCTCAATTGACATTAATTGGGTGTCAATTGAGTGCAATTAACATCAATTAATATCCAATTGAGTCAAATTGATATCAATTAAGTCTAATTGGGTGTCAATTGATCAATTGGGCTCAATTGATATCAATTGACATCCATGTCAATTGATATCAATTGAGCCCAATTGATCAATTGACACCCAATTAGACTTAATTGATATCAATTTGACTCAATTGGGTATTAATTGATGTCAATTGCACTCAATTGGATGTTAATTGATGTTAATTGAGTCTCAATTGACATTAATTGGGTGCTAATTGAGTGCAATTGATGTCAATTAAGCCCAATTTGGCTCAATTAACATCAATTGGGTGTCAATTAACTACGATTGATATCAATTGAGCTGAATTGACATCAATTGGATGTTAATTGATGTTAATTGAGTTTAATTGACATCAATTGGGTGTTAATTGATGTCACTTGAGTCCAATTAGATGTAATTAGACTCAATTGAGTTTGAATTAGACTCAATTGATATCAATTGGGCTGAGTTAATTGGGTGTCAATTGAGCCCAATTGACATCAATTGGGTGTGAATTGAACGTGATTGGACTCAATTGACATTAATTAGGTGTGAATTGATGTCAATTGAGCCCAATTGGATGCAATGGATATCAATTGGGTGTCACTTGGACTCAATTGGCACCCAATTGATGTCAATTGAGTCCAATTGGATGTCAATTGGTACCAATTGAGCCCAATTGATCAATTGACATCCAATTAGACTTAATTGATATCAATTTGACTCAATTAGGTATTAATTGATATCAATTAGACTTAATTAGATATTAATTGATGTTAATTGAGTCTAATCAGACTCAATTGATATCAATTGGGTGCCAATTGAGTGTAATTAATATCAATTAAGCTCAATTGACATCAATTGGGTGTCAATTGACTACGATTGATGTCAATTGAGCTCAATTGACATCAATTGGGTGTTAATTGATGTCAATTGAGTCCAATTAACATCAATTGGATGTCAATTGAGCCCAATTGACATCAATTGGGTGTGAATTGAACCGGATTGGACTCAATTGACATCAATTAGGTGTGAATTGATGTCAATTAAGCCCAATTGGATGCAATTGATATCAATTGGGTGTCACTTGGACTCAATTGGCACCCAATTGATATCAATTGAGTCCAATTGGATGTCAATTGATATCAATTGAGTCGAATTGATTAATTGACACCCAATTATACTTAATTGATATCAATTTGACTCAATTGGGTATTAGTTGATGTCAATTGGGTGTTAATTGAGGACTCAATTGACATCAATTGGGTACCAATTGAGTGCAATTGGTGTCAATTCGGCTCAATTGGCATCAATTGGATAACAATTGACTAGGATTGATGTCAATTGAGCTCAATTGACATCAATTGGGTGTTAATCGATGTCAATTGAGTCCAATTAAGCCCAGTTGTGTCCAATTGGGTGTCAATTGATTGAATCCAATTAAGTCCAATTAAGCCCAATTGAGTCCAATGGGGTGTCAATTGATGTCAATTGAGCCCAATCAATCAATTGACACCCAATTAGACTTAATTGATACCAATTGGATATTAATTGATGTCAATTAGACTCAATTGGAAGTATAATAAGATCTAATTGATGGTAATCGAGCTTAAGGTGATAAATTTAGAGATAACTTTTTTTGTACAAAGAATTTTGAACTTTTGACATCATAAATGAGTCCAGAAGGCCCAAAAATGGTAGGAATGACTGTGAACATGAATATATTTTGACCATTTTTTTAAACTTTTTTTCCCGTCGGGAAAATGGAATTTCTCGGCGGGCCCGCCGGGAAAACAAAAAGCCCGGCGGGCTTCGGCAGGTTACTGCTATTTTGAGAACATGAAAACATGTGAACATGTTAATAACATGTTCACAAGTGTTATTAACAAAAAAAATCTTGTGATCACGTGAATATAAAATCCTTGCTCACTAGGGTCATTTTTACATGCATAAAATACCTCAAAAGACCATTTTTTACCTTAAGGGTGTGTTCATGCGCAAGGCAAAAGTGAGCTAGAACTCCTATTTCAGGCCTGCGCATGCACTGTTGAAGCTTCTTTAAGCTTCTCCGCACACTATGGACACCTTTCGGTCATGGTTGTATGCCTCCAATGCCTCCATTGCATTCGGCGGCACCCCGGCCTCAATTCCTCATTCACATGTGGTCGCCATGCCAACACATGCTTGGCAGGGAGAATGAAACGATCTTTGAAGAGCCCTCATCTAGTGGGGCCCCTCCATACATGCATCCTAACGTGGATAGATGGCCCAGGCACATTGACATACCCTCTTCTCTATCCACCACGGATCTATTCCCACACCCCACCCTTGCAGCATCTCCCCTTATGCCATAACTTGACATTCCAACTTAGCACAAGCTCTAGGAAGGGGAGTGCCACAACACTTGCACCCACAAACATCACATACAAAACCTAAGTGGGTGAAAATTTTTAAACTTCTGTCAAAATTCCACAGAGTTAGAGACCCCGTATTCTATATCGGGGTCTTTAACCAAATCTGTCAGGCATTTGAAATTTTTGATGATATAACCAAAGTCCATCTACTTGGACTTAGCCTTGAAGGAGGTAAGGCTATGCAATGGTTCCAATCTTTGGACACTCGACCCACAAAAGCTCTTTTAACGCTGTGAGGGAGGCCTTCATTTTTGGATTTGCACCCTACGGGCCCAAATGGAGTCGCATCACATCCAACTGCTCCAATTGGAACAAAAACCAGAGGAAACATTATGTGACTACATAGCACACATCAAGTACCTTGATTCGCATTTGCAAAGAGAGGAAAAAACTGAGTGATAAGCAATTAATGGACTATTTTCTCTTGGGCTTGCACAATCAAAGGCTTCACGACCACATGTTGGTTAAGGACCCCTCCTCGACCTTTGATCATGCCTGCAAATGGGCAATCTTTCTTGATGATAACATGTGAGAAAGCTATTCCACGCAATTGGCCACCGCGCCAATAACAACCCAAAGTTCATTTTTGTAACATTACCTTCCTCTCCTCTCGAGCCCCAAGCCTTGCTGGTGGCACCGCCCCAAACCAACTACTCACATAACGTGCCACCATGCCCCTCTCTAATACCAATCTTTCCATCCCACCGTTGCCTCTCTAGAAAAACCCCATTGCTTACGGAAAGATCCCAACCAGGTCCATAGCTAAACCCATGGAGCCCATGCGCTCTGCCATCCCCAAGGCACCCCTACCACCTCATCTCCCTCTATCGGTGCCTCACATGGACCTTAAACCACTTGTGCACACTATAGGTGCACCTACATGGAAACCACCTCTTCTGTGCTTCCTCTGCCATGAACCCCATAGAGTGGCGGATTTCCCCTCAAAAGAAACGTCTGCCAATGCAACCACAATGTCATGGCTATGGAATTAACCCATTACTATAAGGATTGCCCTTTGCTATCAGTTTCTCATTCCACAGTCAAAGGCATGCCGCCCTCAACGTGTTGAGCATTCAGCATGAGAAGATATCCACTGTCCCATTGAATGTCATCACACAGTTGCACGCCAAGCTAAAGAAGACCACATCCCAAAAGAAACAATGCTCTAAGCATATTGGCCACGGAGACGATCGGGTTAGCATCCGCAAATGGGCTCAACAAAGACTACATCATCCTCCTTTGTGAGTGATCGTGCCAAACTGCCCCTCCCCCATGCAGCCAACCAACAACTCACCAAATGGGAAAAATGGATGGCCACATATCCCAATGCCATCCTTGAGAAGCAACGTCTTTAGGAGGCCTAAGCACTGGTAGAGAAATACCAGTCTCTCAACTTGAACCGCCACCCATTTTCGTAACCTTTGACCTCGTACCGGAGTGTACACCATCCCCCATTGAACCTGAACTTCCGCACACCAGGTCAGAAAGGAGGCCCTCCCCTGCAACCACTCCAGGCCGAGGAAGATCCGTTCGCCAACATGTTATCGACAAATGATGATTTTTCCCCTCATGCGCCTCCTCATCCTCCTATGCCTATTCCACCAACGGCCAAGCCCAAATCCCCCGTTCACATCGAACAACTCGATGCGAACACTGACACAGAGTTCGACAGAGACTCACGAGGCCGCACACCAAAGTTTCTGAGGTATTTTATCCTCCTACTGCTACTACCTCTCGACCTCCACACCTGTCAAATAAGGACCAAATTGAACATCCATATACTATTGTTGGTCCACCGTATGATCAAGGGCCTGCCCCTCAAGAAGCCCCTACTCATCATCAATGTGACCTGACAGGCCTCTCTGCCTTCCTTTCCTCCCAAATCCAAATGCCCATTGGAATCTTGTTAAAGGGTAGTCCAAATTTATGGAATGACCTTCGGGAGATTGGATGGAACACAAACTACAGGCTTATGTGGAGGAGGAAGCTCCAGATTCCTCAGATGAATCTGAGCCCCATCATCCAAACTTACTTCATCACCACCACCCATAACTCCAAAGGCGCACCAACAATTCAAGTCAATACGTTGAGACAATACTTTGAAGGTGATGACACAAATGCAGCATTGCCCATTTCCTACAACGGACATGTGGTCAAACGTATCTTAGATGGAGATGGTGGAGTAAGCATCCTCACACAAACATGCTACCACCGCAATCAGTTCCAAACACTTAAGGTCGATTTATATACCTGGCACTCACATCCCATGGCCAAATCTCCCCTTTCTGAAGATTCTGTGACCACCGCCAGGAGCGATGAACTCTTTGTTTACAATCCTTATCACCAGGCCTTTGATGCCATGCGTGAGTGCCATCCCCAACAACCACTTCTATCATGAGTGATGAAGTCAACCATGACTGGCTAAAAGTCCTTGCTATGCTTGACACCCTCCCCAATCGCAAACTTGGCACACAATTCGTGCTGCCAAATGGCCAGACCCTTCATGAACCCTACAAAGCCATTGCCTCGCTTAACCCCCTGAGTTTAAGTATAGATCCACAACTTGAAATAACCACCCTTTGGGTCTGGATAGATTTTCCCTTTGGCAAAAATATATAAAGAAAGCGTGCCTTGCTGTCTCCCACAGGTAGCCACAATATTTTGCCATGGGAAACATGGGTCTTGCTGGGCAAACCATCTCTAAAAACTTCCCATGCCAAAGTTTAATTTCTGGGTGGCCAATGCATACAAAGCCTTGGGTCCTTTACACAAACTATAAATACTGTATCTAACCCGTTGGCTTGTAAGTTCTATGTGGTTCCCACATGTGAGGCAAAAGAAGTCATCATCCTCGGAGGAAGTTGGGTCTAGAACGCTACAAGTACAATCAACTCCGCCTGACAACACAACTAAGCTTCCCTAGGGCAAGGTAACAATGATCCTCTGGGGACGGGGAGTACATCAAATTTGACCCTCTTCCCCCACCAAATGCTTCCACAAAGGGTACTCCCTCACCTGCCACAATAACTGGTAAGTCTTCTTGCCCTTAAACTATCACTAGAACTCAACCCACCACGACTATGGATAGGACTTCTGACCGAGAATGGTCTACAACAGTGGAAACCCCACATATATCATATGGCCCACCCCAATCTCATATATCTTGGAGGCATGGAAAGCTCTTGGAAAACCCACACTAATAAAAGAAAACACTTATATTCAAATTTCACATGAAATGTGTTTAATGAGTGTTGGGTCTTTCATTCCTAAAATTTCTATTGGAAATAACTAGTTGGAGTGCAGATTTCACGTTACAGATGCAGGAGCACTCCAAGGCTGAATTATCCATTAGAAAAGAGTGGATTGATTCCACTCACTACCAAATCAATTGGCGTGAAGAAACGGCCACCATGGAAATCAATGGCAAAAAGGCCACCATCCTCTTATGTCCCCAAGAGGAAATCATCCACACACCCTCACCCTCAATTGCCCTTCCACCCCACGCCCCCTCCTCATCACCCCGATTGTGTCGACACAACCCACCAATGACAAACAAGCCTCCTCCTCGACATGGCCCCTCAAGTCTACATCCTCGACGACCACCCACACATTGCAAGCACCCCGACCTCATATCTTTATCATGATTATCAATGGTGGGTGTCAAAGAATCTTCTTGCCATGCTTAGGGATTCGACGATGGCTACATAGAATTATGGATCCCCAGACGACAATCTCTAAAACCCAAGCGCAAAAAGCCAACTAAGCCAACACACACAAACCCTAAGACAAAGCTTCAACGTTGGCTAGTCCCCAACCACCTGTTTACGAGCACAAGGCTACTATGAAGGCAAAACTCGCCTCTCGCTACTACCTAAGCATGTTGCTTGTGCTCATCCATCACAACTCCCCAAGAAGTCACGACAAAAGGTCCCACAACCACAAGTTTGGCAACCCCAAGCACAATGAAGCCAACAATGCCGGGTGCCTACCAATGTGCTCAAAGCACAAGGCTTCCATGAAGGCAACACACACCTGTGGCTCCCCAAACCACAATCAAAAACCTCTTCTCTACG
Organism: Cibotium barometz; assembly: GCF_041138505.1. Classification (NCBI taxonomy): domain Eukaryota; kingdom Viridiplantae; phylum Streptophyta; class Polypodiopsida; order Cyatheales; family Cibotiaceae; genus Cibotium; species Cibotium barometz. The sequence continues at coordinate 54,750,595 of NC_141058.1, read as the reverse complement.
TCGACAACCACCTCCTATCAGCCTTGTTGACAAAAAAAAGTCAGAAGCCTTATCACTCGACAGCATTGGGTGCCCAAATGTCTCATGGAAGCCCATGGCTTCCATGATGGCAATTCCATCATTTGGCTCCCAAGGCATATCCCTTAGCAGTTTGCCCAAACCACACCCACCACGCCTTTACCTGTCCAATCGACAAAGATGGTTTGGCGACCAACGGGAGCAAGCGCCCTCCTCCTCAACAATATCCTCCAAACTTGCCCACATCCAACCCACGGGCACTCCAAATCTCAATTTGCCCAACCCTTTCAAACCACAGAGCCTTATCCACGAAGCTCCACCCTGCCCTCGACTTCGTCTCACCAAACCAAGGGGTAGTGCTACACATGGCTGAGCTTATCCAACCACTTAAAGATAAACTCAAAGGTAAGCTCACAACTCTAGCCACATGGGCCACTCAATAAAAAACCCTTTTTAGGGGTGTTGACCAATAAACACATGCCAAAAAAAGAAGGAAAAAAGAGTCTCTAGGTTATTAGAACCACGGGCACATGTTTTGCCCTCGCCCATGCACAACACCTGCAAATCTCACTAGGCTCTGTCCTATGGGCATAGCACACACCGCATAAAGCTTCATCATCGAGACAACCATCCAGGTACATCTCTGGATGGGGGGACCATGGTGGGCGCAAGCTTGGTCCATCGTACGACCCATCGCTTGGATCTCCTTAATCACCTCCCATTGCACCCGAATAACTGCGCTTCATGTGTAATCAATCCTACCCAAAACTTCCTCTTCAACTCAACACCTATGGATCCTTGACATCGACTACCACTTCTATCCACACAAGATCCCAAAGCTCCAATGAGTGAAGAAGACAAAGCATAAAAAGAAAAAGAGAGAACATCGCAACCCGATGACTCAACAACACGGGAGCCAAGATACCCATCATGGTATCTCAATGGTATCTCAAAGATGCTAGAGCTTCATGAACATCGACATAGACATACAACATCTCGGAGCACAGGTAGTCTCCATGCGTGTTGCCTCCTTGTCCCTCCAGAATTCCCCCTCCCCACTTGCTTTGCTAGCCCCATTGTTTTATTAACTCCTCTTTAATCATACCACCTACCACTAGGATACTAGTCATTAAGTATTCCATGCTAGTCTACTAATATTCAAGTACTTTGACTCCTCTAATGAGAATGTCCCTCCGCAAAGGTGCAAAAAAATACACACAAAAACAAAAAAAAATAAAAAAAAGAGTACTATTGGGCATATACAAAGGAAACTCATAAGAGCCCATATACGACTAGCTGGATACTTAATCGTCAATACTCCACTAACTTCTTTCCATATTACTAACTCCCCCACCCCCTCTCATTTCCAGAGAGACAGGAGAACCAACCAAGTGTGACCTTCCCCGCGTGTTTCACCAACAGGGCGCGAACAACTTCAGAAAGGGGACTATGTTAACCACATATTGGTTAACACATTCCTATGAAAACTATGTCTGCACACTTATGTAATGGGTGCTTGTGCTATATTGTAAATCCTATCATTTGATGGGGGAAACGCCCTAAAGACGCTCCCAAGTATTGAGCTTCAAAGGACAGACTAGAGGATCTTGGTTGGTTGGCTAAACCATAGAGAAAAGCCTTATAACTATGTTTTGGGCATGATAATTGTCCTGGTCTCAAGAGAAAGCCTGGCGAGTCGGTTTCAAGAAGCCGGCTGTAGGAGAAGTCGTTGAAACAAAACCTGGCAGGTTGGTATGCATAACCATGCTGTCTAGAAAAAGGGACTTGTTTGCCATCAATAGGGCTAAGGGGGGGGCTAGTGAAGGAGGCAATATCTGAGTTATCGGCCTCGGACCATGCAAGATTGAAATGACAATTACAAAGCGCCTTGTCATGTGGATACAATGATGAGGCCAAAAAGTGCAATTGGTAATCAGATTGGTCTGTGGACCTTGGGAGTCTTTTAGAAGAAATGCAATCTCTCATTCAAGCACACAAGTGTAGGGTTCTATAATGGACCAATATTCAATTGAAAAGATTTATTTATTATTATTAATTCCATATTTCATGTGTACTACTTAGGTTCAAGAGAATGGTTAAGGCTTCAAAGCATGTTGGACACTCTAGTGGAGTAGAGTCGAGTATACTAGAGTTGAAGAAACAATGTGTGTATGAATTCTTTCATTGGAGTAGGCTTCTTGGACAAGGGACAAAGGACCACAAGTGTTGCTATGTCTTCACGATGTCTACTGGACAATCTTTGGGTGTCAACCTGGTGAGTCGGATGCATCACTCTAGGAATGGAGATTTGAGACACGCCTGGGTTTGCTTTGACCATGTCTGTAGGGTCGCTAGGTGGACTACAATGACAGCACATGTTTATGACCCCAAGAATACTTTACGATTATACTTATGCAAAGTCCATTCCTGTTAAGACTTTACATGTAGTTATGTAAAGAAGATCATGCTCAATTGTATAGGAACTTATAACAATTTCCACTTGCAAAATGAAGGAGGAAGATACTGATGTGCACACGCCATGTTTTGGCAGGCAATTAACGAGGTACTGGAGAAAAAGGGCCTACCAAAATTGGACTTTGCCAACTTCATGGCGGACGAGGATGGGGGTGAATTAGAGGGCTATGAAGATTATTTACAATGGCGGGCCAGACTATAAAATGGAGGGTAGAGAAAGATCATACTTGTTCCATTAGGAACAAAGTCTCCACATACACACACATCAGTACGTGGTGAAGAATTACTAGGACGAGCATCAGCTTTTGTGTAGGAAATGGAGGTGTGTTGAAAGCGAGGTGGACGCCATAGCTAAATACAGATATATAAGAGCATGGTGGGGTAATGACAAAGTGGCAAATGGAAATATTCCTGTTATGGATTGCTGGCTGAGCTGGTGGAATGTTTGATACCCTCATTGGAGAAAACAGCCTGTCGAAGTGAGACAATCGTTTTTACTGGTTGGTGGTAGTTATATTTGTATTTGATATTATATTTGATTTTCTTCTTCATTAGCAGGTCGTGGATGAATCTGAATCGGAGTATGTTCCTAGATGAACTTGGCAAAATCTAAGCACGCAAGTTGGCATGCTGGTGAGGGGTTCAAGGGGACCATCTCTCTTTATGATGCAACAGTGACAGACCTAGAAAACACACTACTTTAAAATGCAAAAAGGCAAGCATTCCAACAAGGGAAGCACTCAAGGTCTGGTCCAATCATCACAAAGTTATTAGAGAAGTGTGCTAATAACGAATGGATCATCACCAAGCCCAACCAACAAGTAGGTTGGTGGGAGAAACAACTAGAGGAACTCCCATGTTTCACGCTCCCAATGTCATGAGTAACAACAAGACAGTGCACCGTCAGCGATGTCCACAAACTATCATGGATGAGGAAGGAAATAGCTCCCATAGGCCTGAATATGTTACCTCTGAGAATCAACCTCGAAAGGGTAAAGGAAAAATAAATAAATTTTCACAAGAGCAACAAACAAACAAAGGTGTGAAAATAAAGGAGGAAGAGGAGGAAGAGGAGGGAGTGTAAAGAATACATGAAGTAGATATTCATGATACAATGTGGGCAATTCGTCGTACGAAAACTAACAACAAAGTCACTTGTCAAGCATGGCTAGGTGGACAAGCAGGAAAATGTAGAAAACAAATCAAGCAGTTAGGAAGAGGACACCCGGAGATGCGTGAGTGGATAGGTCAGCGGTGCATACAGTTCATATGGTTCTGCAATACAAGCGTGGACCACACATGGTCCATATGCTCCACAAGCACAAATGGGCTAGTGCACCCTCCGAGTGTCTAGCCGGTTCAAAAGGGCACAAAGAGGTGCAAGATCTAGAAGAAGCAAGTGATTTGTTCTGTAAAAGGAGAGTTTTCAAGAGGAGAACACAACACCAAGAAAAACCCCAAGGTATAGGATAGGAGTGTCACAAATAGCAGCAAAGAGGATAGATAATGTTCTCACTTTGTTAGCTTCAGTAAATTACAGAAAGGGTTGTGAAGAAAATGGAACATGAGGTGTTTGTAGTAAAGTCTAACTCTTCAAGGATGCAAGGTGAGAGGTATGATGTGACAATTGCAAAGCTACCATGCTGTACATGTCCAGATTTTTTAGTTGAGAGCAGATGGTGGACAACTATTTGTTGCATGTAAGCATATGTATTTTGTCTACCTGCGTGTACTTGGGCTCAATTCAAACAATAACATCTTCATACACCAGCCACATCTGAAGAAGGAAGGCCTTGCCAAGATTTTGAGTGCCAGAAGGTCAATGCCAATGTAAGCATGCGGTGCCGAGGGATCATTTTTGTGTCTCTCTCCTTGAAAATAGCCTGATCACATGCCTTCAAATGATTTTTTTATATTCCTATTTATGAATACTATTATAAAAGATCTTCATTTCGTGAAATCCGTGTCTTGCAACCATATTTTTAAAGAAGGATCTTTGTCAAAGAGGAAAATACTCATTTTTTATGATGTTAATGGAATAGAATAGAATAAAATTGAATTCAATTTTACTTTGTTGAATAAAGAGTGAATAGAGTGGTGACAAAGAACTTCTAATAAAATAAAAAAGTAAAGGGAATTCCCTTATTCTTTTTCGAATAACGAGTGGGCAGTGTAGCAGTAATGAGCTCTTGGGGGGGTCACTATGTATAAACTTTATATATCATGTGCGTTCAAAGCCTATTTGTAAAACCCCTTATCTGTGAATTTCTCATGAATAAATCACACCTTTTTTCTATTCAACTTTTGTGAATACCCCCTTTCAATGGTACCCTCATGTATGTAAAAAATGTGCAAAAAAAGGATTTAAAAAACCTGTTCTATTGAACCCACGTTCTACACTTACATATTTATGAGTGACCTCCCCGAGAATGAGCTTTGATTAAATTAATATTGAAAAGAGAAATCATTTTTTCTTTGCGAATAACGAGAGACACTTTATGAGCACCTATAAAAGGAGTGTTATTCATTTTTTAATGCACCTAAAAAATGAGATGTAATCCTTGCATGGACAAACCATTTAAAGGAACGGTGACTATATGAAGGTCCCACCTCTCTCTCATTAGATGCACCATAATTCCTCTAGTTAAACACATAGTCCTTCAAGAAGCTCTTCCTCATTCCTTCTTTATCTCTCAACCCTGAACCTTGAACCCTGACCCTCTTCCTCTCTCCCTCTCATCACTCCAACATGTCTACCTCAAGCAGCAACACCATGACGAGCATGAAAAAAGCATTCACCAAGCTCTTGTCTACGCTGTTTGCTGCAAGTCAAAGGGAGAATATCCTGAACGTAAAATATTTAAGCGCATGCAACAAGGTCTAGAAACGCAAAAGCTATGGAACAAACTCAATGAAGATGGTCCGTTTGAAGATGGAGATGTGTAAGTGGACACAATGTGTCTACCTCCAACAGCACCGTGTGACGAACATGAAAGAAGCCTTCACCAAGCTCTTGTCTAAGCTGTCGGTGCAAGTTAAAGAGAGAGAGACGAGCCTAAACGTGAAATATTGAAACGCATGCAACAGGGTCTAGAAGTGTAAAACCTATGGAACAAACTTAATGAAGATGGTCCGTTTGAAGATGGAGATGTGTGAGTGGACAGGTCGTCGGTCCTCTCCTTAGTGTTATAAATTTACTCTTTCTGGTTACAGAACTCTCATTTGTATGGGGTTTTTCTTCACGAAGGAAAAAATCATTGTGTACATGAATTCTTTTGAGCAAGTATGGTATCGTTCATTTTTTTCCTTCAAGATCTCTCCTCTCCTTTTAGTTGTGAGCAAGTATGGTATCGTTCATTTTTTTCCTTCAAGATCTCTCCTCTCCTTACAGTTGTGAGCAAGCACGGTATCGTTCATTTTTTTCCGTCAAGATTTCTCCTCTCCTTACAGTTGTGTGAGCAAGTATGGTATCGCTCATTTTTTTCCTTCAATATCTCTCCTCTCCTTATAGCTGTGAATTCAATATCTCTCCTCTCCTTACAGTTGTGAGCAAGTATGGTATCGTTCGTTTTTTTCCTCCTTCACGAAGGAAAAATCATTGTGTACATGAATTATTTTGAGCAAGTATGGTATCGTTCATTTTTTTCCTTCAATATCTCTCCTCTCCTTACAGTTGTGAATTTGAATATGCATATAGAGAGGGAGATAGATAAATAGAGGAGCTTGGGAAGGTAGTGAAAGAGGCACCTAGTTTAGTGGTGCTCGAAGTAGACCATATAGTGTTGCACGTTAATTGAATAAAGAAGAGTAATCATGGCAAATCGAATATGTAAATGTGTGCATTTGCTCTTTTTGATTAGTTAGAGAACTCTTGTTTGTATGGAGTTTTTTGTAACTAAGGAATGTATCTGAATTTGCATATAGAGAGGTCGAGAGACATAGAACGAGATGTAGAGAGAAAGTGAGATAGAGAGACTAACCACCATAAGGAAGAGAGAGAGAGAGAGAGAGAGAGAGAGAGAGAGAGAGAGAGAGAGAGAGAGAGACTAAGCATAAGGAAGAGGGAGAGAGCGAAAGAGGGGGGGGGAGGGGGATAAGAAATCGGAGAAGAGTGCGGCTAGTTTTACAAGAAAGCAAGAAAGAGATTAGTGGGATTGATCCTATGTCCCTCTCCCTCTCTCCCTCTCCCGCTCTCTTTACGTACATAAATATAGAGAGGGAGAGAGGGAAGGAGAGAGGTGGAGAGGGGTAGACAGAGGTGGAGGCAGCATGAGGGTGCGTGTTAAAGGAAGAAGATAAATAGAGAGAGAGAGTGTGTGTGTGTGTAGAGGGAGAGGGAGAGTGTGTGTGTAGAGGGAGAGTGAGAGCGAGAGAGAGAGAGAGAGGGAGGGAGGGAATGGGGAGAGAGAGGGAGAGGGCTAGACGGGGGGGGGAGAGCGTACGGTGCCACATCGCAGGGGATTTACAAAAACATGCCAACGCCGAAGGGAACCCTGCAACCTGGAGGATCGAAGTTCACTAGAGGTTCACGCGTAGTAGATTGGGGGTTTCCAGCCTTGGGCAATAACAGACTTGCAGCTGACAAGCTCTTTTCGCTGCAATTTTCCCCACGGCTTTATCTATTCTCATATTGTTGATGTTCTTTCTCATAACATTAAGTGACAATGAAACCATGTTATACAAAACAAAGCGTACATAAAACATTGATGGCACCATTGGCTTTGACAAGGTCAATGTGATGTCTCTTCTCTTAGATGGTTTTAACCTAATGTCATGTCTCTTCTCTTAGATGGTTTTAACCTGAAAAGGACTAGATAGTTTGTGGAAATGAGTCTTCAAGCCACATTGTCTCCTTCTTAGTGCCTCATTCTATATGGGCCTCCATAATGTGATGTCATGGTGTCATGGCCCAATTTTTCAAATGGTTGTAAATTAAGCTTTACCATGTCCTAGTTTTGGCCCATGCATCATGTCACATGATTCTGGTACATGGACGGGTTGATGCTTCTAGTACACGCTTCAATCCATTGTTACCAATATAATCTTGTGTGACTTCAAAAAGATGCAAGAGCATTGTTTGCCTCTCTTAAAATGAAAAATCAACGATAACATAAGCTCCTAGCTACACTTTGGGCTTATTGTTCCTTCCATAAGGTTGCGACCGGTCATGCACCCTTTAGGCTTAACATTTGGAGTGTGGGGATAGTGATGCTTATGGAGAAAAATCCTTGGCTAATTCCATATGTCTGACCGTTCGATCTTTCCTCCTTTGAATCGTTCGATCTTCCCATTCATTGAATGGTTCGATCTTCCCATTCATTAAATATTTGGTGCCTAGCCTAAGGATTCTGTTAGCATTCAGAGTGGAGGTAGTGACGCTTATGCAATATTTGGTGCCTAGCCTAAGAATTGTAGTGAAGGAATAAAAATGTGTTGGCTAAACGCTTAGTTGAACTAAAAAAGTTGGATGAAGCAAGGGTGATAGCCATGCATGGTTTGATGGTAGAGAAATGGTTCAACTAAAACATAGAGAAAAAGGAGTGTTATATATATATATATATATAAAGAGTGAACCTTCAAGTGTCAAGGGTCCATATAAAAAGCCTCATATATGCCCATTATTTGATTCACACACATCAAAAAGAGAGAAACAGTAAGAGCTTCTATATCTCCCAAAAAGACTGCCCAGATTAAGAAGCACAAGTCGGAATTGCTGCATCTCAATTCCATCAAAGCATAGTACTTACGGAATGATCCTGTTTTGTCGCATCTTGTCGATTCAATACAGTACGGAAGTTTCCGTGTTGCGAAATCCCAAAAATCCCATCTCTTTACTCTTGTTCATGCTCAGAACCAGGCCTAGAATTTGAAGCGCATCCCTATTTTTTCTTTTGAAGGGCTTTTCTTTAACTAGCTTTTCTTTATGAAGAGATTGGAAGGGCATATAACTAAATTTCCCAAAACCCTTCCCTTCTTTTGAAGGGTAATTGTGTTTTCACCCTTCTTGTGTGAAGGTTTTGACCCCCATGGAAGGGTACTGCAACCTTCAAATTCTAGCACTGCTCAGAACCGTGGAAGCGGTCGCGTTCAGCATCAAGTCGACGAACCACGAGTTCCCGACATCGTCGGGCTTAGTAGGTGACAGACCATGCTCTTCCAGAATAGCATCCCACACAGCCTCCTTACCCTTCATCAACTCCTTCAAACTCATCTACTGCCCATTATATATATAGGGTGGAACTTCCAGGTCCCAAACCTTCCGGCCAAAAGCCTCCAAACAAGCTTGTAATTGAAGACATCTCCATTCATCACGTTAAAGTTTTTGATTCTTGCCATTCGGCTCAACGGATGCCCAGATTTCCTGTTCGGCTATCAGCTCTGCATCTCCTCCCAAGTGACTCTATTTCCAGGATATCGGGATGGCAAGCCTTCATGCTTACAGATCGACTGCTCAGAAAATTCATCACGGGGAGAAGCCGAGTATAGCACTCGGCCGGTGCCCTCTTTCTTCCACTTTGATTCTCTAATCGAACTCGGAAGACATCAAAGTAGTTTTACTCAAACACAAGGTTTCTGCAAAATTTATCCACAGTATTTCTCTCATCCAGAGAACATGTTTTTGCAAATATATACGCCTATGACAAAATCCATATGAGGGTATGAACAGAACCATGTGTGCGCACCGACACGTTATATATGACCCATACATACATATATGACAGAATCTACATACATCTATGACAGAAATCTATTGAGGGTATGGACAGGACCATAGGGTTCCAAACATGGCCAGGTAAAAAATAGGGCAATTATATATGTCTGCATCTCATGCTATTATGGCCAAAGCAATCACACTGCATATATATACACATAAAATCGAAATCAGTCTGCCTCCAAATGCTATTATGGCTAAAGCAATCACACTGCACAGATATACACAGAAAATCGAAATCAAGAGGCGTTCTGCCATGCAAAAGTAAAGGCCATGTTGTAATTACTAGTGGGAAATATTATTGAATTCAATTCACAACATGCCCCCCAGGAATAAGAGAATGAGACCCTACCACTCCTCCCATTCCATCATCAGAGTTTGTCAAAGCTCAATAATAATAGTAAGAATTAAATGCCACCCCAAACCATGAGTTCAAACTCAGTAATTAAGCGAACCCACGAGTTAAATGGCAATGCTTAAGTCCAGCAAAGCCACCCGCCTTGAGCTTAAGCTCAGAGATTCAGCAAACCCTCCACCTTCTTCTTAATCGCGTCTTGCACATTCTTAATAAAAACAAAAACTTGAGAGAGACTACCTTCCTGTTGCCAAATAAGGACATATCTAATCTTGGCAGTTTCCTTCATAAAACCCTACACATCAAAAAATTCGCTTTTATATCCGATCCAATTAATTTAATTATTTCCACGGCAAAGCCCAAATTTCAAAAATCAATCAGTTTTTGTCAACTTAGTATCAAGAAAATTATATGAAGTGGCGCAAATTTATTTTCATTTTTATTTTTTTTAAAAAGAGATAAATACATGAAAAGACTTTATTCTTAGCCTTGTTGGTCCCATCTAGCGACTGTCCGTTTTTTTCCAACAAAAATTTAAATACGCAAATCTTTAGAATCCTTTTTGAAATATGCATACAGAATAAAGTTGTCTACATGGCACCAAAATGTTTTTTGCATTTTGATTAAATATATTCAAAATATTTTGTCTAGAGGTAGAACTTTGTATGCACGTGTGGTTGTCTGACCTCGTGAATGTGTTTGAGAGGGCTTTTGTGCATATGGAGAATTATATATTAAACAAATGGACTGTAACACTTGGAGTCACTCTTTTAAAAAGATGATAGGAGTGGCAAGTACTTTCCTAATGCACAGTGAATAATTCCAAAAGCTGGTAACGGTATAGACTCTAGCAAAGCCTGTGCCGTGTGAAAATGTCTCAAGACACCCGAGTTTGCTCATATCTCTGACATAAGGAAAGTCTTCTTTCGAGATCATTACATTGAGGGTGAATCTGCGAGGTACTTCCTTACCAGAGAGCTGAAGAAAATCTCAAAGGAGAAGAGGAACAAGAGCCTCTGTTTGGCAAGCAGAATGATGAAATGTGACCGCCGCGACAATCCAATCCTTGTTGAAGAAAGCCCGCCTGACATAGATCCTCATGAGTCGTACATTAACTCCTTCGAACAAAAAGCTATGAGTTCTTGAGGGCAGTTAGTGAGGGCGACGACTTCATTCCAATCCCTCCACGACATGACCTTAGTATCACTTTTTAACACATTCTTGACTTATTAATTAATAAGAAGTTTAGCAAATCTAAGTTAGGTGCGGAAAAGGTTTCTATCCCTTTACACTTGGATTGGTGGGTGGTGCCAGTGCTAGAGAAAACTCTCAACATCGTAGCCTTCATCGATTGTCTTTCAAAAACCTGCACATCAATAGTGTTCAAAACTAATAATCTGAGCCAATAATTCCAAGGCAAGCCTAAACTTTATTCCTTGTTGCCGATAATCCCATCTAGGGAGATCTATGCACCATGGCAACTTCCTTGTAGAAAAACAAAGGATAGCTTTATTTGGGTGCATAATCCCTCTATGCACTATGGCCACTTACCATTGCACCTTCCTTGCATCTATATTTGGTGGTACTATAGGTACACAAAATTGATCAAATTCACATGTATCAATCATGAAAGGAAAAGAGAAGGTGGATCAGCCTTTCATAATGCTTGATGTTTTACTAGGCTAGCCCTTTGTTGATAAGGATAGAGGCTCAAAACAAAGCCTAGATGAGGAGTCTAGGAGATCCCGGTTGTTGTGACACCTTATGTAAAAACACATGGTGTACAAAGAGCCAAAACAATGTTGAGATCGCCTGGCAGTGATCTAGGTGTTATACGGAAGTATATGAGGGTGGGATATCTAGTGGTGGACAAGCTGAGATATGATGGGTATACAACCATCATTATACATATATTGTCAAACAAATACAAGAATTAGACCCCACATGTTTTGAGGAGGCACTTGGACATACAAATTGGGAAGATGCCATGGATGAGGAGATGGCTACATTGGATGCAAATGAAATATGGGATTTGGTGTCTTTACCTAAGGAGAAGAAGGCAATAGGTAAAGCAAAATTTAGACAGATCTGTCATCAGTAGGTACAAGGCAAGAATGGTAGCTAAGGGATATGCACAGACCCATGGCATTGGTAGCCAAGGGATATGCATAGACCTATGACATTGACTATGAGGAACCTTTATCCCAATTGATAGGATGGCAACCACCATGAGAGCAATCGTTGCTATGAATATAGTTAAGAGATTGTCTTTACATCAAATGAATGTAAAGAATGATTTTTTACATGGTGATCTACAAGAGGAGGTCTACGAGGTGCAGTCACTAGGATGTGAGAACCTTGAACACCCAAAGTTTGCTTGTAGGTCACATAAAGCCTTTTATGGCTTGAAACACGCACCTAGAGCATGGTCAGACAAGATAGAAGAGTATCTGATCACTATTGGATTTTATATATCTATAGCAAATTTTTAACTATATGTAAAGAAGACTATTATGGGCATTATTTTAGTAGTGATCGTGTTTCATGCCATGATCACATGGGATATTGATGTTGACTCATGAGGTGAAGATTATCCTTAAGAAAACGTTTGAAATAAAGGATTTAGATGAGGTGTGATACCTCCTATGGGTATAGAGGTGATTAGATCATGTGATGGGATTTGGATTTTATAGAGGCAATATGCTTTGGACATACTATCCAAGTATGGATAACATGTTATCCATACTTGGATAACATGTTATCCAAGGATTTAGGTCAGATGTGATACTTCCTGTGGGTCCTGTGGGTATATTATCCAAGGATTTAGGTCATCTGTGATACTTCTTGTGGGTATAGAGGATATTAGATCATGTGATGGGATTTAGGTCACCTGTGATGCTTCCTTTAGGGATAGAGGATATTAGATCATGTGATGGGATTTGGCTTTTACAGAGGTAGTATGATTTGGACATGTTATCCAAGTATGGAATTATAGAGTGAGATTGTCACACCAATCACTCTCCCAAATTTGGCTTTTGTCTTTTATAGATCACATGATGGGATTTCGAGATTAGATCACATGATGAGATTTGGCTTTTACAGAGACAATATACATTGGACATGTTATACAAGTCTATATTCTGGAGTGACACTAATCACTCTCCCAAATTTGAAGCACATGAGATTGGATCTAGATAAGTAAAATCCTACGCATCACACCTACTTTATTGTTTCATCAACTTTCTAGTTTCCACCAGAAAAGTGAGTTTTTTCATGGCATGAAGGAATACATGGTTTTTCATAGGCATGAAAATATCGAGTTTTTCACAGTGATAACTTTACCTTGTGGGGCTGATCACCGGGGTGCGATCAACAAAGGTGTATGGGGTTCAAGTGAGGTGCCAAGTCAGAGGGCCACATAAGCCTGGCAATGTGGAGCTTATCCACATTCCTTGATGGTTGGGTGGTGAATAAGACCTCTATCTCCTCTCCAGATATGGTGGATGCGTGATGGGCATAAAGGTCATTAATGAAAATCTTATTAAAATTACAGCAATGTGATGAGCTATGGTGGATCAAATGCTAGAATCAACATAATTAACAAAGAGATTAGACGATAATTAAGATGTGATTAGTGAGCAATTAACTGATAGCTTAGTGTAGGCATGGATAATAAAAAACTAGCAAATTCTCATTAGGCCAATACCTCAATTTATAGAGTTTACATCCAAGCATCTAATCCCACTAATTTCTCATTAGGCCAATGCCTTAATTTATAGAGTTTACATCCAAGCATCTAATCCCACTAATTTCTCCTTGATTCACTCCACCTCTTTTGCTTGATTCTCTCCACCTCTCCCAAAATATCTCCACACCTCCTAAATCTCCTCATTCTACCCTTTATTCTCTCCCAGTAGATTCTTCTCACCTTTTCACAGGTTCTCTCACATTTACAGATTCTCTTTTATAGCCTCTAGCCACCAAGGGCTTGTTCCCGCACACACCCTATTCACTTGTATATTTCAACAACTCCCCTCAAGTAAATACTCCTAGCACACCTGGACACTATACCAAGTTTCCCTCTTACTTGATAGTCCGTGACCAGTGCCTCAAGTCCCTAAACTCATAGTCCTTGACACACTCTCTCTCTTTGTGTCCAAGGCTACTACAAGTGCCCGTGACCTTGACTAAAGTGCTCACACATACATTTACCACATGGCCTACATCATCGGTGGCTCAGAGGTGGTTTTACTCTGTTGGGGCAGGTTACATTGGGTTGTGGGGTTTCTCTCTCTCTCTCTCTCAGAAAAGATGATCCGACTCCACTTCCTTGTTAGGAGCTTCCATCAAGTTTGCCGATGTCGTTCCTTCTCCACCACTGGGTTTGCTATAGCAATCTCTTGCCATGTGTCCTGGCTTTCCACAATTGTGGCAAGTGAAGGTCCTTCCTCCTACTCTGCCTCTTCCTCGTCCTCGTCCTCGAGAGAATCCTCCTACTCTGCCTCTTCCTCGTCCTCGAGAGAATCCTCCTCGGGTGAAGAATGCTTTTTCTTCTCCTGCTGTTAAGTCGAGACATTTCTTCTCTTTGCCTCTACTCTCTTGCTCTAATAGAGCTCCTTCTATCTCGTGTAACTGCAATTCAGGTACATTCTTTAGTGTTGCTACAATATTTTCATATTCACCTTTGTCCACACTCTTCAGAAGCATAGCTAGGGCCTCATCATCTTCTACCTTTTTGCCAATAGCTGCCAGTTGTTGCTTAATGTTTTTATATTTGTTTAAGTGTGTAATTAAAGGTTCACTTTCCTTCATATCCAATTTGTAGAATTGCATTAACAGATTTATCTTTGAATTTTTAGCTTGTGTGCCAAATAATTTATTGAGCTCATCCCATGCATCTTTTGCCCATTGTATCCCTGTGATGTGATGAATGATTTCATCATTTAAACTGAGTGTGCGATAAGTCCCAATGCTTTTTCATTCCTGCTATTCCACTCATTTTCCCCTCTCACCTCTGGGCATTCATCTCTTCCCTCAACAAGTCCCCATAGCTTTTTCCTCATCAGCAGATACATAGTTTTTGTCTACCATGTGTGTAAAACTGCTCCCCATTAAATTTGGCTATCTCTTGTGCTGTACTCATGATGATGTGAAGAAGGTCTTACCTCTTGATCAAATTTCAATATTCAAGGACAGTGTCTATCCTTTTACAACTCAATCTGGTGTTAAGGAGATGATTACAATAGATTTATCAGCATAAAATCACCAGAAATTATATTAAATCAAGGGTAACCAATTTGTACGGAATGGTTGGAGTATCAAACCATCTCCGAATTGTAATCTGAAGTTATAGGAATCTGTATTAGATACCTAATGGTTAATCTGAACCCTCAATTGTACCAAAATATAGTGATTAGCACTGATTACTCATTGATTAGCAAATTAATCCTCTATTTTGTGTGCAAAAAACAGAGTATGCGGGGAGCCCAAATCTGAGGCCTTAGAGTTCAAATGAGCTCAAATCCTTTCAAGGCCATCAATAGAAATTAGTCTAGTAGAGGATTAAGTCAATAAACACAAGATTTGACCAAACATTAAATGCTTAATCTTTGTTTTACCAAAGTCACCTGCAGATTTGATGAAGAGCTTGGATCTCACTGTAGACTTGATCAAATGAAATTCTGACTTCACCAGCTTGTAGAGCGTGCTTAAAAACCCCTTGGGCTAAGAGGAATTAGACCCATTGCAACTGGAGAAGAAGAGATGTCATTTTTCCTCAAAAAAAGGCGCCTACAAATCAGCGAAAAACGGCAGCTGCGCTTGGCGGTTTGGAGAAATTTCTTGATAAGCTAAATGTGGGGAGTATAGCTATGTTGGGCTAGAAGCATTTCCCCTAATGTTTCTCCTGGAGGGAGATCAAGCCCCTCCACTGGCTAGGGGTGTAGAGGTTAGTTGAAAAAGAGGTGAAAATATTAATTTTCTACTAATCCTAATTAGCTACGTGATTAGCAAGATAATGGGCTCGCAAATTGATGGATTCTAGGCTAGGCTCTGATACCATGTTAAAATTACAGCAATGTGATGAGCTATGGTGGATCAAATGCTAGAATCAACATCATTAACAAAGAGATTAGATGATAATTAAGATGTGATTAGTGAGTAATTAATTGATAGCTTAGTGTAGGCATGGATAATCAAAAACCAGCAAATTCTCATTAGGCCAATGCCTCAATTTATAGAGTTTACATCCAAGTATCTAATCCCACTGATTTCTCCTTGATTCACTCCACCTCTTTTGCTTGATTCTCTCCACCTCTCCCAGAATATCTCAACACCTCCTAAATCTCCTCATGCTACCCTTATTCTCTCCCAGTAGATTCTTCTCACCTTTTCACAGGTTCTCTCACATTTACAGATTCTCTTTTACAGCCTCTAGCCAAGGGCTTGTTCCCGCACACACCCTATTCACTTGTATATTTCAACAAATCTTAAGCTATTTTTGAAGATAATCCTTAAAAGTAGTACATGCTAGGATGGAGCATTGATTAAGCCGAAGAGTATCCAAATCATAGTAGATGCAATCTCATGCACTACAACAAAAAGAGGGGTTAACAACAGCTATAGAATAGATTTTATAAAAGGATCTGAAAAAGTGTCAGGGTATAAGCGTCGCTATTTTTTTGAGGCTATAACTGCCGCTATATCCCATGTTATAACCGCCGCTATATCCCACGCTATAAGCGCCACTATATCCCATGGTATAAGCACCGATATTTCTCACATAATTTTCATCCCGCTGAGAGCGACACTAATAAAAAATGACAGCGACGCTATTTTCGCCGCTCAGTGGCACTGATAAAAATCAACAGTGTTGCTATTTCTGCCGCTCAGTGGCGCTAATAAAAAACAACAGTGTCACTATTTTTTCCCCTCAGTAGCGCTGTTAAAAAAAATTAGGGCCCCCAAAAAAATTAATTCAATATATTGAAGATAGTTCTAATTTGTACAAACAGACATATAGACATATGAAAATACATTTGAAACATAGTAACTCACGAAATCTTATTTGTATTAAATCCCAAATGCCATAAAAGGCGAGTTACATCCCAAATGCCATAAAAGGCGAGTTACATCCAAAATGCCATAACATGGCGAGCTGCATCGAGTATGGAGGTACACAACATAGAACACAATAGGCTAGTCTCTACTCCTCCTCCTCCTCCTCCTTATCATCATCATCCTCCTTGTCCTCCTCGCCTATTACCTCTTTGTCATCTTCCTATATCACACAAGATTAAGTAATATTAAAACACAAACTAGATAAATTTCTAAAAGCATATAAAACCAAAATAATTTGAACTTATAGCAGGCATAACTTCACAGTTCAAAGCAACACCCTGTTGTCACAACCATTCAAATGTGGCCGAGATCCCATTGCGATAAGAAAAGTCATGCTCCTCACTCAAGAGAAGGAGAACATTTTCCTACGTCAAACACACATTAAAACATAATAATTTATATAAGATTTAATTCTTTAGAAACCAAATTTTTGAATACAAAATGTTAAGAGTTCAAATACTTACAAACTGAGCAAGGAAAGATGGCCTTTCACTGATCCAAGATGAGAAGCCCCTCTTTTATGCATGCGTACTCAAGCTGCTTCAATTTGTTCCTTGAATAGATTGGGATTTTCTTGGTACATCGTTTTGGCCTTCTTCCAATCCTTTTCTGATTCTCCTGGCAGCTTGATGCCACCATGCTTGATGGCCTTGGAAATCAATGGTTTTCTCTGACTCACATGACCCTTAATATGATCCAACATCTTAAGGTAATTAAATTTTAAGTCGGGGTGTGGCAGAAGAAACTCTATCTTCAATACACTTAGAATGTATTGCTTCTTTGTATTGTCTTGATTTCTCCAGTCAATGCCCCAAATGTTTTTGAACTCAAGACTTATAAGGTGATGCATGTGCGCTATGACATGCTTCCACTTGCTATCCTCAATGATTGACCCATCTGGTCTTCTCACACGGTAAGGAAGTGGTAGGGTTGTAGGCATTTGGATTCACCACCTGATGTGCCTACACATCCTCTCATGGGGGAAATTGTGTTGAAATTTGAGCATAATGATGAGCTATGGTGGATCATACACTAGAATCAACATGATTAACAAAGTGATTAAGACGTAATTAGTGAATAATTAGCACATAGATTAATGTAGGCATGGATACTCAAAAACCAGCAAATTCTCATTAGGGCTATGCCTCAATTTATAGAGTTTACATCAAGCATCAAATCCCATTGATTTCTCCATGATTCACTCCCTGAATATCTCCACCTTTTGCCTGATTCTCTCCACCTCTTCTCTTTTCCTTGATTATCTCCCAGAATAACTCCACACTCCTAAATTCCCTCATGCTACCCATTATTCTCTCCCAATAGATTCTTCTAACCTTTTCACAGGTTCTTTCACAATTACATCTCCTCTTTTACAGCCTCTATCCAAGAGCTTGTTCCCACACACACCCTATTCACTTGTATATTTCAACACCTCCCCTCAAGTGAATAATCCTAGTACACCTAGACCCTATACCAAGTTTGCCACCCTTTACTTGGTAGTCCGCGACCAGTGTCTACTTCTCCCCTCAAGTTATCTTTGCACACCTGGACCCTGTATCAAGTTTCTTTCTTACTTGACAGTCCGCGACCAGTGCCTCAAGTCCCTAAACTCCATAGTCCTTGACACTCTCTCTCTCTATGTGTCCAAGGCTACTATAAGTGCCCGCGACCTTGACTAAAGTGCTCACACATACATCTACCACGTGGCCTACATCATCGGGGTGGCTCAGAGGTGGTTTTACTTTATTGGGGCAGGTTACATTGGGTTGTGGGATCTCTCTCTCTCTCTCTCTCTCTCTCTCTCTCTCTCTCTCTCTCTCTCTCTCAGAGATTTTCACATGGCTCCTCACTCTTTGGAGCCTCACATCTTCTCTTCTCTTCAATCTTCTTCTCGTGGCAGCATCTCTCCACGCGTCCGTCTCTTCTTCCAGTCTTCTCGGGGCAGCTTCTCTTCTTGTGGCAGCTTCTCTTCTCGTGTCCATGTCTTCCTTCAGGTCTTCTTCTCGGTGTGGATCCTCTTCTTGGGAAGAGATATTCTTCTTCTTTCATGGTTGGGGCCATGAGCTTGTCCGTCAGGTCATTTTGCTCCATGTGAGCAACATGTTTCAATGTTTTGCTGACAGTTCCTTTGGGATTTTTATGTTTATCTTGTATCATTATGCAATGCAAACCCAAATTTATGCGGGAGGTCTTACCTCTTGCCTTAATCTGGACAAGGGCAGTGTCTGTTCCCATTTTTACACTGATAAAATGTGCCCAATACATAATGCGTATAGCATTCATTCTCATGCACATTCCAAATGCAACTCTGGCTGTGAATAATCTTGAATTTGAGTGAGATTTACAGGCATTAACCAAGGGTTAAATGCAAAATGATGATTTTCACAATTTTATCAGCACAATTTTACCACAAATTACATTAAATTAAGGGTAACCGATTTGTACGGGATGGTTGGAGTATCAAACCAACTCCGATTTGCAATCTGAAGTTATAGGGATCTGTATCAGATACCTAATGGTTAATTTGAACCCTCAATTGCACCAAAATACAATGATTAGCACTGATTAATCACTGATTAGCAAATTAATGCTCTGGTTTGTGTGCAGAAAACAGAGTATGCGGGGAGCTCAGATCTGGTGCCTTCCACTTCAAATGAGCTCAAATGCTTTCAAAGGCATCAATAGCAATGAGTCTAGTAGAGGATTAAGCCAAGAAACACAAGATTTGACCAAATATTGAAAGCTTAATCTCTGTTTTACCAAAGTCACCTGCAGATTTGATGAAGAGCTTTGATCTCAATGTAGACTTGATGAAACTGAATTCTGTCTTCACCAGATTGTAGAGCATGCTTTATTACCCCTTGGGCTAAGAGGAATTAGAGAGCTTTGATCTGTGGAAGTTGCAATGTCTCAAAAATCTCAGAAAAACGTAGCCTGCAAATTGAGCTCCCGCCGGCGTTCTGCGTTGAATTAGCCCACAAGATTTGAGATGTGTGTAGCCCTATGAGTCTACTATGAGTACCTAAGAGGGCTTAGCCTAATGTTATGTGTGCAAGGAGAATGGAGTCCTCCACTGGCTGGGGGTGAAGGGGAGAAGTGAAAGCTTACTAAAAAATTGATTTTTTTTGCTAATTATCTACTAATCCTCATTAATTCACTAATGGGCTCATAAATCTGGTTGATTCTAGGCATGGCTCTGATACCATGTTGAAATTTGAGCATAATGATGAGCTATGGTGGATCATACACTAGAATCAATATGATTAACAAAGTGATTAAGAAATGATTAAGACGTAATTAGTGAATAATTAGCACATAGATTAATGTAGGCATGGATACTCAAAAACCAGCAAATTCTCATTAGGGCTATGCCTCAATTTATAGAGTTTACATCAAGCATCAAATCCCATTGATTTCTCCATGATTCACTCCCTGAATATCTCCACCTTTTGCCTGATTCTCTCCACCTCTTCTCTTTTCCTTGATTATCTCCCAGAATAACTCCACACTCCTAAATTCCCTCATGCTACCCATTATTCTCTCCCAATAGATTCTTCTAACCTTTTCACAGGTTCTTTCACAATTACATCTCCTCTTTTACAGCCTCTATCCAAGAGCTTGTTCCCACACACACCCTATTCACTTGTATATTTCAACAAATTGGAAGTAGATCTATTATTTCCCCCAAAACAACCCCTGCATCCACCCCACTAGAACAACGACCCCCACTAGAATGATGAGAAGAGGCAGACCTCCTATCTGACGAGATCATGTACTAGGTGCCACACAGAAGAGAGTGGAGTGGCCTAGTTGCAACCTCTACGTGAAGGCCCAAAACCTGGAAATAGACTAGATTCTCCAATGGGAGTGGACACGGGTATAGGAGTGCATAACCTAGGAGTAGAACCACCCATCAGAGTACCCCCCATAGGTGTAGGGTTAACTCTGGGGAAGGAGACGAGGGTGGACCAAAAATGTTCCACACATTCTCTCTCCCATACTGATGCGACATTAGACTAGAGAAGCTCCATGTTCAGATCGCTAGTGATGGACACTGGTGATGGACGTAGGTGTAGGGTTAACTCTGGAAGGAAGCGAGGGTGGAGCAAAAATGTTCCACACATTCTCTCTCCCATATCGATGTGACAATAGACTAGAGAAGCTCCATGTTTGGATCACCAGTGATGGACACTGAACGACGGCCCGTTGGGCTTCTTGAGTTTGTATACATTATAAAAATGAGGCTTAAAAAGCAAATCTATAATGTGTATACCTTATGCATGCTCAAAGATTAAATAACACATGAACACATTAGAACTCTTATACTACTCATGTGATATTAGAACTTTATTAAGTTCTTCTAGAATACTGCTTAGACAAGCAGGGCGGACAACTCCCTTGTAGCTTCTAAGGGCTTTCCACACGCTCCCCACTATTAAAGCCAAAGGTAACTTCTCTTTTACAAGAGAAGAATAGTGAAAAGATTGAGGACTCCCCCTCCACTATAGCCACCTACTTGCGGATAACGATTTCTAACTTGACTTAACCAACATTCTAAAAGGCGAATAATAATGCCCCATATCTCTATGCATAAGCCCTACGCATATGCCTTATGCATAAGCTCTATGCATAAGAGAATAGAAATATTTAAACCCTAGCACCCAAGGGTGCAAACAAAATAAATGACAAGAATAAGAACATTAGATTTTACCTCAAGAGATGTGTTAACCACTCTGGTTAACAATACTTTTCAAGTATGGCTATACTTATTATAACTCATTTTTTGTAACCGCGCAAAGCGCTTAACGTAAAAGAGACATGGGATAACTAAGTTTACGTCTTGTGTAATGCCGCTCATAGGAAGAGTTGTACATAGAGCTAGGAAGAATAGTTTTGGGCCCCGCTGGTCATTGTAAACTATGAGCTCTTGTATATAAGACATTTGATAAAATATGAAAAGGGGACAATCCCATTAGTCTCATTGGATTCTTCCTCTCTCTCTCTCTCTCTCTCTCTCTCTCTCTCGCTTGTGATTGTATGCTTGCTTGTTGTGCTTGCATGCTTGATTGTTGGTGTGTGCTTGTAAGGATGGTGATGCTCTAGTTTCTCTCCCCTCTCTTTTCTCTTTACTAGGTCCCTCCTGCATGCATGTGGCATGAAGTGAAGGTTAGTTTTCCATGGCTTGATTGTTGGTGTGTGCTTGTAAGGATGGTGATGCTCTAGTTTCTCTCCCCTCTCTTTTCTCTTTACTAGGTCCCTCTTGCATGCATGTGGCATGAAGTGAAGGTTAGTTTTCCATGGCTCCCTCCTTCTTGCTCTCTACCTAGCTATTGAATCTCTACTTGGGTGACATAAGTAGAGGTGGATTGAGCCCCTAGCGGCTTCACAACCCTCATTAGGGTTGGCTAAGTGCACCTCTCCGAAATCGACCCTGGCATGTTGTTTCTCTTCTCTTCTCTCTTTTGTGTGCAAGGTAGTATGTTAGGTTTAACATCTTTGGTGCTGCTGCCGGGGAGTGCATTTAGCTTAGGGTCCTCCACTTTGTTCATTTTCTAGAGTCCTTATTTGGCTCGGTTGGAGTGCAAATCCACTAGTTGTTTGGTTACTTGAGTTTGAGCTTGTTTTTGTTTGTTGATGGTGATTCCATGGAGCAAGGGAGGTCGATCGAGCATTGGAGCATTAAGATCTTCATCGAGCACGGGAGAAGCAAGTAAGTGCTCAAACATTTCCCTTATCATCCATGCAAATCTTTGATTTTTTTATTCTTTTTCATTCATGCAAATCTTTTTAATCAATAAATTAATCTTGATTAGTTAGGTTTCATTAAGCATTATAGGCATCAATAGATAGCATAAGACTAGCTATAGCTCTTTATTGAATAAAAAATCTAAAAAATTAGTGGGAAGATACTTGAAATTGCAAGAATCTGAGGAAAAATCAAGGTGAAAATCACATTTTGTAGGCAATTTTGAGAAGCGAATGACCATTTCTTTGACACGCCAGGGCTGTGGCACTTGTGCCACGCTCGTTTTCCTTCTCTTTGGCCAAATCTAGGAAGATCTCCATCCTTGAATGTGCAGTTAGGATTAAAAATAGAATAATTGCATTAAGTGGGCATAAAAAGCATTCGCTTTGCATTAAACCAAGTAGGTATAGTTGCATTGTCAGGAAATATAGTGGGTGGTTGTCAGACCTGCACCCTTAAATTCCCTATTAAGTCCTTTAAAAAATTTTAAAAATCTCTGAATCTGACACTGCCACAGTTGTTCCTTCTGTGCCATGGCCATTCCTTCTTGAAAGGTGCGCTCGTTCTAAAGTATTCATTTCATTTGCCATGTCCATGTTTGATTTGCCACGCCCGTGCCATTCTCTTTTGCCCTTTCTCCAGAAAGCATACAATCATTCCACTTGTGCCATGCACGTACCATTTGCCCTATTTGAAGCGTACACTCGTGGGCAAACTTGCCACGCTCGTACCTTCTTCATCTCAAAGCGCATGCCCGTTCCTTCTTGAATCCATGCATGTGTCCTTCAGAAAGCGAACACTCGTGCCATATGCTCCGTAAGAAGCGTAAGCCCATTTTTTTCAAAAGCGTACGCCCGTACCATTCCAAAACGTATGGCCGTACCATTCTTAAAAAAATAGACTTTTCCACAGGGGGATTCTGCACACCAGTTCCACATTTCCATGCACCTACGCTTTGGTAAATTGGTGTGAACAACCCTCTTTTTGACGACATGAACTCTCTCGAAGGTCCCTCACTTATAAGGTCAAACCCATCGGTAATACTGCATGGAGCCAAACGGTGCTTGTCTTTGAGACAACACTAGTGAGAGCGAAGACCATCCTAGCATGGGACGAGAAACTCCTGACCTTGAGACAGGATAACCCGAACCTTAGTGTATGGAAAGACCGCCTATCCTAGAGCAAGATCCCACCTCTCCCACACATTCACAGAGAAGCCTTGCTTCGAGGCTTCACAATTTTATTTTGGGAAACACACAGTTAGAAGAGTCACAACAACCCAAGGTGAGAGGTATGGACCATCCATAACAAAGTGAGCTCATGTTGACTCTAGATCCTAGAGTGGAAATAGGGTAGAGCGAAAGCCATCATCCCGACTGAACCACCAGTCTGGAGAGCCATGCCTATTTTAGGAGTGGCTGATTCATATCGGGCCCAAAGACGTGTACAAAACCTAGGGTGTAAGATTCCTCCCTCCAGCTTCTGAGATGTAAAGGTGTAAGAACCTCCCCTTCTATTCTTGTAATCATCCCCTCTCTGAAATAGAAGAAAGATCTTGTTTTACCTTGTTTTGTCCTAGAGAGAGAAAATGTCTAGAGAGAGATAATTCAAAATTGAGATATCTTTAGATACAAAAATTCTCCTACTGTTTAAAATGGATTCCCCTAAAACATAAGTTCAAAATGAACTTTCCAATGTACATTAGGAATTAATTGAAAATGGTATAAGGGACCTTAGCCTAAGGGTCTACATTTTCAGAATTTTTTGGATTATAGTCCAATTAAGGTTCCAATGGGCCAATTGAATTAATCCAAGTGTTGGGATGATATAAATCCAAAGAATAAAAGAAAATACCCAAAAATGAGTAAATGCTCACATAAGATGAAGAGTTGACTAAGTACAAGGTTTATTAGTTAAAAATTAAGAGATATTAGTTTAAAAAAATGAGATATTTTGGAGAAACGATGCTTTTTTGACACCGTGGTATGGAGAGGGAGACTCTTGAGGTAGGCACCTTTTTCACATGTATTTTTTAATTTAAAAAAATGTGATATTTTTATCTCTCCTGGATCAAACTAGATCAAAGAGGGAGCCAAACTGGTCCAAATCTTGTCCAAATTGAGTCAAACTGAAGCTGAAAAATTCTAGAACTCAATTGGACTTGGTTAGTGGCCTCCCTCACCTATAAATAGACCCTCATTCCTTTGTATTTTCATATTGGAGCTATACCATGCCATTATTATATTAAAATAATTATATTTCTATTATCCCTTAATTTCTATCTTCTCTTGGGAGCTTGGAGCTTCTCTCTCTCTCCAACAACTCTTGAAGTTTCCTCTTCTCCTCTTGGTGGACCAATTGATTGGTTGGGGGCTTCACTGCTAAATTAAGAATCAAGCCAAACTTGGAGGTAAAACTAAATTTTATGGTTTTTCAATTATCTCAATGACTTTCTTCTTCTCAACTCCTCTCAAGCTTGAGAAGCTTCCAAAATGATGGTTTTTATTCAAATCAAGCTTTCCCAAAGTCTCTTAATGTTTATTTAGATTAATGTTAAATTTCATGCTTAATTTCAATGTTTTTCTTTAAGAAAATCTCTCTCTTGAAAAGATTAGCCATTCCTATGGCTAGATCTTGAGAAAAGGATGATTCTATTTCATAATCTCTTTATCTTAAGCTAATCTCTAAGCTTGGCAAGCTAGAGAAAGAGATTAGTTATCTTTCATGATTTTTAATCTAGGAAAAAGAAAGATTAATTCTCTTAATCTTGTTTATGGTATGAAAAATCCTATAAATTCCTCCTAAATGGAAAGGAGGTTATGCTAAAATTTTTAGAAATGAGGAATGATTATTTTGGATTAATCTAGATAATTAATCACAATTACATATTAATTATGGTGATAATTATGCTATGAATGCATAAATCTAATTTCAAGTTTAAAAGAGAAGTTTGTATCATATTTTCATTACAAGATTTTATTCTTTTAGAAAAATTGAGAATTATCAGTAATAGCAGTGAAGCTATGGTAAAATTTTCAGAAAATAATACATATCTTATTTTTATGCATAATGCTAAAAGAGGAATTCCTACCATATTCTAGGATTAGAGATCTTATGCAAAAAGAATGATTTTCATCATATTCATGAAAGAATACTTTTTAGTATTTATGCATAAATATTTAATTAAGAGAAAATAGTATTTTTTGATAAATTTATTTTTATGCAACAAGAGGAATTCCCATGATATTTGAGATCCAAACAATTAAATGTTAAAAAAGAGAAATTTTTGGAATAATTCAAAATATGAGTATTTATCAAAAGTGAAATTTTGAGTATTATCACTTTTATTGAGAAGTATGGGTAGAATTGATTTTTGTAAATCCCATGAATCTTTTATTCAAAAAGAAGAATATTGAATATATCTTATTTAAGAAATTTGAGAAAGAATGTGAAAATATCCATTGAGAGAAATTGGATAATTTCTTAATCAGAAAAGGGAATCTGGAATCCTTGGGAGGATCAAAGATCCAATAAGAAGACAGAAGTTTAGATTTAATCCTCATTAATGAAGCTTAAGGAATGAAAACACAATACGTAGATGCTCTTTCTGAGTTTTTACTATAAAATTCTGATAAGATTTATTTTTCCTTTTTACACCTTCAACAACACTCTGATACTTTGATTTAATGGGATCGAGAAAAAGTTGCCTTTAACTAAGCCAATAAATTAGTAGAAACTTAGAAAAGTTCTATCAGTATATCGAAAGTAGAGTAACCGTACTGAATGGATGTGATGATATGTGTATGTGATGTGATGTGGATGGATGTGATGTGGATCTGAATGAATGTACATGGATGTGAGTGTGATGTGATGAGATGTGAATGTGATGTGATGAGATGTGAATGGATGTAAATGGATGTGATGAGATGTGAGTGTGATGTGATGAGATGTGAATGGATGTAAATGGATGTGAGTGTGATGTGATGAGATGTGAATGGATGTGAGTGGATGTGATGAGATGTGAATGGATGTGATGAGATGTGAATGGATGTGATATGATGTAAATGGATTTGAATGTGATATGATGATATGTGGATGTGATGAGATGTGGATGGATGTGAATGGATGAGATGAGATGTGGATGGATGTGATGTGATGTGATGTGGATCTGGGTAGATGTGAATGGATGAGATGTGATGTGGATAGATGTGGATCCGGGTAGATGTGAATGGATGTGATGTGATGAGATGTGGATGGATGAGATATGATGTGATGTGATGTGATGTGGATCTAGGTAGATGTGAATGGATGAGATGTGATGTGAATGGATGTGGATCAGGGTAGAGGTGAATGGATGAGAGGTGATGTGATGTGGATATGGGTAGATGTGAATGGATGTGATGTGATGTGGATTGGGGTAGAGGTGAATGGATGAGATGTGATGTGGATATGGGTAGATGTGAATGGATGAGATATAATGAGGATGGATGTAACGAGATGTGATGAGGATCTGAATAGATGTAAATGGATGTGATGTGGATGAATGTGATGTGATGTGGATAGATGTGATGAGATGTAATATGATGTGATTGGATGAGAATGGATGAAGGACCGATGCTCTTTAACATCTCCACAGTAGGGGTTGGCACATGGTCAATGTAGCATATCGCTTCCTCCTTAGTAGTAAGCAACAAACTTCCTCCATACTCTACAGCTGGGCTACTTATCCTCTACCATAGGATAAGTAGAGGTGTAAGTACTCTAGAGATTCAATCACATGACAACGTCGCTATGCTTGCCCCATCACTTTCAAACTCATGGGCGAGTAGCCGGCCTGGAGGGCACCCTTTTCTACCGCAGCCCTTCATCTAGGGAGACATATTGCAAGGTGCTAGGACCCCTCCGCATCAACCCCGAGTACTTGCCATAATCAGAAGACGGTGGGTGTGGAACCTCTTCCATGAGGAGCAACAAAAGAACCTAAAGCTGTAGTTTAACTTTCCATGGTTTGCTCCTCTAACAGCACAATAACTCTACATAGAGGAATCCATGATCAAGTGCTTCCACGAGTTCATACGAAGATATGATCAGGTTCTAGACCTAGACGTGATAGCTACGATCATATTTTTCAACTTGATCATCATGCTGTTAGAGGCCTTCTCTGACTGGGAACACTACCACAAAGGTGCACAGGGCTTGGCCTTTGACATCAACAAAGGGCCAACGCTTAAACAAATTTTTGGCTACCATGAGCGCACCATGTGGATGCCCACCTATAACTACAAACTTTTGAAGACATGATGGAGACAACATTTTGGACCGGCTACTATAGAGCCTTCCATCGAGCACCCCCTACTCCTACCTTGCATCACAAATTATCCGTACTTGTTTGATCTAGTACCGCTAGATCCAGCCAACTCTGAAGACGGACCTGAATTAGGGAGGGGGGTATGTTAACCACTCTGGTTAACATTACTTTTCAAGCGTGGCTACACTAATTGTAACTCATCTTTTGTAACTGCGCAAAGTGCTTAATGAAAAGAGACCTGGGATGACCGAGCTTATGGCTTGTGTAATGCCGGTCATAGGAAAGAATTGTACATAGAGCTAGGAAGACTAGTTTTGGGCTCCCAATTATAAATGGGCAACCGGCTGCCATTGTAAACTATGAGCTCTTGTTTATAAGACATTTGATACAATATGAAAAGGGGACAATCCCATTAGTGTCTTGCTCTCTCTCTCTCATGAGCTTGTGGTTGTATGCTTTCTTGTTGTGCTTGTATGTTTCATTGTTGGTGTGTGCATGTAGGGGTGGTGATGCTCTAGCTTCTCTCCCCTCTTGTTGCTCTCTACCAATTGTAAATGGGCAGCCGGCCATTGTAAACTATGAGCTCTTGTATATAAGACATTTGATACAATATGAAAAGAGGACAATCGCATTAGTGTCTTTCTCTCTCTCTCTCTCTCTCTCTCTCTCTCTCTCTCTCTCTCATGAGCTTGTGGTTGTATGCTTGCTTGTTGTGCTTGTATGTTTCATTGTTGGTGTGTGCATGTAGGGATGGTGATGCTCTAGCTTCTCTCCTTCTCTCCCCTCTTGTTGCTCTCTACCAAGTCCCTCTTGCATGCATGTGGCATGAAGTGAAGTTTGAGCTTTCCATAGCTCCCTCCTTCTTGCTCTCTACACCTAGCTATTGAATCTCTACTTGGGTGGTGACACAAGTAGAGGTGGAGTGAGCCCCTAGCAGCTTCACATCAAGAAGTTAACCCTTATATTAGGGTTGGCTAAGTGCACCTCTCCAAACTCGACCCTTGCATGTTGTTTCTCTTCTCTTCTCTCTTTTGTGTGCAAGGTAGTATGTTAGGTTTAACAAGATGGAATGATGCTCAGATATTTGAGTCGCTCTATGTAGATAGGAATGATGCTCTAAGAATGCTCAAAACTTTAATAACACAAGAAACATTAGAACTCTTATACTTTCCGTATGCATAAGTCTTATGCGCAGAAGCTCTATGAAGAAGGTTTATACATTAGCCTTATGCAAGCTTTATGTATAAGCCATATGCATAAGGCTTATGCATGAGCTTAAGGCATAAGTCTTATGCCTTAAGCTCTATGCATAAGCCTTATGCATGAGGCTTATACATAAACCTTATGTATAAGCTCCATCCATAAGCCATATGCATAAGCTCTATGCATAAACCTTATGCATAACGCTTGCATAAGCTTGAATTAGGCTTATGTATAAGTTTAATGCATAAGCTTGCACTATGCTTTAAACATAAGACTTATGCACTATGCTAAATCCTAAACTCGGCACCCAAGGGTGCAATAAAATGATAACATGAATAAGATTACATGAACAAGAGAGCTTACCGTGATAATGTCAAGCCAAAGAAGGGGACAACAATGCAAGACCTAAAAAACATAAGATGAAAATAAGTGATTAGTAACACATTTATGAGGAAAAAAAGTGTTTAGTAACACATCTATGCTTAATCTATATGCAAGCATGCATAGAGCCTGTGTATGCTCTAATACATGAGAGGATCCCACTTCACAATACTTGCATGCCCTTCTTATAATTAGCATGCAATGTCACTTCTCACTGAACTCTAACATAAGGAGGTCTAGCAAGCATTGTGTGATGACTATTTCTATACACATATAAACTCTATGAATACAGAGAATACCTTATGCATAGAAAAAGAGAGCATGAGAAATATATGCTATATGTAGAAGAGAGTATAAACATTCAAAAAGCTTATACTCTCCATCCATGCATCGCACTTCACATCAAAAAAGCTTTATGCATAAATACATAATTCGTGAAGCCCTATGCATTAATCTTAATGTAAAGATTAAGCTTAATGTATAGATAGAGCTCTATGCATCAAGCTTAATGTATAGATAGAGCTCTATGCATCAAGCTTAATGTATTAAGATTAATGCATGTATTAAGCTTAATGTATTAAGATTAATTCATGTATTAAGATTAATACAAATATTAAGCTTAATACAAATATTAAGCTTAATGCATAGAGCTTAATACATGCATTAAGCTTAATTTATGCATAGAGCTTAATATATGTATTAAGCTTAATCTATACATTAAGCTTAATCTATGCATTAAGCTTAATGCATAGAGCTTAATACATGTATTAAGCTTAATTCATAAAGCTTAATGCATGCATTAAGCTTAATCTATGCATTAAGTTTAATGCATAGATATTAATGCATGCATTAAGCTTAATGCATAGAGGTTAATCTATTAATCTTAATTTATGCATTAAGTTCTATGCATTAAGCTTAATGCATAGATAGAGCTCTAGGCATGAAGCTTAATGTATGCATAAAAGTTAATCTATGCATTAAGCTCTATGGATTAATCTTAATACATAGATAGAGCTCTATGCATAGATCTTAATGCATGCATTAAGCTTAATCTATGCATTAAGCTTAATCTATGCATAGAGCTTAATGCAAAAAGTAAGCCTAATGCATGCATTAAGCTTAATGTATAGAGTGTAATCTATGCATGAAGCTTAATGCATAGAGCTTAATGCATTAAGCTTAATCTATGCATTAAGCTCTATACATAGAGCTCTATGCTTAAGCTAGATGCGTAGAGCTATATTCATGCATTAAGCTCTATGCATAGAGATTAATGTATGCTTGCAAGAAGCCTAAACTAACCCTAAACCCGGCACCCAAGGGTACAATAATACATACAAAAAAACATAAATGATTAGAGGGTTTAACTCTTTTTTGTGAAGTTGAAGGAGAGGATTGGTGAAAGATCTACAAAATAAAAGATTAAATAAAGTAATTAGTATATTAAACATAAGATTAAGGATTAATACACACAAGTAATACAAAGCCCTAAAAACTTGCACAAGCAATACTAAACCCTAAAGAATACAAGAAAAAGAGAGCTTACCTCTATATTGTCAAGCCAAAGGAGAGGATTAGTGCAAGACCTACATAACATAAAATGGTAAAAGAGTGATTAGTAAAGCATTGAATGAACTCTACCTACCAAAAATAAGAGACACACAAAAGACCAATACACATTAAGCATGCTCACAAAAAGGAGAAGGAGAAGAAGCAAAAGAAAGGTTAGTACTCTAAACTTTAGCCCTAATCTCATTATATTTCCTATTAATTATTAGATTAAGAATAATAAAAGCAAAACCTAATCATTATGTCACACCATCACTTGTAGAGTGATGAATAGGAAAAGAAAGAAAAAGAGGAAGGGGAAGGGGAAGGGGAAGAGGAAGAAGAAGAAGAAGAAGGAAGAACAAATACATTAGGGTTAAACATAAGAGAAGAATACCTTCAATAGCTCACACCATAGCCATATAGTGTGATGAAGAGAAAGAGTCTCATAAAGAGGAAGGAGAAGGGCAAGGGGAAGAATAATATAAAGAGTACAAATACATTTGATAGATCTAGGTTGATGGAGGGTTGATACAGGAGTGGAATGAATTTTTTGGGGGAGAAAGATAGGCATCGGTGGTGCTACACGTTCAAAAAGGTAATTTTCCTAGCGTCGCTAAAAATGATGCCTCTAGCGGTGCTTTAATGATGCTTATAACGTCATTTATAGTGATGTTTATAGTGACACTAGGGAAATTCCAAAGAGAAAACCTATGCATATACCATTAACACTGCTAGATTTAGTGCAAGTATTCATATTCAGTTTTCTAATTGCACACTATTTGTGTCCGATATACAGATGTCTTCTACTAGTTCGGATAGTGATGGGTCACCATTAATTAGAGGTCTAGAGTGGTTGCGAAGAAGAATCCCTTATTCATGTGCAAGATGTAAGAATGTTTGTGTACGTGAGCATCGAGTGACATTTGAGCATATTAGAAAATGGGGATCATTTTTGAACCAATGCCATCCAACATGATAATGCAAGCCAATTCCTCGGTTAGTATATAAAATTATGAGATGATAAATATACTCATGGTTTGCCATATGTAATGTTGAGTGTCATTTTTAAATATAGTTCATTAGGATGAGGAGGGCATGGAAATTTGTGCACAATTACTACACAATATGCCTCATTATTTTGTCATTGGGGGAAACTTGAGGAAGGAGTACAAGCGTCGTATGGAGAACTTAAAAATTGGAGCATGTTCAATACATTTGGAAAACCCAAGATTTGCTCCACATGAGATAGAGGAAGAGAATGTCATGGAGGCAATGATCACTTACTTTTTTCAAAGCGAGGGTGAGAAAGAGACACCGAACTTTGAAACACATGAAGGAGAGGATGTGTTACACAAGGAGGCCAATGAGGGTGCAAAGTAAACTTTGCGGGCATGCTTGGAAATCCTCAACTTGCAAACAACATATGGATGGAGCGATAATAGTGTGAATAGCCTACTCCAATTATTAAAGAGGATTCTCTCAACAAACAATTTGATGCCCGCAAGAAGAAGTGATGCTCGAAAAATACTTTCCAAGCTTGGCATGGATTACACTTGAATTCATGCATGACGTAATGATTGTGTACTATTTAGGGGTGCCTTTACCAATGTCATGCAATGTTTAATTTATGGAGAGGATCGTTTTACATGAAGGATTTATAGGGTGCAAAAATTTTGCAAAATGCATTAAGGCACTTTCCTATTATACCTCACATTCAACATATGTTTCGGTGTCAATGTTGAGTTAATGACATGGCATGTGAACCATTGTTCAACCGATGGCATGATGAGGATTCCCACCAACTCATCGGCTTGGGCTCACATTGAGGATAGATGGCCAGAGTTCAAAGATGAGCCCCGTAATTTATAGCTTGGATTGGGTATGGATGGGGTGAACCCATTTGGATTGAGGTCTACATCATGGTCCACATGGCCCATTATTGTTATGAATTACAATATTCCTCCATGGATGTTCATCAAGAAGGGTCATGTGATGTTTGCGATTCTTGTGGCTGGGAAGCATAACGTAAAGAATATGGATGTATACCTTGAGCCCTTTATTAATAAGCTCGAGAAATTATGGAGAGACATAAGGGTGCATGATGTTTCTCATCCAATTTCATGCTGCAATGCAATGGTCAAGGATATCTTGATGTGGCTTAGTCGTACTCATAAATTGATTCTTATCTAAGCATGCACAAATGCTGCAATGCAATGGTCAAGGATATCTTGATGTGGCTTAGTCGTACTCATAAATTGATTCTTATCTAAGCATGCACAAATAATTCATTTATAACTCTAATGTATTGTAATGTCTATTAACTTTCAATTCTTACATGCCATTTTGGTAGGTCTCACGATTGTAGGATATAATGCAAGGCCAATTTATGGTCCATCACTTGTATCCAAACAAGCACATGCACTAAAGAAAGTGGTGTATGATAAACATCATAGATTTCTTCCTCCAAACCACCCTCATTATGCTCCATCAGAGGTTTCTCCAATTGTGATGAGAGATGCAAAGTGGGAAGCCATGTGGCATTCACCTCCTATAATGCCATTGGAGGGAGGATGGAGAGATGGAGAGTGGGACAAGAGATGGAGGGCGACTTTCATCACACATTACTCGTAGGCATAAAAAGGTACTCAATCTTCTGTTGTCTAACATATTGGAAAGAGTTAAGAATAAATCATCTTTTGGATCCAATGCACATTTTTAAGAATAAATCATCTTTTGGATCCAATGCACATTTTTAAGAATGTGGCATCAATGATTTGGGACCATCTAATTTGGGACCATCTAATTGGTAAAAAAGACACCCATGCAATAAACCATGCAATAAAGGATGACCTAAAGGACATTGAACACATGGAAAATGCATGGCCAAGGGTAGTCAATGACAAGGTGTTTTTACCAAAGGCACCATGGAGGTTGACAAGGCAAGAGGAAAATAATGTTAAGAACAAATTCCATCTTTTCGTACACCAACCGGTGTAATGCACTCATTAAAGGGTGCATTTATGTAAGATTCCTCCTTAGCCTGAATAAAGAATAAGCTTTTACTTCAATCCCCTGTAATCATTCCTTATTTCTGAATACAAGAAAATATTATTTTTCCTTGTTTTTGCCTAGAGAGATAAAAAATTCTAGAGAGAGGTAATTCAATATTGAGATATTTTTAGATATAAAAGTACTACAAATATCAAAAATATATTTTCTTGAAATAGAAATTCAAAATAAATTCTCTAAGGTGCATTAGGAATCAATTAAAAATGATTTAAAAGACCTTAGCCTAAGGGTCAAGAATTTCTAAAAATTTTGGATTATGGTCTAATTAAGGTTCCTATGGGCCAATAAGATTAATCCAAGTGTTGGGATGAGATAAATCCAATGAATAAAAGAAAATACCCAAAAATGAGTAAATGCTCACATAAGTTGAAGAGTTGACTGAGTACAAGGTTTATTAGTTAAAAACTATGAGATATTACTAAAAAAAATGAGATATTTTAGAATAATGATACATTTTTGACACCTTGGTAAGGAGGGGGGAGACTTTGAGGTAGGCACCTATTTCACACATGTGAATGAGTTTTAATTCAAAAATATTCAGATATTCTTATCTCTCCTCTTTCCTGGATCAAGCTGGATCAAAATAATGAGAGCTAAACTGGTCCAAATCTTGTCCAAATTCAGCCAAACTAAACTTGGAAAATTCTAGAACTTAGTTGGACTCACTTAGTGGCATTCCTCACCTATAAATAGACCCTCATTCTTTTGTATTCTCATCTGTGAGCTATACCATGCCAGTATTACATTAAAATAAGTATATTTTCTTTTGTCCTTTAAAAATCCTCTACATTTTGGAGATATTAAAGCTTCTCTCTCTCTTTAACCTTCCTTGGAGCTTTCCTCTCAACACACTAACCAATTGATTGGTTGGGGGCTTCTTCTGAGAAAGAGAAGCAAGCAAAACAAGAGGTAAGATGCAATTTCATGGTTTTTTCTCTAATATTCTAAATGTTTTCACTTCTCAACCCCTCTCAAGCTTGAGAAGTATTCAAATGGATTGTTTTTCAATGCAAATGAAGCTTTCTAAAGAATTCTAATGATTAATCACAAAAAGTTTATCTTTATGCTTAATTTAGGATGTTTTTATGTATATCTCTCTCTCCCCAAAAGAATGGTCATTCCTATGACCAAATCTTATTCAAATGATGCTTCTCATTGATAAACTCTCAAATTCAAAGATTAAACTCTATGCTAATTAAGCTAGAGGTTAGAAAATGACTTTTTAATGCTTATATGCTAAAAAAATTTATGATAAATCTATGATTAATTCCATAAATTAGAATTAGGTCCAAATGATAGTTACTCTATCATAATCGTATTACTAAGTCTTATTCTTGTAGAAAATATTAAAAATTATTAGTAATAGGAGCGAAGCTATGGTAAAAAATTTGGAAAATTAATACATAAATCATTTTTATGCATAATGTGAAAAGAGGACTTCTTACCATATTCTAGGATTAGTCATCCTATGTTAAAAGAATGATTTTCATCACATCCATGGAAAACTAAATTTTAATGTTTATGCATAAATAATTAATTAGAGAAAAAGAGAAATTTTTGGTAATTTCATTTTTATGTAAAAAGAGAAATTTCCATGATAATGGAGATCCATGTATTTCAATGGAGAAAGAGAGAAATTGGTATATTAAATTAATGGATATTTTTATTTAATTTTAAGAGAAATTTTAGTTAAATTGATTTTTATGCATGAGAAAAACTTAAATGATAAAAAAGGAATTGCCATCGTATTTGGAATTCAATCATTTAAATGGTAAAAGTGGAATTCTTGGTATATTTAGAATAATGCATATTTTTATTTAATTTAAAGAGAAATTTTAGATAAATTCATTTTATGGTAAAAGAGAAATTCCTATGATAATTGAAATCCAATCATTAAATGAGAAAAAGAGAAATTTTAAACTCATTCAAAAAATGGATATTGGTATTTAGTTAAAAGAAGAATTTTTATGGTATTTAAGTAGAGAAAGAATTGAATTAATTTTGGGTGATAAAAGAGGAATTCTCACTAAAATTCCACCTAGAGAATTAGAGTTGATAAATTAAGTGGTAGAAAGAATATCTTTAGATATTTTATGTGGTTAAATCACTAAATTAGTATTTACCCAAAAATAGATTAAATGGAAGAAGAGTATTTTCATTAAAATCTAATATTCTCTAATAAGACCATTTCTTAATCTACTATGAAAAAGAAGGAATGAAATTCACAAAGTTGGAATTTCCTTACGATTAGAAGTTCAGCAGATATTTATGTGAAGAAAATCCTTGTTAGAACTAAACCGAATGATTTTGGTTAGACTACGAGAGGGACGGACAGTAAACCTACTTGTCCATCTCTCGATCTGAATCAAGCAAAAACCTCGTGACCAATTCCAATTCTTATTACAAGGAATAGACTGCCATTGAATTAACCTAGTTTTCCCTTGACCAAAATCACCAAGAATCTAGTTGGATAGTCAGTCAAATGATGGGTAGATTGCCCTGATGAGAGATCAAGGATTCTCATTATTAAATTGGGGATTAAGGAAAAAGGGTTTTGGGGAACCAAACTCAAACTGGGAATTTTACTTGCATAGAACCTCTGTTTTCATTTAAAGGACTGTTTTACGCCAGAATGCTGGAGGAAGCATTTGGCATGTGTTTTATCAAGAGGAGGTTCGTTTTGCAACAGCTGGCGGGGAGTCATCGAGGGACGTCACTCTCACGGCAAAGCCTGCCGAGGTCTTGTGACTAGCCTCTGTATGGTTAAAATGGTGTGCTTCCGGTACGATGGGCAAGGACCAACGAAGCGGTCCCTAAGTGAAGTGCTAGGACACCTAAGTAGGATCCTAGAGGGTTCTGACCAGGTGATGCATGGGCTCGCGATTGCTAGGACACCTATCCGTACACCCATGCGTACGTCGAGGAAGATTCAGATGGACTAAAAAGAATGAATTTTGTGAATCAAATTTTGATATTGGATCTCGTTGGTTGGCTAGATGGTCTTGAACGGAGAGTCTAGAGGACATATTTTGTAATATAATGGACTCATAATTTTGGAGGATGATGATCAGTAATATTATGATTTTCATTGAAGGATTGTTTTAAAGACAGTCAAATTTGTTATAAATGGCAATTTCATATCGGGTGTGTATGTGGTATGCCTACTTTAAATTTTGCTTGAAACGCCAACTAGGGGACCTGGGAACTCTTTTCCTTTTTGCTGGTACCCAGGCAAAACATAACCAAATCTTTATAAAGGAATCCCACCAATACAGTGGTCGAATGGTTGGCTAACCCATGGGCTGGGGTTAGGCTGGATCAGAGGATTCCTGCGATACCATTAAGATAGGATTAGTTACGTTAGTTAGATTAAGTCCTGAGAAGACCCTTGTTCTGTGGGTGGGAGTCAGCGGGGCTGTGCCTTGTGAAGGAGGAAAAAAGCGGTCACGATTCTGTGGACCAAGTGCAAGTCTCTTCTTTTATCTGACCATGTGACTTCAGGTTTGGTCGGATCAATTTGAATAGTTAAGACTTTGACCCGTTAGATTAATTCTCCCGTTTGGAGATTTTCCCTGGAGGAATCGCCCGTGTCTTCTAGGCGAGGGAAGTTTTTCCAGGTTCGGTTTTCGGAGGAACCGCCACCGGACTAGTCTCTTATTCGGACATCCGTGGGTGAGGCCTCGAGTGTGGATCCCTGCCCCACGTGAGAGACTGATGGTGCTTCCGCCACTAGCATCATTAGAGTGGGCACCACGGAGGGGGCGGGGTCTCACAGCTGGTATCAAAGCTTTGTTGAAAGCTAATAAAGAACAAATGAATTCTTATCAAAAATTGATAATAAAAACTCAGAAAGAGCATTTACATATTGTATTTTTGTTCCATAAGCTTCATTAACAAAGAATTTTAATCAAAGAATTTGGTTTTATAGATGGAAGTTCCACACTTATCTGGTGTTTCCAACCTCACAAGACATGACTGCGTTTACCTTCGAGCATCTCATCTCTTCCGCTACAACTCAAACGAGCTGAGCCAGACTTGCAGGCCATTTTGAGGATCTATATTTCCCTGACACCCAGTGGAGAGACGGCACCACAAGTGGTTTGCAGGGTAGTATGTCCACACCTCTTGCGACCAGCGTGCGATGCTGAGGTAGAATCTCTCATTAACCATGATTTTGATGAGGTTGAAAGTGATACATGGTGTTATTTTATATCACTAAACGTCTCAAAATTTCAGGCTTTCTTGCCAAATCTACAGACTTCTTAGTCGCTTTACTCCTAAGGAGAAGATAGTAGCTCCCTTTGGCAGTAAGGGAACATTTGTATCAGGGTATGTCTATAGCCCAGTAGCGTCGTCTTATGCATCTCTTGAGGAGATTTTGACTTCTAGAGCCGAGCTGATCTATGTACATATTGTAACTTTTATATAAATAAAGAAATATTTTGTGGAAAAATTCCTTGTTGTATAAGTGATTGTTTATTGACGAATTGATAAAGCAAAATCTGTTACCAAACATATATAATAGATCTCCAATAAGATCATTTATCTTGTTTAAGAAATTATTTTCCGAACCTCTTAAGTCTTAGGATCTAGCGGGACGATATCAAAATAAAAATTTAATAATATATCATTTTTGGCAGAATCATGAGGCGAGAGAACTGTGGCCATCAGCCAGACAATCTCATTGATGAAGAAGAGCTTGACCCCGACATTCGCAAGACTCTTCACGTACCAGGGTAAGCAATTCAAGCTTTTGATTGATTCAAGCATGCAGTACTCATTCTTTTATTTCCCTAGGATGTCTGCGTAAGTTAGTCTTAAATAAAAAATAAGGGAAACCTATGCAAGTGGAATTGGACAGTGAAAAGATTCTTTTCACACACCTTGAGACAGACCTTATTCAGTTTAGTCTAGATGGGAACGTAACAGAGTGCCAGTTTCAGAGTCTATGATGGAATCCTTGGAATGGATAGGCTCCATAAGAATCAAGCTGATATTTATTGTCACAAAGGAACCATCTCTTTCTTTGACCTTCATGCTAATAAAGTTCAAGGAACTGGAATTTCTAGATCCCCAGTGTGCTGCAATTAGTCAAGGCTTTTAAATTGTTAAAAGGGCTCAGAAAGAGGCAAGCTATTTATGTTGTTAAGATGAATCCAGTAGACATAAAATGCAAGGCTAAAGAACCAGAGTGGTTAAGTGAGTATGTAGATGTGTTCCTTGAAGAGCTGACTGAGATGCCTCCGTCTCGCAAGAAGTAGATCATGAGATCGAGTTAACCCCCAGAGCTCAGCCAGTGGCTCAGCATGCATACAAAATGCCAGTCCCTGAAGCCATAGAACTTAAGGAGCAGTTAAGGCAACTGTTAGAGCAGGGATTCGTCAGACCCAGTGTCTCACCTTAGGGTGCGCCCGTTCTCTTTCCAAAAGAAGAAAGATGGAATGTTAAGACTCTGTATTGACTACAGAGGATTAAATCAATTAACAATTAAGAATAAGTATCCTATTCCTAGGATTGATGCTTTTGGATCGGTTAAGTGGGACCCAAATGTTCACAAAGATAGATCTCAAATCCAGGTACTACCAGATCACAATCAAGGAGCAGGACATCCCAAAGACATCATTCATCAATACTTGCTATGGGTATTATGAGTTCACAGTCATGCCATTTGGATTGACTAATGCCCCGGTGACATTTAATCATCTTATGCAGGATATTCTCAGAAAATACTTGGATGATTTTATTCTTGTCTTCTTTTATGATATCTTGGTATACTCAAAGAATGTTGTAAACCATGAAGATCATGTGCGCAAGGTCCTGGAAATCCTAAGGAAACACCAACTCTTTGCAAAAAAGAGCAAGTGTTCTTTCTCTGTTGACCAGGTGGATTACTTGGGATTCATAGTGTCAAAAGATGGGATTTCTCATGACCCCGCAAAGATCCAAGTAGTTATAGAATGGATTCATAGTAAAGGAAGTCAAAGGATTCCTAAGATTAACAGGATGGTATAGGATCTTTATACGCAAATATGCTCAGATAGCATCCCCTTTAACTAACCTTCTCAAGAAGAGTACACTTTTTCAGTGGATTGCAATGTGTCAGAGTGCCTTTGATAAACTGAAGACAGCCTTAGTAACAACCTTGTCCTTAAATTGCTAGATTTTACCAAACCCTTTGAGGTAGTTACTGATGCTAGTGGGTTTGCCTTAGGCGGTGCTCTTATGCAGGAAGGTCATGC
Organism: Cibotium barometz; assembly: GCF_041138505.1. Taxonomy (NCBI): domain Eukaryota; kingdom Viridiplantae; phylum Streptophyta; class Polypodiopsida; order Cyatheales; family Cibotiaceae; genus Cibotium; species Cibotium barometz. The sequence goes on along the minus strand of NC_141058.1, from coordinate 54,710,419 downwards.
AATGGCCTATGAATCCAGAAAACTCAAAACACATGAGAGAAATTATGCCGTCCCCATGACTTGGAGTTACTCTTAGTAGTTTATGCTCTGAAGTTGTGGAGACATTATCTTTTGGGACAGAGGCTCACCTTGATGAGACAGATCATCAAAGTCTGAAGTGGATCTTCACCCAAAGGGATCTCAACATGCATCAAAGTAGATGGATGCAGACCTTGCAAGAATTCAATTTTGAAATTAAGTATCGACCGGGGAAAGAAAATGTGGTGGCGATGCGCTCAGTAGAAAAGTCTCCTTGCTTGCAATTATAGTGGTGTCAAATCCATTGATCAGTGAAGCAAAGGAGAAAATTATGTAGGACAAATTCTTTGCCCCTATTGCTACCCTTCTCTGATGCAGGAAAGCAAGACTTCTCAGGAAATGAGGCGACTTCTTGGGTACAAATTGGATGAAGGATGTATGTATTATAATAATCGGCTATGTATTCCCAATGATGATGGAATAAAGGGAAGAGTTCTGAGAGAAGCCCATGATAGCCTGATAGATGGACATCCAAGATTTATAAAAACCTATATGTTTGTGAAGAAAAGCTTTTTTTAACCAGGACTCAAAAAGGATGTACTTGATCATGTGCATAAATGCTTAATGTGTCAGAGAGAGTCAAGGTAGAGAGAGTCAAGATGCCAGGGAAACTACAGCCTTTAGACATTCCACAAATGAAGTGGGAGTGTATCAGTATGGACTTTGTCACTAGATTACCTTCAATGCAATCAGGTTACAACTCCATTTTTGTGGTAGTTTGACAGGCTAACCAAAGTTGCCCATTTGATTCCAGTGAAAGAAATATACACTGCAGTGGATGTTGCCCGTGTTTTCCTTAAAGAGATCTTTAGATTGCATGGCTTACCCATGAGGATAGTAAGCGACAGAGATCCCAAATTTACATCGAAATTCTAGACTGCATTCTTCGAAGCAGTAGGAACTTTCCTGGATCTCAGCATAGTCTATCACCCCAAAACAAATGGGCAGACTGAAAGAGTGAATCAGGTAATAAAAGATATTCTTCGGTCATGCTGCGGGCAGTAGGGAACCCAAGAAGTGGTTAAGCCATTTACATATCTAGTCGAATTTGCTTACAATGCTTCTTATCATCAAAGCATTGGGATGAGTCCTTTCAAAGCTTTATATGGACAAGATTGTCTTATATCGTTGACTTGGTTCGACCCATTGATCAAAGTCGAGATGTCCAAACAAATGCTTGATGATATGGACCAGCAGATGTAATCAATCCGTAAAGATATAAAGGTAGATCAAGATAGGCAAAAGCAGTATTATGTAGAAGATAAAAAAAGATCAGAGAGAGAGTTTGAAGAATCAGATATGGTCTTCATTCGAGTACGACCAAAAAGAAGTTCCTTATCCTTAGGGACGTACAAGAAGCTCTCTCCCAGATACTGTGGGCCATATGCTGTTATAAAGAAAGTGGGCGATCTAGCCTATAAACTTCTTTTGCCTCCCCATCTCAAGGTACATAATGTATTCCATGTCAGTTTGCTTAAGAAATATGTACCTAGCCCGAGTCACGTGCTTGATGATGAACAATTGATCTCTCTGAGACTCAAGGCCAAATGGTACTCCAACCGAGGAAATCCTTGACTTCAGTGGGGGAAGATTCTCAGGAGGAGCAAAGTCCTTAGAGAATTTTTAGTAAAGTGGAAGTTCTTCCCTCTAGAAGATGCCACTTGGGAGGAGAAAGAAGAACAGTTGACAAAAGATTACCCCAACTTTGCGAGATGAGGACATCTCGCATTTTTTAAGTGGGAGAGGATGTAAGATTCCTCCTCGGCCTGAATAATGAATAAGCTTTTACTTCAATCTCCTGTAATCATTCCCTATTTTTGAATACAAGAAAATATTATTTTTCCTTGTTTTTGCCTAGAGAGATAAAAAATTCTAGAGAGAGATAATTCAATATTGAGACATTTTGGGATATAAAAATTCTACAAATATCAAAAATATATGTCCCTGAAACAGAAATTCAAAATAGATTCTCTAAGGTGCATTAGGAATCAATTAAAAATGATTTAAAAGACCTTAGCCTAAGGGTCAAGATTTTCTAAAAATTTTGGATTATGGTCTAATTAAGGTTATGTCCAAGTGTTGGGATGAGATAAATCCAATGAATAAAAGAAAATACCCAAAAATGAGTAAATGCTCACATAAGATGAAGAGTTGACTAAGTACAAGGTTTATTAGTTAAAAACTATGTGATATTACTAAAAAAATGAGATATTTTGGAATAATGATACATTTTTGACACCTTGGTAAAAGGAGGGGGGAGACTTTGAGGCAGGCACCTATTTCACACATGTGAATGAGTTTTTAATTCAAAAATATTAAGATATTTTTATCTCTCCTCTTTCCTAGATCAAACTGGATCAAAATAATGGGAGCTAAACTGGTCCAAATCTTGTCCAAATTCAGCCAAATTGAACCTGTAAAATTCTAAAACTTAGTTAGACTCAATTAGTGGCCTCCCTCACCTATAAATAGACCCTCATTCTTTTGTATTCTCATCTGTGAGCTAGACCATGCCAGTATTACATTAAAATAAGTATATTTTATATTATCCTTTAAAAATCCTCTACATTTTGGAGAGATTGGAGCTTCTCTCTCTCTTCAACCTTCCTTGGAGCATTCCTCTCAACACACTAACCAATTGATTGGTTGGGGGCTTCTTCTAAGAAAGAGAAGCAAGCAAAACAAGAGGTAAGATGCAATTTCATGGTTTTTTCTCTAATATTCTAAATGTTTTCACTTGAAATGCCGGCTAGGGGACCTGGGAACTCTTTTCCTCGGTACTCATGCAAAACATAACCAAATCTTTATAAAGGAATCCCACCAATATAGTGGTCAGGTGGTTGGCCAACCCATGGGCCAGTTGGGGTAGGCTAGATCGGAGGATTCCTGCGATACCATTAAGATAGGATTAGTTGCGTTAGTTAGATTGAGTCCTGAGAAGACCCTTGTTCTGTGGGAGGGAATCAACGGTTGTGCCTCGATAAAGAAGGAGAAAAGCGATGATTCTATGGACCAACAAGTGCAAGTCTCTTCTTTGATCTGACCATGTGACTTCAGGTTCAGTCGGATCAGTTTGAATAGTTAAGACTTTGACCCGTTAGATTAATTCTCCCGTTCAAAGATTCTCCCTGGAGGAATCGCCTGTGCTTTCCGGGATTTGGAGTAACTGCCAGACTAGTCTCTTGTCCGGACATCCGTGGTGGATGAGGCCTCGAGTGTGGATCCCTACCCCGTGCGAGAGGTTGACGCTGCTTCCACCGCCAGCGTCCTCAGAGTGGGCACCATGGAGGGGGCGGGGGTCTCACAACTTACAATAACAAAAAAGAAGGGTGAGCATCAATTGTATGGTCTCAAATCACATGATTGGCATAAGATGATGCAGGTACATACGTAACTATATCTATTTTTTTGGGCATGCCTTGGTTTATGTTGTGTGGACTCTATATTGATCTTTTATTATTTTCAAAAATTTATACTTCCAATATCAATTGGTGGGTGTAGAGAAGAGAAAGCTTAGGATGCCATCTATAAATTAGGTGGACTAGCAAGGTGAGTTCCAATCAAAACTATAGATTTGTGCTTTTGGTGGTATAACATATCGCTTTGAAATGATCTAATTTTCTTTAATTTATCATTTCTTCCTTTGTTGAATAGTGGATAGTGTCAAAGGAGATTCATCCAGATTCATCCAGATTAGGCTCAAGTTGAGTTGATTGAGGTGGTGTGTATGATTGAAGAAAGATTTCCAAGAATCATACTCATGACTCAATTGCACCCCTTCTAGTACATTTGGTGGATGAGGTGGCTATATGTGGCACTCTTCATAGCTGGTGGAAGTTCTTTCTTGAATTCTTCATGAAAACCTTGAAGGGATTTGTGAGACAAAGGGCAAGGCCAAAAGGAAGAATGGCAGAGGGATGGTTGGTGCAAGAATCCCTTGTATACATCTCTGAATATTTAAAACAAATTGATCCATCTATGCTTAGAAGGAAGCATGGCAGAGAGATGGTTGGTGCAAGGACCCCTTGTTGTCACATGGAAAAGGACACATTCGAAAGATGGATGAATCCATGCAAAAAAAGGTCATTACATTTTGTCTTCTTAACACTTTTGTGATGTAAAAGTGGATTGAGAAATATGAAGATGAATGAAAGATAAGGATAGAGGAGAGAAGAGAATTTAAGAGATCAACATAAAGGCACATGGCATACCCACCCAACCTAAAGGTTCTTCCAAAGGATTGCAATATTGAATGGCTTAGAGATGCCCTAGAGAAAGCCGAAAGGACTGGAGAGGGGATTACAAGAGAAGAATGGGAGTATGCAAGGGGATGCGACTACCATGTAAGTAAAGATGTTTTAAAATTTAACTAACATATATTGTATTTTACTAAGATATATAATGTTGAATACTAAATTGCTTACATATAATCTATATTAAAGATTTTTTATTGGGTTGCAATATAAATTGCATAATGAAATGTGGTTAGAAGGTTGATATTTTCAAACTCAACATGTGGACTCCAAGAGAATCACATATGATTGTGGTGTAATGTCAAGTTTTGACCAAGATAGTCAAGCTAGTAGAAGAGATAATAATATTATAGTGGAAAAACTTGAATATTGTGGAACAATTCAAAACATCTTGGAGATTGGATTTAGAGATTTCAAAGTATTCATCTTTGATGTTAGGTGGTTCAAAGTTGTATATAGAGGTATTCAAGAAAAAGTTAAGAAGCATCCAAACAGATTTTTTGCAATTGACTCAACTAAATTATGGCAAGATTCAAGAGACACATACGTTCTACCACAACATTGTGAATAGGTTTACACTTGGATTTCAAGTTTGATGAATCTATAGATAAAAGGAAGGCATTATATATATTTTCTTGTAAATATTTTGTGGTTCTTCTTTTTAGGTTATGTTTCATCCGAACTAAAGAGATCCTAATCGGTGGTATGTAATACAAGTCGCTCCTCGATCTAAACGTATATTTCAAGATCAAGATGTTGAAGAAGAAATGCATGAGAAACAATCTATGGAGAATGCAACTAACAATCAATATGACGACCATGAGGACCTTGATGATAATACCTCTACATATTCTTCAAGTAGTGGAATAGGACTTTGCATTGATATAGGAGCCATCAAAATGATGGATTTAGAGATAGACCAATTAGCATGCATGGATTTATTGTAAGATGGATTTGATGATGGTACTAATAAAATATATATCATGGATTTATTGTAAATATGGATTTATTGTAAGATGGATTTGATGATGGTACTAATTAAATATATATCATTATAACATATGTACACATTGATCAGTTTGTATAATGATTTGGTGATTTTGTTGTTGTATTTCAAAAATATTTGGATGTTTGTCAAGCTTTTTGGATTATAATTTATTTTAAGTTTTTATTTCCACTCCATTTTAACATACAATTTTTTTCCCAATGTCACTATGAGCGACGTTTTTATAGCATCGCTTAAATAATGCACTAATAGTGGCGTTTATCCAGCACCTCTCTCGACGCTAATAACGGTGCTTATCGCGGTGTAACATAAAACTTCGCAAATAAGAGGCACTAATGATGCCTTCTCTTGTAGTGATGTTGATCCTCATGGGTGGGCAGTGGACACATGATTGTATCTTGAGAAGCCATTTAAGAAGGTGTATGCTTCCTTTCCTACTAGTCTTTCTAACATGTACTCTATGTATGAGAATTGATCATTTTCTCTCTACATAGCGGCATTGACTTTCTTCAAATCAACATAGACTTTCATCTTTACATTCTTCTTTGGCATGATCATAATTGGTGACACCTAATCGATGTGCTCAATAGGGTAGATAAAACTTGTGATAATAACATTTCAGATTCATTTATAAGGTTTATGTTTCACTAGACATGATCCCTCAATGATAAGAATAGTGTGTGAAACAACCTTAAGCAGTACCCCCTTCATATCCTTATATAACTAGGAAAAACAATCAATGCTTAAAATCCTTTAGAGGATCTATCTAATCCTATGGTGGTCACATCCTTAGACCAATAAGGGATCTTCTCTGGCGTTAACCTAAACATACTACCTTGCACACAAGAGAGGGAGAGAAGAAGAGAAGGGAACCATGCAAGGGTCGATTCAGAGACTAGCACTTAGCCATCCTTAATGAGGGTTAACTCCCCTATGTGAGGCCACTAGGGGCTCACTCCACCACCACTTGTGTCATCCAAGTGGAGATTCATAAGCTAGGTGAAAGTTGTCCGACCGATCAGGATTTGAATGGCCTACACGAACTCTGTGCGATCGAGTGGATCGCACCAATTGAGGGGGTTGAGTGGAGGGTAGACTTCCTCTTGCTCGCATGGTGGTGGTGGTGGAATTTTTCCTTCTTCCAAGGGTGGGGGGAGGGTATGTTGGGTGGTGGTGGTGACAAGGTTGGAAGGTGGCTGATGTGTCAAGGCGACAGTGGTGAGGTTTGCTGTAAATAATGGGGGAGGACTGGCCGATGTTGAGGGTACATCAGTGAGGGTGTTAGGCAGGACTAAGTTGAGGGTTAAGGTGGGATGTGAGGGAGGAGTTGGTGAGGGACGTAGAGTGGGGAGATGGGTGGGTGTAGAGGATTAAGAGGGGAAGAGTGTTAGTGTTGTGGTGCTAGGTGGGGGTGGGGGTGATTGTGTGTTTGTGCTTATGGTTGGGTGAGAGGAGCTGGGAGGAAGAGGTTGTTATGGGCTACCACACCTCCAAGAGGGAACTCAATGCATTCACCTAAAGGATGAGCAATAGATCAGAATTATCATAGGGAACTTACCAATGCTTTGAACTTGAGTCCCTTGAGGCCTCTAAACTCACTTGTTAAGCTCCAAGCTCCAAGCTCCACCTCCACGATGTCACCATAGCGTTTCTCGCACTGTCACATAAGGCAATCACTCTCTCTCTCCTCTCACTCTTCCACACAAGCATGCATCACACAAGCATAGAAGAGGAACAATGCTAGAATGCTCTCTCTCTCTCTCTCTCTCTCTCTCTCTCTCTTAATCTCTCTTAAGACACAAGGAAGAGCTCTCTATAGCACAAAGGGGATTGTGTCTTTTCATTATGAGAAAATGCCTTATATACATTTGGCCCTTATTCACACTTGGGTGCCCAAAACTTACTTAACTAGGCCTTGGGTGGCCAATATCATAATGTATAACTTTTGGCCCTTATTCACACTTGGGTGCCAAAACTTACATAATTAGGCCTTGGGTGGCCAATATCTCATAATGTACAACTTTTATAGTGCTGTTTCATGACACTTATTAATGTCCTCAATTGGAGGATCATGTTTTTTAATCCAAAATAGGGTTAACATCCCCCCTTCCTAATGTAGGTTATGTCCGCAAAACCTGTTACCGAGGTCTAAAGACCTGGTCTCACCGAACTCATGTCGGTGGAAATTTCTTATGGATTGGAGCTTTCTAAGTGTGCGTCGGAATGCTGAGTGGGATCTCCAGAATCCTGTATCCACCATGTCTTCGAATGTTATATGCATGTAGCCTGGAAGACATTGTAGTCGGTGGTAGTAAAGCATGATGCCCCTGTCAGATGGCCCTTGGTTCATGTCGCGAACTTCAGTTGTTCTGCTTCATACCCATCGTAGGGCTCCTTGGTTGGTCTATCAGCACCACCACCAATTTTAAAAGTCTAACACTAGCCACAATTGCTAGGTCTAAAATTCTACACCACGCCCGTATCCATGTAAGCATTTGTTTTCTTTGCTCCTATATGTTTGCAAATGTTGCTGGTATGAAAATTGGGAAGTTGTAGCAAACATGTGAGTCACGCCTTTCCAACGATGTCCATCTTCTTTTAACTAGCATGTATAAAGGATCCACCCGCTGTGTTGGTGGCGTGCTCATATAGACTGGCTATATTTCAGAATTGTCACGTACTCCTTCTGCCAATTTGGTTGTATGACAAAGTCTTCCAATCTAGGTTGCCCTTCATTGGTGACTATGGTGGCATAGTCACCTTTTGTGTGCACACATGGTGTGCTTTTCTCCACCTTCGGAAGTAGTAGAAGCTGATCATGAATGTAATGATCCTTATTTCTAGTAGATCAGCTAATTGGGGGTTTGCCAACTTTGTGTGCTTTGCCACATTTGCCCATAATGTGCCCTCTCCAGCCAAAGGAATTAATTCTTCTAAGTTAGGGCATGGAGCTCGGAGAGGGTATGGCACATTGTGCAGTTTTGTTGGGGTGATCTCCGAGTAAGCTTTTGGCATGATTCATCCAGTTGGCTCAAATGGAATTATCTACATGAGGACCGTGAACATTAACTTTGGCTTCAAAAGAGGGTTGCCAACACGAATGACACCCTTGTACTTTGCACCTGATAAAGATTCTAAAATGGTGTCATCATCAGTGAATGCCTTAATAGTATCTTGCGGGATAAGATGTCATACCTCTTGAGAGTGCCGTTGTGGAGATGGGTGAGGTGCCAGTATTTCCTCGGAGGGCAAGAGGGTTAGTGGGAAAATCTATCTCTAGAGGATTGAAGGTTGAGAAAATGCAGTCAGCTTGAGATATGTTAGTAGGTGGCGTGTTAGGATAGGGGTTAAGTAGCTTACTAGCGACATTAGAATAGACAGGGTAAGTTGATTTTGAAGATGAAGAAGAGGATTCTTCTTGACCCTGACTTGTTCTAGGGGGTGGGTGGCTAGGCTTATGAGACTTAATAAATTCTTGTAAGTCCGAAATCTCTTCAGAATTGATAGTGGGATATTCAATGTGGGTAGCATCAAAATTGTATTGTACATTTGTTAGCATGGCTTCTAAGTTGTAGATATTAGAGTAGAGTTTTAGAATGCCAAAATGATGATATAAAGTGGACTCACATAAATTTTGATATTGGTGAGTGTTATATACTTCTAGCCACCCATGACTTATAATCTATTGGTAACTATGTGCTACTACCTCATAGTTGGCGGGCGTCTCAGGAATGTCATCTGGGATAAACAGGTTTAATTTTTCAACACTGTTGTCTAGAATTTCTGAATTTTGGAGGACGCGACACCAACTATGAAGGTTTAGCACTATAGGATGTAAAGGGTAGAAGAAGATGTCTTGTGGATTAGTTAATACTAAGTCTCCTCGCAAAACTCCCATTATTATGGTAGGGTCAGCATCTCTTTCAGTATTTTGTTTAATTAGGGTTAGTTCTCCTAGGACTATATCTTTAGATAGATTTATGTGTCATACTGAAGTAGAGAGAGTGTTAGTGTAGACAAAATTAAGGTAAGAGTTTGAGGAGGGGCCCGAGGAGTTACTAGCAGCTGACTCAACTCAGAGGCACGCTCAAGGAGGAGGTAGAGATCATCGTTAGGCTCCGGCCACTGACTTCTAATTTTTTATATATTTATTTTCATACATGGGGAATGATGTCCTTAAAGCAAGGAATTGTCGCATTCATCGCCACCTCACACCATAACCCGGTTGTGAGGACTTTGCATGTAGTGATATCTATCCATGAAGTGTCCCCCAACATAGGCACAGTGATCTTGTTCTAAAAGGAAGACATATTTGTCTTCTCGGACACAATGATTGATAATCTTATCTTTCCCATGCCTGTAGAGTTGGACTGCAATTAGTTGGTAGGGGGGCCACCGATTTAATGAGGCGTCATACACATGAGGAAGGGGTCAACTGGTAAGCCACTGGCTAGAAAGTGTGCTACCTCCTCTCCCCATTCCAGAATTAAACATAATTTCAACAAGGCAACATTAGGTAAATCATCATTAACTCCCACAGGTGGCTCGCCATTGGGGATGCATGACATATGGTCTACCAAGACATGTTGTGAGCCCTTCTGCACTGTGACAGGTGAAGTCAAACTCAAGCAAGATCAACAACCATCTGGTGATTCTTCCTGTTGTGCTTGATAATCTTATCTTTCCCATGCCTATAGAGTTGGTAGGGGGCCACCTATTTAATGAGGCGTCATATATAGTCCTTGTTGAGGTAGGGGGCCACCTATTTAATGAGGCGTCATATATAGTCCTTGTTGAGGAAGGGGTCAACTAGTAAGCCACTTGCTAGAAAGTGTGCTACCTCCTCTCCCAATTCCAGAATTAAACATAATTTCAATAGGGCATCATCAGGTAAATCATCATTAACTTCCACAGTTGGCTCGCCATTGGGGATGCGTGACATATGGTCTGCCAAGACATGTTGTGAGCCCTTCTGCACTGTGACAGGTGAAGTCAAACTCAAGCAAGATCAACAACCATCTGGTGATTCTTCCTGTTATGCAGGGCTTGTTTTACAAGATATAGAAGAGCTTGATGGTCTATGAAGAAGATAAATTTGGTCGCAAAGATAATGGCAAAACTTCTTAACCGTGTAAACCAAGCCCAACCCTTCCCTCTTAGTTGTGGTATAATTTCTTTCTACCTCGTTTAGTTGACAACAGCAAAGGCAGAGGAGTCAATGTGGACATGAAAGAGGATGTCCCAGTTGGGGGATCTCAGAATAGGAGCACTTTGCTAAGTCTTTCTTGAGAGTGATATAAGCCTGTTGGCATTCCTCTGTCCACTCAAAAAGGATCAAGAGTACGTAAAGGGGTTGAGCTATATCGGCATACATGAAAATGAAATGCCAATAATAGCCAACATGTCCCATGAAGCACTAGACTCCCTAAAAATTGGTTGGTGGGGAGACAACTCAAGGATGAGCCGCACCTTGCTATCGTCAGTGGGTGGAGATTCCTTGTTGGGAGAGAATGTGTCCTAGGATTAATTTGTGCCTAACCCAAAATAGCATTTAAGAGGGTTTAATGAAATATGGTACAACGTGCATCTTTCTAGCACCGTCCGTAAACATTCAAGGTGTGCTTTCCACGTGGAGTTCACACAAAGGTCATTCATAAAAACCTCAAGGAATTTCCAAAGATATTCCTTGTGGGACGTGCACATTAGTCGTTGGAACGTGATGGGGGCATTGGTCAGCTCAAAAGGTATGACGCGATATGCGTAAGTTTCCTATTCAGATAGCAAAGGCCATTTTATGTTGATCCTTGGGGTCTATCAATAACTGATTGTAACTGGAGAATCCATCCAAGAAGTTGTAGGCTTTCTTTCTTGCGACTTGTTCGAGCACCTTCTCTATGAAGGGTATCTTTCTAAGAAGATGTAGGCTTTCTTTTCCTGCGACTTGTTCAAGCACGTGCTCTATGAAGGGTAAGGGATAGTGATCCCATATAGTGGCGGCATTGACCTTTTAGAGGTCGATGCACACACATACCTTTCCATTCTTTTTGGGTACTATTACTATGGGTGATACCCATTCTGTGTGCTCAATTTTGTAGATGGATCTGGCATCAATGAGTCGATTGATTTCTTCTTGGACCATCTTTGAGTACTTTGGATTCATAGGGCAAGCCCTTTGCTTGACCGGTATCCTTCCATTAACCATAGGAAGGGTGTGTTTGACTATTTTGGGAGGTACACCCTTCATATTCATGTACTTGCAGGCAAAGAAATCCTGGAATTCTATGATGAGTAGAGAAATGATTTTGGTCTCTTCCTCGGTCGAGAGGTCATCCCCAGTGTATTTTGGCCTCGAGTCTTCGCCCGGGCCTGCCAGGTTAATATCCTTCACCTTGGTGGCTGGTGGACTATCATATGAGGTCCCTAGTTGTCCGTTGTAGGACCTTTGGGCTGAGTCATATTGCACAAATCTATTGGCCATCTGGAAGGTTTTGAAGTGTTTCAGCACTTGTTTAGTCTTTTTTTCCCTAGCACTTTCTTCTATCAGTTTTTTGTTCTTTTTTCGCCAGTGCTAACTTCTTATTGCATGCTTTGCATGCAGAGTAGCAAAGCTTCTGGGGTTTGGGTTGGGGGTCAATGGGTTCTATCGGCTTGGGGGTGGTCGTGTGGACCAAGAGGGAGTTATTTGTGCAAACTCCTTTTGCCATATTTGGTTGAAGTGTTTATGTGCTTCAATCGTCCCTATGTATTTTAGCCAGTGGGTGTTTGAATCGGTAGGGAAAACATAGCGTTCTTGCCCAAGGAATCCATTGGGTTTGCGAGTTCTGTGTGAGCATGTTCCCCATGATGCTTCCGTTTTATCAACCTTTTGAGGTTCATGAGTGGCTAATCAGGCATGTATGTAGTGCTAAGCATGTAAAGAGATGTGATCTCCTACCCATCGTCGGCGGCTGTCGTGCAAACCTAGTTCCTGTGTGCATCTTAGAAGCATGTCCAAGGTAGCAAGAATATGCATCCAATTCTGAGCGTATTCTATCTCCAGAAGAATTGCACATTCCTTGCTATCCTTTTCATCATATATTGTTTTATGGCACATTTTACACAGGTGGATTGTAGTGGATCTAGTAGTTGTTACTGAGTCCTCTATCAAGGGTTAGCCGCTCTCATGGGATGTACCTTTCACGTGCGTAGGTTGATCTTAACTATGTGATTTTTCCTTCGAATGTAGATGTGGTAAGTATCCCAGTCATGGATTAGTTTAGTTTCCCTCGTGAAGGGTCGTCCAAGGATGCAGTCGTCTGTCAGCCAAAGTTCATCACCCCACAAAGGTCTGGGGGAAGGTGGTTCCAAGGATATTTATTTTCAAATCCTTCAAAACACTAATGGGTCTAGAGGTGGCTCCATCAGTGAGTTTTACAGTGGAGCACGGTTGCTCATAACCAGCCCAGAGTCTATCAAAGGTTATTTTAGCAATGCAACATTAAGCTCATCGCCTTTAAAATATCGTACGAGTTTATTGATTTGAACTATGGGGGTGCAAGTGATCTCATGTGGTTCAATGAGTTTATCTTCCTCTGTCTCATTAGAGCTATCTAGCTCCATGCATTCATGCCTACTGCCCTGAGGCGTCCCTCCATCTAATCTTTTGGATCCTTCCCCATAAGCTTGGGCTACCTTGATGCAAGGTGCCAACAATGGGGATCTGGATCTGAGAAGAGAGGAAGGAAGAGAGACCTATAATGTCTCTAGTTGTAGAGGTTGTTCCTTTAGGAAGGTCCTCTTGGCTTGTTCTCAAGCTCTTATTTGTATAGGGTATTTGGATGGGGACCTCTGTCTCTGCTCTTTTGAGATGGTCATCCCCCAGGTTTTTGAGTTGTTCAGCTACTCGGTTTATCTAGTGGGGGGTAGCTACCACAGTGGGTGCTACTCTTGTGTTAGCCTATGAGGAGGTGACTAATATTGGATCTCTCTATTACATACTTGAGCCTCTTCACAATAGGTCGCATGTTGGAGACCGAAGGGCATGGCTCTAGGTAAGAAGTCGGAGGCTCATCTTCTATTTGAGCTTGGCAGTCCTTGACCAATTCTTAGGCTACCAAGAGCCTTTCCTTTTCCTCGAATGGGATTAGGGTATTCGACTAGCTTCTTAGGAAGGTAGTTAGTGTCAACTAGATTGGGTGGCTAAAGGTAGCAGATGTTCCTCTTCTAAGACGAAGAGGTTGATGCATGGGTGGTTGTGCCATCTTTCGAACCACTCTTAATAACTACCCCCGACAATCCCCTTGCTAATTTTCATGGTCTTCTTTCTCAAGCGTCTAGTTGCTTGCACTTGTTCTAAGACATTCTTTAAAGATAAAACCTTTGTTTGTCCTTGGTTTTGCAAGGTCAATGCTTCTTTTGCAGCATGACTATGGCCCTCTGTCTATTCGGCAATCTGGGGTCTATTCGACAATCTGGTCGCCGCATATTGAGAGGGACCGATGGATGAAGCCGTCTCTTACACTCATCAAGTTAATGCTAGGATGAAGCCGTCTCTTACACTCATCAAGTTAATGCTAGTGCTGGGATTAGCTTCACGAGCTTTTTCATCTTGTCCCTGGTCTTAGCGGCAATCCTTATACATGTGGTCTATCCCACAACATATAAAGGGGTTAATCCTAAAGTGCCTACAGAGGTACTTGCCATCCCTTTCTTGATTGGACACTCAGCTACTCAGTGAGGTCTTGCGCAATGGTAGCACTGCATGGTGTGGTCACTTAGTATTGTCCCGGCCCTATGGAATTGGGGTGGCTAAGTATATTCAGAGAATTTGGTCGCCTCAACCACATAGTGGCTTAGAATTTGGGAGGGTGGACTGTTTGGCATCAAAGGCTCATCATACGTGGGACCTTTAGCAACTTCCCCCTCATCCCCTTCTTCCTCATTGTCACTTAATGTTATGGGGAAGAGAGCCCAAGGGATGACATCCATCATGTCACATGTAAATGTATAAAGACCTTTCATTCTCTAGATGAGGTTGTCCATGGTAGCTTTCAAATGCCTTTCATTCTATATCTTATACAAACACGAGTAATGAGAAATCTATCTGGAGAAGGAGAGGAGGAGAGTGGGGAGGTGTCAAGAATATTAAAATTAGAGATGGATAGAGGATGTGGCAAAAATTAGGCGAGACATCATCATCATTTGGTGCCTCTTCACTTGTCTTGGAAATTTGACCACCCAAATATATGATCTTCACATGTTTAGTAGTTTGGCCAATTTGTCACACAAAAGACTCAATAATATGAATATGTTGGACGTGTGCTTAGAAGCAGTGTTTTTGTTTGTGATTCATATACTCTACCTATGAGTGTCGAAGAACTTCGATTATTTCACAATCTATCTCCATGTCCATTTTGTAAAACCACCATAGATTGTGCTAAGGTAAGGGAAAACATATAGTGGGGAGGTGGTTGAAGGTTGTCCGGCTAGTACAATCACTCAAATAATCCACCAATGAGGCCAAAAGCCAAACACTAATTGGCGAATGTTCTCGCAAACTAAACATCTCTAAAAACTAAAAAATATCAACCCTATAAGAAAAAATAAATTTATAAAATAAAACATTTGTCGTCATTTGATAATAAAAAATGTTAGATATCCTCTCTCTCTCTCTCTCTCTCTCTCTCTCTCTCTCTCTCTCTCTCTCTCTCTCTCTCTCTCTCTCTCTCTCTCTCTCTCTCTCTCTCCCCCCCCCCCATATGCTCAAATGTGGATATAACTAGTTCTTTTCAAGACACGACACAATAATATATAAACAAGTTACAAATAAAATTTACCAAAGCAAATACTGGCAGCCTGCAATGTGCACAACACTAATGGTGTGTGAAACAAGGGTGTCTGCTTTCCCCCATAGTATCTATGTGAAACAAGGGTGTCCACTTTCCCCATGCTATCAGTGTGTAAAACAAGGTTGTCCATTTTCCCCAAACTATTTGAGTTATGTATAGACACACTATTTGAGTTCTGTATAAACAACTACTCGATGTGTGAAATAAGAATGTCGACTTTCCCCACACTAGCGGCCTGTGAAGCAAGAGTGGTGCTTTCCACCACATTATAGGTGTGTGAAACAAGGGTGTCCATGTATTTGAATTGTGAATAAACAAGGGTGTCCACTTTCCCCACACTATTTGAGTTGTGAATAAACAAGGGTGTCCACTTTCCCCCACACTATTTGAGTTGTATATAAAGAAGGGCATCCCCTGTTCCCCATACTATTTGAGTTGTATATAAACAAGTTGGGGGGGGGGCATAATTTTTTTTGTGTGTGTATATAATGTTATACTCTCCTACAACATTGAACAAAGTTATTGGAAAAATGTTTGAAATGACTACATGATTTTTTTAAAGAAAAAGCCACAAAGGTCAAGTTTGATAAAATTAAGCCAATGATATGCACTATAAGGTATGCACGAGTGCAAGATATATCTTTATTTTTAAGGAATACATGACAATTTGTTTAGGCACAAAATTCTTTCTGAAACACATTGGACTAGCCCACTCGGCCAATAAGACATGCATCACTAGCACAAGTAGGGAGATTAAGTCAAGTCATAACATCCACAAAGTCCTTCTCTTTGATTTAATGTTTAGATATGAAAAAATATAATGGGAAACACATTGGGTATTAGACCTCGCATGCCTTGGATGGAACCAAGAAGAGAAATCATAAATCATGATGCCGTTATGAATTGGAGTAATAAGGTTTCTCTCACCCCTTTCACATGAATCCCTGATTTCAAGTTTTATGCAGCACAAGGGAGTACAAATTTGTTGGTATGCACACACCATAGGTGAGTATTGGGGTAAAAACAACAATTGAGAAGCTTTTTTTCATCTATTAAAGAGATTTTAAAAAAAGAAAAAAATTGGTAAATTTTAAAGTGCCCATACGGTCTTCCATAATCAAAGTGTATACACCACTCTCAAGAGTCAAGTAAATCCCTTCTCTCAAGAGGGAAGCCAATCCCTAATCTCAAGAGGGTGACCAATTCCTACTCTCAAGAGTGTAGCCAATCCCTACTCTCAAGAGGCAAGCTAATCCCTACTCACATGCACTACTAGTAGAAGGGAAGCAAGCATGTGAATATCTACATAAGAGAACAAGAGTTAGCTCAAGACTCAATATTGTATCGATTGGATTGTTGTATTCTCATTATTCAAATGGGAATTCTCTACATGATCACGCGGTGGATTTTCAAAGTGCTTGATTCCAAAACTATTGCTACTTCAGGTTACATGCATTACAAGGTAATTGTTTTCTTTCGTGTATAAGCTATTTAATCTCATCATCCCAAAGATGTGTATATCATGAAGCATGTTGTGTGGGCATAAACATGCTTAACAAAAAGTAACATTAACCATATTCATTAAAATTATCTCCTCCCTAATCTAGTTTCTATCCTCAAAATCATTGAGGTGATGTGGAAAGGCTTAGTGAGTTGTTTAGCAAAGCACATATTGCTAAGGTGATGTGGAAAGGCTTAGGGAGGTGTCTAACAAAGCACATATTGGTAGCACACCTCAACAAAGCATCTCAAAAAATCCTCTCCACATAATATTGGTTGTACATATGTGCAGAGTCTCATGGAGGTCTCTAGCAAAGCACATTTAGACAAACATATATCTTGGGGGTATTTCCATTTTTCAAAATGGGACATGAGGCTTCCAAAATGATGTATCAAAAATGTGTTCAAAGGTTTTAAGTATGTAGCCTTAGAGACACATACCCTTATTTTGGTAGGCTAGGATGATAAGGATAGGGACATATGGCCCTTTGGTGGTGTCCATTTGGTAGGCTAGGATGATAGGGATAGGGAGATATGGCCCTTTTTTGGTGTGGATTTGTTGATGGTGGTGGATGGGGTGCAGGCATCCTATCTCGAGAAGTTTTTGATCAAAGTGATGGTAAGCCAAAATAATATTATGGTGGCCACAATTATTAGGTTGGGGATATTTTTGTACCTTCCATTAAATCAACTCATCAATGTCAGCGTCCATGTGCCATGCTAATGATTTGGGGAATCTTTGGATGTGTTATATGATAGACTGATAGAAGTTGAAGAAGTTGATATTCCGGAGCCTAGATGTTAACCACTCCAGTTAACATCATTTTTTAAGCGTGGTCAGGCTTCTTGTAACTTATCCTTTTGTAACCGCACAAAGCGCTTGTTGATAGAAGAGATATGGGATGGCCGAGCTTACAGCTTGTGTAATGCCAATCGTAGGAATGAGCTAGATATACATAGAGCTAGAAAGTTAGTTTTGGGCCCCCAATTGTAAATGGGCAGCCAGCCATTGTAAAAAGTGAGCTCATGTATATAAGACATTTTATGGAATATGAAAAGGGACAATACCATTTGTCTCAATTGAGTCTCTCTCTCTCTCTCTCTCTCTCTCTCTCTCGTGCTTGTGGTTGCTTGCTTGTGTTGTATATGCTTGCTTGCTTGATTGTTGTGTAGTATGCATTATAAGGATGGTGTTAATCCAGCTTCTCTTCTCCTCTCCCTTCTCTTGTCTTTTTATCAAGATCCCTCTTGCATGCATTTTGTCATAGAGTCAAGGTAGTGCTTTCCATACCTCCCTTCCTCTTTGCTCTTCACCTAGCTTGTGAATATCCACTTGGGCGACACAAGTGGTGGTGGAGTGAGCCCGTAGCGGCCTCACATTGGAGAGTTAAGCCTCATTAGGGTTGGCTAAGTTCTATTCTCCAAATTAACCCTTTCATGGTTCCCTTCTCTTCTTCTCTCTCTCTCTTGTGTGCAAGGTAGTATGTTAACATCTTTGGCACTGATGCCAAGGAGAGGACTTAGCTTAGGGTCCTCCACACATTTCATTTGCTAGAGTCTTCATTTTTCTCGATTGGAGTGCAAATCCATCGGTTGTTGCATACTGTATGTGCTTGTGGCTTGTGGCTTGTTTGTTGATTTTGTTCAATGGAGCTATTGAGATCAATGGAGCATTGGACTATCGAAGTCTTCATCAAATGCGGGAGACACAAGTAGGTGTTTGATTTTAGCTCTTGAGATTCATACAATTTTTTATTTTTGTTCAACTTTTGATAAGTTTGCATAAATAGCTTAATCATCTAATTAATCTTAATTTAGATTTCCTTATGCATTCTAGGGATGATTAGGTAGGTAGGGACTAGCTCTAGCCCCCCCATAAAACCAAAAACTTAAAAAAAACAATGGGGAAACACCTAAATCAGTAGAAATCAGAGGTGGAGACGAGGAAAAATTTACACTCTAGATGAGTTTCTGGAGAAGCAAATGCCCGTTCCATTCTCAGTGCTACAGCCATGGCAAGTTTTCCATGCCCGTTCCTTTCTTGTGTGCATATCTTTTGATATCTCTAACCTTTAATTTGGCAGAGGGCATTTAAAAGGAAAGAAATTACATTAAACAAGGGGTACAACTACACTGGCACAGAATATTTATAGGTGGTTGTCAGACTTGCACCATTAAAAATCTCTAAAAATTGGAAGCGAACGCCCGTACCATTTAGATCGTATGCTTGTACCATCTGAAGCACATGTCTGTTCCTTCTCTAAAGCCACACTGTGGCATCTTTGCCACATGTCCATTCCTTCTCTAAAGCCACACTGTGGCATCTTTGCCATGACCGTTCCTTCTGTTTTGCCACATTCATTCCTTCTTCCTTGCCACAACAAGCGTATGCCCATGGCAACTTTACCATGCGCATACCATCTGAAGCGTACAGCCGTTCCATCCTCTCTTGCAAAAGCGTACGTCTATTCCTTCTTTAAAGTCACGTCCGTGTCTTTCAGGAAGCGTACACCCATGTCATCTCTACCAGGCCCGTTTCATCTAAAGTATACACCACCCATGTTATCAACAAAGTGTACGCCCATACCATCTTGAAGCGTACGACTGTACCATTCTTTTAAAAAAACACATATACAAAAAAAACAGACTGTTCACAGGGGGTCTAACACTGCAATCTCACACATTCATGCACCTATGCTTGGGAAAATTGGTGCAAAACAATCCTCTTTTTGATGATATAAACTCTCCCTTGCTCATAAGGTCAGACCCATTAGTCAACACATCTTGGAGCCAAAATGGTACTACTCTTTGACACCACCAGTGAGAGCGATGATCATCCCAGCATAGGACGACTTACTCCTGACCTTGAGACAGGAGAACTAGAGGCTCAGTGTATGGACAGACCACCTGTCCTAGAGCAAGACCCTACCTCCCCTACCCATTCATAGAGAAGCCTTGTTTCGAGGCTCCGTAACTTTATCTTGGGAAACGCACAGTCAGATGAGCCACATCCTAGGGTGAGAGGAATGGAAAACCAACAGGTAAGAGAGCTCATGCTTCCTCTAGATCCTAGAGCAGAAATAGGGCAAAGTGAGAGTCATAAAACCCAGACTTATCCACCAGTCTGGAGGGCCATGACTATCTCAGGGGTGGCTAATTCATACCGAGCCCAAAGACTAATACCAAACCCATGTTATATAAATCAAAGCATATATAAAATATTGATGGAACCATTGGCTCAGACAGGGTCAATGTGATGTCTCTTCTCCTAGATGGCTTTAACTTGAAGGCAACTACATGGTTCCTTGGAAAAGGACTACATAGTTTTGGGAAAATGACTCTTCAAGCCACATTGCCTCCTTAGTGCCTCATTCTATATGAACCTCCATATAGAGACATATGTAACATGATCTTCTTGATAACTAGGAAAATATTCTTGACAACCAAGACAACTAGCACACCCTCCTAGACGGGTGGGAAGTCAATGTGCTTCCACAGCAAACAGACATGAAATTCTAACTTTGTGCCCATATCATTCTTTAGAACTTCTTCCTAGCTTTTTTTAATCTATATCTTGCATTCATTTCCTCTTGTTTTGCTTGGTGCTTGTAATTGGCATGTGTCTCACTACTTTGCTTCATACCTACATCCATAGGCCAACAATGAAAAATAGTTGTCTGATAAAAATTCCTCTTCATAGTAAAAGAGAGAATCAATCAAACTAGCTTGTAGGGAATACTGATGCATCCATGTTGTGTTGGAAATTTTGCTTTGTCTCCCATTCCATGATTGTAAGATGATTAGTCCATTATTCTAAAAAGCGTCAAACACTCTCACTCATCAACTCTCTCTAAATCTCTCAAGATTTGTCACATCATACGGTGTCTTGCAACGTCGGTGTTCCTTCATGCATTAAGTTTCATCTCACTCACTTTGATAAGAATACACTAACTCTCTTTAAGCATATGATACATTGAACACATCATAGTCCACAAGTGAGTTATCATGACATAGAGTATGATTCCTTGTATTACATTTAAAAGTACCACCACACATTGTTGTTATCCATAATAATTTTCAATTACGTATGATAACCAAGATCAACCACTAAAGACAATCCATCATAGAGATGAGATGTGTACGCTAAGTAGATAATACATCTTCTTTATTAAGATACATTTTATGCAAATAACCAGTACTTATACGTTCATGATTCTCCGTTGTCCATCGTTGAAGAACCTACTACTTGATCTTCGATGTGTACACTGTTGTGTACTCATCATGAGTCATTCTCATGTGCCACTCCTTTTCTTAGGCACACTCAAACTCCTCCTCCATGAGACTGCCTAGCGCATGAGAAGCCATGTACAAGCTATCATCATAGAGTGTACCTTGCGTGCTTGGTGCTCACGAGTTCCCTCACAAACCTAGTGGTCACTCCTACTCCATGGCAATCCACTTGAAAACCCTTTACCTATCTCTAAGGGTGTAGGCAAGTTGTCCTCTCCTTGGTCATGGTTTGTATAAGGACTACTCCGTCAGTCACTTGCCTCTAGGACTTCCATACAAAAGCCCAAGCTTCCATGTGCCTTCATGCTGGCATTGCTTGTCCAAGCACACTCCATCGTGCTCGTCCGAAGGCCTTAACTCCTAATCATCTAATTCTCAACACAAACTAGACTACCCATAACTCGACACTCACTGTCAAGTGGTCACTGTATTGGCTCCACCATCCAACTCCCCATAACGGTTCATAGGGGATGTTACCTAAGTGGTCACTCTATGAGGATGGCAAGGTGCAAACCTCACGTATAGTAGAGCATGATTTCTCACCCCAACTGGCCCAATTTTTGTTGAAGGTTATTGGCAATGTAGCATTGAGCTCATCGCCTTCAAAATATTGTCCGAGTTTATTGATTCAAACTGTGGGGGTTCCAGTGATCTGGTTGGATTCAATGAGTTCATCTTCCTCTATCTCATTAGAGTTATCTAGTTGCACGGATTCCTGTGCATGCCTGCCCCAAGGTGTCCCTCCATCCAATCTTTCAGATCCTTCCATAAGCTTGGGCTACCTTGAATCAAGGTGCCAATGGGGATCTAGATTTGAGAAGAGAGGAAGGACCATAGACCTACAATGTCTGTAGGAAGGATCCCCATTGGCACCTTGAATCAAGGTGCCAATGGGGATCTAGATTTGAGAAGAGAGGAAGGACCATAGACCTACAATGTCTCTAGGAGCAGAGGTTGTTCCTTCACAAAGGTTCTCTTGGCTTGTTCTTAAGCGCTTATTTGTATAGTGTATTTGGATGGGGACCTCTGTCTCTATTCTTTTGAGATGGCCACCCCCTAGGTTTTTGAGGTATTTAGCTACTCGATTTCTCTGGTAGGGGGTAGCTACCATAGTGGGTGCTATTGCTTGCGTTTGGCCTATGAGAAGGTGACTACTCTAGGATCTCTATATTATATACCTGAGCCTCTTCAGTAGGTCGCATGTTGGAGATCGAAGGGCATGGTGGTCTAGGTAAGGAGTTGGAGGCTCATCTTCTATCTGAGCTCAACAGCCCCTAACCAATTATTGGGCTACCAAGAGCCTTTCCTTTTCCTCAATGAGGTTAGGGTATTCAGCTAGCTTTTTAGGGAGCTACTTAGTGTCAATCGGTTCCCTATCTTAAGTGGCTAAAGGCAGTAGATGTTCCTCTTCTAACAAAGAGGTTGATGCATGGGTGGTTGTACCATCTTCCAAACCGCTCTTAATAACTACCCGCCGACTATCCCCTTTTTCGATTTTCGTGGTTTTCTTTCTCGAACGTCTAGTTGCTAGTGCTTGTTCTGAGACATTCTTTGAAGATAAAACCTTTGCTTGTCCCTAGTTTTGTGAGGTCGATGACTCTGCTATATCATGAGTTAGGGCCCTCTGTCTATTCTACAATCTGGTCATGGCATTGAGAGGGACTGTATGAATGAAGCCGTCTCTTACACTTAACAAGTTAATGCTAGTGGTGGTATTAGCTTCACAAGCTTTTCTTGTTGTCTCTGGTCTTAGCAGACAATCCTTCATGTGGCCTATCCCACACCCAATGCATAAAGGGGTTAATGCAGAAGCACCTACAGAGGTACTTGCCATCCCTTTCTTAATTGGACACTCAGCTACTTGGTGAGGTCCTACGCAATGGTAGCATTACATGGGTGGCTGTTTAGCCATAGTATTCATGTCTCGGCCCCATGGAATTGGGGTGGCTAAGTATACTGGGAACATTTGGTTGCCCACCGTCACATAGTGGCTTAGAATTTGGGAGGGTGGCTTGTTTGGCATCAAAGGCTCATAGGTGGGACCTTCAGCAACTTCCCCCTCATCCCCTTCTTTGAAAATATCTGTCAGGGTTAGTTGACAAACAAGTGTTAGGTGGGAGTACTAGTACTGGGGGTGGTAAGGGCATTTCTGGTACCCTAATAATTCCTCTTTGGGCCACTTCTTGGTCTAGTTGAGGTGGTACATTGTGAAGCGCATGTGCAAGGCCAGTGGTTGCCTTGGGTTTGCTGGTAGGGCTTGAGGTAGGGCTCAGGCTTGAGCAGTCCTTTACTGCTAGCAGTTTGTGATTTCATGATTGCCCCTCCTTTGGAAGTATGTGCAATAGAGGGTGCAACGGGGTTGTAGATGTGGACACTCCGTGCTAGTATAGTTAGCTCGACAAATCGAGCACCACACTAGCTCCATCTTAGGGTAGAGATGGGGTTAACCAACTTGATCCCGGTTCTCTAATGTTGGGTCATTTGCTACATTAATGCAACAGCGGGGTGAACTGCTCCACCTATTGTCTAGAGGTGGACTCCTTGCTTTTTCCTTCATATCTAGTGTGCTGGTGGTCTTGAATGAAGCTTCTGAGATGTACCCTCATGGAGTTCTCGAGAACACGTTCTCGTGAAGTTGTCCTCAAAGTCCCTAGCACTCCTACAGCATTTCTCAAAGAAGGTATGAGCCAAGGCAAACAAAGACTTGTGTAGGGGTACATCTAGGCCTTCTAGAAATCTCCCTATTAGCCTTTCACATCAAAGAACTTGTCTCTGGCACTACAATGGGAGTGGAGATATATGACCTTGTTGTTGATGTAATCTTTGATGGTTTCACCATCCTTTTGTTTTAACATTATGTAACTGCTTAAAAGGACTCCATTTGGTTCCTTGACGAAGAATATCCAACCTTGAAGGCCTATTTCAAGGCTTCAAAAAGGTGGCCTTATCTTCTCTTATCAAAGACCTGAACCATTGGCTGACTTTTCCATCTACCAAAGGCACTCACCTTAACTTGGTCATCCACACGGCCAAAGGCTTCGGACAACTAGTTAAACATCTCTAAGGGCAGTGTGGGGTCTCCAATCCCATTGAACTTAGTGATTAGTTTACAAATGTTAGTGGGTTTATTCCGCTCTTGTTTGGCCCTTTGTACTGGTTGAGCTGATGTGGGGAGCATGATGCCAGCAGCTACCCCCTCCCTATTTTGATGGCTATCCTTAACATTTCAAGGATTAGCCTTGCGACGGCTGGAGTGGGTGTTGGTTGGGGAAAAATAGGTAGAGGAGCTGGGCCATGCAGATAGTAGACCATCGGGGGTCCTTGTCTCATGATGGGAGGATTGGATTGTGCCTCATATGGCCCCATATGGTACCTAGGTATGGTCCTCGTTGGGTATTGTGGGTATACTAGTGTCCCAAGCTAATGTGATGGGGTTGGGTAGGCCCTTTCTCTCCAATATGACATTTTAAGCCCTTGGAGAGTTGGTCTGGCCTTGGGTTTAGTATTGGTCTCTAGGCTCGAATAAACCACCCCTGAGTTAAGGCATCGCCGTCTAGACTGGTGGATGAGTTTGAGTTTGATGACTCTCACTTTGCCCTATTTCAAGTGTGGGCTCTCGTTCCTGTTGGTTTTCCATACCACTCACCCTAGGATGTGGCTCGTCATCTGACCTTGTGTTTCCCAGGATAAAGTTGCAGAGCCTTGAAGCAAGGCTTCTCTATGAATGGGTAGGGGAGGTAGTGATCTGTCCATGCACTGAGCCTCTAGTTCTCCTGTCTCAAGGTTAGGATTAACTCATCTTGTTTTGGGATGATCGTTGCCCCAATTGTTTTTTTTAAGTTTTTATTTTTATGGGGAGTAGGTCTAGTCCCTAGCTACCTAATGATACTTAGAATGCATAAGAAACATAATTAATTGAGATTAATTAGATGATTAAGCTATTTGTGCAAACTTAACAAAGAACAAAAAGCAGAAATTGTATGAATCTCAAGAGCTAAAATCAAACACCTACTTGTGTCTCCTGCATTTGATGAAGAATTCAATGCTCCAATGCTCCATTGAGAAAAGTCAATAAACAAGCCTCAAGCTCATACAACATGCAACAATCGGTGGATTTGCACTCCAACTGTGCAAAATGAAGACTCTAGTAAATGAAATGTGTGGAGAACCCTAAGCTAAGTGCTCTCCTTGGCATCAGTGCCAAAGATGTTAACATACTACCTTGCACACAAGAGAGGGAGAGAAGGGAACCATGCAAGGGTCGATTCAGAGAATAGCACTTAGCCAACCCTAATGAGGCTTAACTCCCATATGTGAGGCCTCTAGGGGCTCACTCCACAACCACTTGTGTCACCCAAGTGGAGATTCACAAGCTAGGTGAAGAGCAAAGAAGAAGGGAGCTATGGAAAGCTCTACCTTCACTTTATGCCAAAATGAATGCAAGAAGAGGGATCCCGATAGAAAGACAAGAGAAGGGAGAGAAGAAGAGAAGCTAGATTAACACCATCCCTACCATGCATACAGAACAATCAAGCAAGCAAGCATATACAACACAAGCAAGAGGAACACTCAATTGAGACCAATGGGGTTTTCCCTTTTCATATTCCATAAAATGTCTTGTATACATGAGCTTACTTTTTACAATGGCCAACCGCCCATTTACAATTGGGGGCCCAAAATAGCTTTCTAGCTCTATGTACATCTAGCTCATTCCTACGATCGGCATTACACAAACCGTAAGCTCAGTCATCCCATATCTCTTCTATTAATAACCACTTTGCACGGTTATAAAAGGATAAGTTACAAGAAGCTTGACCATGCTTGAAAAATGATGTTAACTGGAGTGGTTAACATCTGGGCTCTGGAATATCAACTTCTTTAAATTCTATCAGTCTATCATATAATACATCCAAAGATGCCCCAAATCATTAGCGTGACACCTGGATGCTGACATTAATGAGTTCATTTAATGCAAGGTACAAAAATATCCCCAACCTAATAATTTTGGCCACCATAATATTCTTTTGGCTTACCATCACTTTGATAAAAAACTTCTCAAGATAGGATGCATGCACCCCATCCACCACCATCACCAAATGGACACCAACAAAGAGCCATATCTCCCTATATCTATCATCCTAGCATACCAAAAGAAGGTTATGTGTCTCCAAGGCTACACACTTAAAACCTTTGAACACATTTTTGATATATCATTTTGGAAGCCATGTGGCCCATTTAAAAAAATGAAAATACCTCTCAAGATACATGTTTGTTAAAATGTGTGTTGCTAGACACCTCTTTGAGACTCTCCACATACGTGCAACCAATATTATGTGGAGAGGCTTTTTTAAGATGCTTTGTTGAGGTGTGCTACCAATATGTGCTTTGCTAGATACCTCCCTAAGCCTTTCCACATCACCTCAATGATTTGGGGTGCTACTTAGCAATATGTGCTTTGCTAAAACAACTCACTAAGCCTTTCCACATCACCTCAATGATTTTGAGGATAGAAACTAAATTAGGGAGGAGATAATTTTAATGAATATGGTTAATGTTACTTTTTGTTAAGCATGTTTATTCCCATACAACATGCTTCATGATATACACATCATTGGGATGATAAGCTTAAATAGCTTATACAAGAAAGAAAACAATTACCTTGTATTGTATCTCAAGGGGTTCCCTATATGTAGACCCTCTATATCACATGCGTTCAAGGCCTATTTTAAAAACCCCTTATCTGTGATTTTTTTGTGAATAAAACACACCCTTTTTCTATTCAATCTGTGAATACTCCCTTTAAATGGTACCCTTCTGTATGTAAAAACTGTTTTAAAAAAGGATTTTAAAAATCCCTTATGTTGAACTCACATGCTACGCTTACATATTTATGAGTGACCCCCCCCCCCCCCCCCCCCCCGGCGAGTACTATATGTAACCTGAAGTAGCAATAGTTTTGGAATCAAGCACTCTGAATATCCACCAAGCAATCATGCATAGAATTCACTTTTGAATAATGAGAATACAACAATCCAATCAATACCATATTGAGTCTTGAGATAACTCTTGTTCTCTTATGTATATAGTGTGTCTATACATAACTCAAATAGTTTGGGGAAAGTGGGCACCCTTGTTTCACACAAATACTATGGGGGAAAGCAAACACCCTTGTTTCACACACCATTTGTGTTGTGCACATTGCATGCTGCCAGTATTTGCTTTGGTAAATTTGATTTGCAACTTGTTCATATATTATTATGTTGTGGCTTGAAAGAACTAGTTATATCCACATTTAAACATATGGGGAGAGAGAGAGAGAGAGAGAGAGAGAGAGAGAGAGAGAGAGAGAGAGAGAGAGAATATCTAACATTTTTAATCATCAAATGATAACAAATGTTTTATTTTACACCTAATAAATTTAGTTTTTCTTTTTGTTATTTTTTAGTTTTTAGAGATGGTTAGTTTGCGACAACATTCGCCAATTAGTGGTTTTCTTTTTGCCTCGTTGGTGGATCATTTGAGTGGATCTCGCTTAAATGACAATCGTGTTGTAGTTGCTAAGCACTAGCCGGGACAACCTTCAACCACCTCCCCACTATATTTTTTCCCTTACTTCATCACAATCCACGGTGGTTTTACAAAGAGGACATGGAAATAGATTGTGAAAAAAATCAATAATCAAAGTTCTTCAACACTCATAGGTAGAATATATGCATCACGAGCAGAAACAATGCTTCTAAGCACACTTCCAACATATTCATATTATTGATTCTTCTGTGTGACAAATTGGCCAAACTAGTAAACATGTGAGTATCATATATTTGGGTGGTCAAATTTCCAAGACAAGCGAAGAGGCACCAAATGATAATGATGTCTTGCCTAATTTGTGCCACAACCTCTATCCATCTCTAATTATAATATTCCCAACACCTCCCCACTCTCCTCCTCTCCTTCTCCACATAGATTCCTCATTACACCTACTCGTGTTTGTATAAGATATAGAATGGAAGGCATTTGAAAGCTACCATGGACAACCTCATCTAGAGAATGAAAGGTCTTTATGTAGTTACATGTGACATGATGGATGACATCCCTTGGGCTCTCTTCCTCATAACATTAAGTGACAATGAAACCCATGTTATATAAAGCAAAGCATACATAAAAGATTGATGGCCCCATTGGCTCAGAAAGGGTCAATGTGATGTCTCTTCTCTTAGATGGCTTAACTTGAAGGCAACTACATGGTCAAAATGACTCTTCAAGCCACATTGCCTCCTTAGTGCCTCATTCTATATGGGCCTTTATACAGAGACATATATAACATGATCTTCTTGAGAACTAGGACAATCTTCTTGACAACTAGGACTACTAGCACACTCTCCTAGATGAACATGGGTGGGAAGTCAATGTGCTTCCACAACAAAGAGACATGAAATTCTAACTCTGTGCCCATATCATTGATGGTAAAGGGCCAATTTTTTAAGGAATGAAAGCTTTAGAACTTCTTCCTAGCCTATTTTAATCTGTATCTTGCATCCCTTTTCTCTTGTTTTGCTTGGTGCTTGTAATTGGCATGTGTCTCACTACTTTGCTTCATACCTACATCCACACGCCAACAATGACAAACAATTGTCTCATACAGAGTGCTCTTCATGGTAAAAAAGAGAATCAATCAAACTGGCTTGCAACAATATTGATGCATCCATGTTGTGTTGGAAATCATGCTGGTGGACCCCTTTCATGGAGCCTCAATACCGATGGAGGATGTCACTAATAGCTCCTTTTCTTCACTAAGCTGCTCACGTGCTGCTCTGATTTCCATCAAATTGGTTTGAACATGAGGAGAATAATCCAAAGAAAATTCATATGGTTAAGGAGGAGAATGGTAAGAAGAGAAGCAAAATAGGCAAGGCTCTCTTCACATTGCACTGGGAAAGTGAGAGAGCTTAAAGAACTTGGGGAGAGAGAGAGAGTGATGGCCATGCATGGTTCGATGGTAGAGAAACACCATCAAAAGAAATTTGTTCAACTAAAACATAGAGAAAAAGGAGTTACATATATATATATTTATATATATATAAAGAGTGAATCTTCAAGTGGCAAGGGTCCATATACAAAGCCTCATATGCCCATTATTTCATTCAAAGACAGTAAAAGCTTATATTCTCTGGCATCTCCCAAAAAGACTGCCCAGACTCGAGCCACTACGGAATTGCTGCATCTCAATTCCATCAAAGCATAGTACTTACGGAATGATCCTGTTTTGTCGATCCAATACGGTACCGAAGCTTCCGTGTTGCGAAATCCCAAAAAAATCCCGTCTCCTTGCTCTTGTTCATGCTCAGGACCGCGGAAGTGGTCGCGTTCAGCATCAAGTCGACGAACCACCAGTTCCCGACATCATCGAGCTTAGTAGGCGACAGAATAGGCAAAGGCTTCTCACAACAAGAAATGCTATAAAGCCACCAGACGGTGCTTGGGCACATAAGTACAAAGAAGACTAACAACAAGGTACACGCTACCCTTACATAAGTACAAAGAAAACTAGAGGAAACATAGAATCTCGAAGAAGACCAACAAAAAAAAAAAGGAAGTTTGAAGACCTTTTGACAACAAGGCATGAAAGAGAGGATGTCATATATAGTCTTATGTAGGAGCATGAGAAGCACCTAATCTCTTTGGAACAAAGGATTTCCAATAGTGCATGGACAAAGGCACAAGAACGTGCACGATGAAAGCTTGGATCAACTCATTGTCGATAGAGCATCTACCTTAGCTTCCTCAAGCCCCTCCATAATCCTTCTCTATGTTCTTTTCTACATGCCCATTCACTTTAGCATCAACATTATGGAGCCATTAACCATAGGGGATTAAGAAAAAACATCATTAACCA
This sequence comes from Cibotium barometz, assembly GCF_041138505.1. Taxonomy (NCBI): domain Eukaryota; kingdom Viridiplantae; phylum Streptophyta; class Polypodiopsida; order Cyatheales; family Cibotiaceae; genus Cibotium; species Cibotium barometz. The sequence goes on along the minus strand of NC_141058.1, from coordinate 54,680,572 downwards.
TAGGGGATTAGGAAGAACATTCACAGGTATGTTGACCCCATGATTATAATGTCTATAATCCTCCGCTATGACTTAGACACTACCGCTATATATACTTACCCTTAGTGCTAGATTTCAAACCTTGGTGTAGAGTAATATAAAAGTACACCACCTTTGATGATAGGGAGGATGTTAGAGCTCCACATACATAACATTCCATCAACATGAGCATCCCTTAAGCTGCTTCAAGGCATTTTGTTTTGGTTCAAGAAACAAAGGTGGTGGGTAGAAGCTTATGGAACCCGTCTGCATTTACTCTTACATAACAATTCATTATATCATCCAATAGTAACTCTAGTGTAATACCACAACATATATACTCATTTGGAAATGTTATCGACAATTCTAGTCTATGACTTCTCGACACTGAGTATGTAGAATATCCTAGCCTTGACTCTAAGAATAAGAACATGAGGTTTGCATATTTTTTTGATCCTACTAAACCTCCAGCCACAATTTGATCTCCTAGACCAATCTAAAAGTCTTCCACAATCTTACCACTACTCTTGTATTTATGAACCATAAAACTAGCTTTGAGAAAGAAATTATAGGAGTTTTAGAATTAGGTAGGAAAGAGGCATAACACTTTGGTGGTTGGTTATCAATGGATTCAATGATATTATGAGCATTAGGGGGCATTTGAGCATAAAAAGGGCCCTGTAAGGATCCCTAATTTTAACGAATTAAGACTAATTTTAACGAATTAAGACTAATTTTATTGAGGCTTAAGGAGACAAACCTCATAATGACGCCTACGTTTGGCCCTAAAAGTAGGGGATCTCTCTAGTTTTCCCTCTCTAGGATTTTCACTCTAGGATTCTTTTTCTAGCCACCACTAAAACTCTCAAAACATCATCAATCTTGTCCATATAGGGGCTCCAAAAATATTTTTTATAACAATTCAAAATAATTATCTCAAAATAACTTTCAATCACACTTAATGCACTTTCATTACGTTTCTGAAGTTCCCTCTAAATTTCATATCAACGGTCATTAAAAGACAATCTTGTGTAATACATTTTCATTGTGTTTTTGAAGTTCCCACAAATTCTAAATCAAGTCATTAAAAGACAAGGAAAACAACAACTAAAAGAATCTCTCTCTCTCTCTCTCTCTCTCTCTCTCTCTCTCTCTCTCTCTCTCCCTCCCAAGCCCTTCTCTCTTTGCAGTAGGTCTCTCTTTCAAGCTTCTCTTTGGGATCCAAGCTATCTACCTGTCTACTATGGCACTCTCACACAAATAACAAACACCTCAAATTCATCACGAGTGAGGAAGGTAGACTTGCATATTCGCATCTTGAATGAATATGCACCTATCAGAAAAGAACGTCTAAACGCACAAGAGAAGCAAGAAAGAAGACAGCAGGGTCATTGTAATGTGGATCTTTGGGTTGATGGGTATTTATATCCTAATGATCCTTCTTCAAATTTCTCTCCACCTTTCATAGACCTATCCTCGTTCATTCATTTTGTTGGAGAGGGTGAGAATGGGCCCCTTGAATATTGCAAATGCTTAAGTATATGTGATGCATGGAAGGTTCAATTTCTAAACTCACAAATTCATAGCTTGCAAGTCACTTTGAGTAGTGTGCAACAAGCTCTCGAAATTACACAGAATAATATTTTACAGCTACAGAGAGAGGGCAAAGAGAAAGAGGACCACATCCTCAAGTTACATGATACAATCTCGCATATGAAGAGCACACCCATGGGAGCCAGAGAGCGAAAGAGGACAATGAACAACATTTAGACACTTGCAATTGGTGGTGGTGCTCTCAAGCGAAGAATTCATGCAGCAAGGTTTGTTTGATTTTTGGTTATAAGTTATTCTTATTAGAGTATATCTATTGTTTAAATTTTTTTATTAACTATTAATTCATTATATAATATTGCTGCTATAAGTAATATTTTTTAGTTCATTACATGACCTTTCTTAAAGATGCATGTGGTGATAATGGTCCTCAAGATATTGGAGATATGTTACGTAGCTGCGTGAGAAAACATGACATTCTTTCCATAGTTGGAGATGCACGTTACAAGAAGGTACGATAAATACTTGCAAATGAGATAATGAAAGATATAACTAATATCTAAGGCATTGAGGAAGTTTAGAATGCATGTGATGAAGTGGGCATAAGCACAAAGGATACCAGGCTCTCCATCAATTACTGCAAGATACACTTCGCAAACAAGGCATCACATGAAATATTTTTCTTGCCCCAAGAAGATTAAGATTAGCAAAGAGGACATGCAATGAAGATGTGCAACGTAAGGTTATTGGAGAGTACCACTGCGTCAATGATGTGCTGACCATTAGAACTTGGGAAAAAAAGCGAGGCAACAATGGTAATATTGTGGTTCCTAACAACGAGTTCAACAATATATTTGTTGATCTACGTCTTCACAGAAAGTTATTGTTATGACCCATGTTATTTGACGAATGATAATCATGGTCATTTAATATTTGATTTATATTTTTTATGATGCCTATTTCTCATGAACATGTTAGGATTGATTGATGTGATGTCAATTGATTGTTACTACTGACGTGATTTATGTTTATGAGTTTAGGTGATGAGATGTGCAAGGGTACCGATTTAGGTGTTGCACAGTGCGAGGGTACCGATTTAGGTGTTGCACGGATAGTGGATGGAGTCATGGCGTGTGGACCGATCTCACAATATTTTGTGGCTGTATTATGGCATTTGATATTATTTTAACATCAGTGTGATGTGTGTGTGTGCACACGTCAATTTATTGTACAGTGTGCGTACGACCACTAGTTGATTTATTTTGTAATGTGCATATGTGCACAAGTTAGATTATTGTATTAGAAAAATTATGCAAACCTTAGAAGGTTTGAGGAAAAATGTTAATTGAGGACAAAGGCTAATTAAATGGCAAAGTCCAAATATGGATGTATACTTTATTTTTGGCTGAAAGCCTACTTTTGGAATATATAAAAATACCCATGCGAGAAGAAGCCACTCACGTTGGGGGGGAAGATTGCACCCAGCATGGTGTTGATGGTGATGTTTTTCTTTCTCTTGCCTTATGTTTTGTTATATGCTTAATTTTTAATTTAATTCAAGTAGTTGTTTTGATATTTGATTTAATTTATGAGTTTTTTATTATTCTCTTCAAGAAAATTAAAGGTCTGGTTGCAGTGTGGTATCAGAGCTTTGGTGTAATTTAATTTTCTTGAAGGCGGTCAAAAGAGGTGAAAGAGACAAAAACAGAGGACCCACATCTAGTTTGACGTTCCATATGAGATAAGAAACCTTATCTTTTCTCTTGTTTTAAATTTTTCCTATTCTTTTAATTGTCAAGAAATGGGTGAATATCTGCACCATCGTACTATTCAAGAACAGCTTGATACCGAAGAGGTTAATGCACTCAACACATTAACCAAAGGTGGAGGTATGTGTTAAAAATTATTTATTGTATACAATTTCTTGTTTGCTTTTGTATCTGTTTTCTGAATATTATTTTCTTCTAGACCTAGTTAGAAAACTTTAGCTCCTGAAAAGAATTTTAGATACCATGACCTAAATAGAAAGATCGAGACAAGATCTAGTTGCCCAAATTCAAGTAAAAATGATTGCTAGACGTTTCATAGAAGATTAAGACCAATTTGAAGATTCAAGAACCAAGCAAGTTTCTCCAGCCTTTGATTCAAGTTATCAATTGCTTTACCATCGAATTTAGTGATGATGAGAAAAGTAAAGAAATAGTATTCTAGTTTAAGATCTATCCAAGTACAAGATTCTTTCTAAGACCAAGAATTGCTCTAAGTCAAAGATATATTCAATCACAAGATTTAAACCCCTTTAAGAACAAGATTTATTCAAGAATTGTATTGCAATTATGATTAATTAAAGACTAATCTCTCAATTTTCGTCCATTCAAGTATTTTTAATCCAAGCCAAGGTTCATTACTAGTACATCAAGTTCTTGCTATCAACTAGGGCACAAGATGTCTAATTTTATTTAAGTTCTGATTTCAAATTTAAGATTAAGCTTAAAATCAAGATCCCCTTTAGATTTCACAAGTAAGATTCACAAATTCAAGAATTATAAACCTATTCAAAGATTATAATTTTTGAAATTTACTTAGACAATTACAAGATTAAGATCAAGAACAAATCCCCAGAATTCATCAAGTTATTAACAGTAATTATTTTTCAATCTTAAGTTGATAAGAATTTCCATTTCGACCTAATTTATTTTTGGAATATGATTTGTAGTATAATTTTGAGAATAGAGAAAAGTTATGTCAGAATAAAAGTTTCAGAGGGAATTAGCTACTCCGTCTCAAACTTCTGTTCTTAAGGCAGTGTCGTGTGGAATTAATCTATGGTATGGGACATTAGATTGGTTTTACATGCCTACCCTAGATGTATCTATGTCTTCTATCTTTCACCAGCAGCGAGTGTTTGTATGTGGAAGGTACCTCTGTGGTATGGGACACTTAGATCCCTTTTACATGCGTTCACTTGTTTGGTTTTATTTTCAGAAATTGTTTGATGTGATGATCTTATCCTCCACATGTGCCATGAAGCCATCCACTCATTGATTGCACAACTGAGGACAGTTGATTCCCAACAGGGGGGATTGTTATGACCCATGTTATTTGACGAATGATAATCATGGTCATTTAATATTTGATTTATATTTTTTATGATGCCTATTTCTCATGAACACGTTAGGATTGATTGATGTGATGTCAATTGATTGTTACTACTGACGTGGTTTATGTTTATGAGTTTAGGTGATGAGGTGTACAAGGGTACCAATTTAGGTATTGCATAGTGCGAGGGTACCGATTTAGGTGTCGCACGGATGGTGGATTGAGTCATGGCGTGTGGACCGATCAATATTTTGTGGCTGTATTATGGCATTTGATATTATTTTAACATCAGTGTGATGTGTGTGTGTACACGCGTCAATTTATTGTACAGTGTGCGTACGAGCACTAGTTGATTTATTTTGTAATGTGCATATGTGCACAAGTTAGATTGTTGTATTAGAAAAATTATGCAAACCTTAGAAGGTTTGAGGACAAAGGTTAATTGAGGACAAATTAAATGGCAAAGTCCAAATATGGATGTATACTTTATTTCTGGTTGAAAGCCTACTTTTGGAATATATAAAAATACCCACGCGAGAAGAAGCCACTCACGTTGGGGAGGAAGATTGCATGGTGATGTTTTTCTTTCTCTTGCCTTATGTTTTGTTATATGCTTAATTTTTAATTTTATTCAAGTAGTTGTTTTGATATTTGATTTAATTTATGAGTTTTTGATTATTCTCTTTAAGAAAATTGAAGGTCCAGTTGCAGTTATGATCTTATTCTATGGATTACCTAATAATTGTAAGTAACTTTAATCTCTTGCAAAGTAGTTGAAAAAGTCTATGAAAAATCAAAGCTTATTTAATTTTGTTTGTCATGCAAGGTGACAAAGTTAGCTTTGTGTTGAAAATGGATGAGTGTCAGATTGTGAAAGGAAAGAGGATAGAGCGAATGAGTATCATACTCATGAATGAGGCTATGGCATATGCAAAAAGTTCAGAGTTATCATCTTTTCTCAGTGAAGACACATTTGAGGGGAATACTAAGATCAACCAAACTCCTGATAGGGAGAGGATTTGCAAGCTAGACCTTCTCTCATATAGTGTTCACAATCTGAGAAAGAGATATGGTGGCTTGGGGCATTTGAAGTACCAAAAGAGACACATGAAGCTCTCGCTTGGATGTTTGATAGGATACCCTGGATTACCACTGTCATCAAAGCATAGATTCAGGGAGAAAAACTTGAGGAAGAGGGCAAGGGCACTTATACAGTAGATTTGCATTTGGGGGGTGACCTAAAGATAATAAAGTGCTTGCTTGGGTGTCTAGAAGGTGCCAACACCCCAAATCCTTGTCCGTGGTGCATGAGAATGGTGAGGGAAAACAAACAAAAGTCGAGAAAGAAGAGGATGCTTGAGAATCAAGATATATTGAGCACGACCCCATGGACGATCCTGGAAACTAGGTTGGAGGTGTCTTGTCTGCCAACATGCTAGCTGTGCCAAACAAGAATTTGAGAGACCCAGAATGGAATCCTATAATTCCATTTGAACTGAAGAATGTCCACTTCTGTACACTCCATGCATTCATGCATGTGTTTGACCGTTTGCTCAAGTGTCACATAGATTATGCATTTACCATGCAAGGCAAAGAATGACAAGAAGAAGCTATTCATAAAGTAGAGCAACTACTCAACTCAATTGGGTGCCATGGTGGCAATGTGCAGACCTCTCGCATGAATCATGATGTTGCACAACAAGTGTCCATGAGTGGAAATAAAGCAAGACGTTTTTTGGAGAAGCCAAAAAATGCCAAGGACTCAACCAAGCCTTGGAACTTATGGAAGGATTTATGCAAATGTACAACATTTGACTGCACCAATTCAAGCCTTGTAATTCTACGTGGGAAGGTTTGGTTAGACTTCAATAAGATGGTGAAACTTTTGACCAAAAGCAGGATAACCACAAAGGAGCAATAAAAATTTAAAGACGAGCTTTCTAATTTTACGAAGTCCATGGTTGATACATGGGGTGAAACCAACATTACGCACTACATGGTAAACACATTTTCTCCTTCCTACAAGATATTAAGAAACGAGTATGAATAACTACTGACTCTCTTAAATTTTTTGCAACACATTCTTTATGCTCATGGTGCATACTTCATGAATGAGTATGGTTCTCTCGACATGTGGAGCACACAAGGAATGGAGAAATCTCACTATCAAGCTAGAGAAGTATATTTTAAAAACACCCGGCATGGAGGAGGAAAGACTCGTACAAATTACCTCAAGGAGATGTTTAACTAGTTTTACAGATACACTTTTGGGTGAAAATTATCCATGGAAAGGGAACGTATGAGTAATCTAGCAAGGGCAGCACGAAATAATGCCAAACTGAGAAGATCACTTAAGTGGAAAGCTGGAACAGGACTAGCATGTAATGCAGCATGGAGATCTTCTCAACGAAGACGCATAGGAAGAATTTGGAAGTAGAAACAGCACTTTGAAATTGAAAGTATTTGGAATAAAGTTGTAAACATTTTTGACTTAGGAAGTAAACATTTAGAAGAAAGTTGTAAAGCCTTTTGACTTGAAAATAAAAAATAATTGCACGATTCCATTATATTGAAGATTTATAGTGAAAAATAATTGCACGATTCCATTATATTGAAGATTTATAGTGAAAATATTTACAACGAAAAGAGCTAATTGCTCTTGAGTCTCTTCACTTCTTGCTCCCCCTCTTCGGTAGGCATTTTCCCTTTATAACGCAAAAACCTCTTATGACTATAGCCCTTGACGAGTGACTTTACATCCTCCACTCCTGCACCTAGGACATAGCTTGAATAACATAGAAAATAACATAGAAAATAAGGTCCTGCTCGAGAAGGCCAAAAACCAAGGCCGTATCCAAAGATATGGATGGCAGCACACTTCTCTATAAGCATGACTTTATGTATATTATAAGGTATAAATGCATACCCTGTATACCTAGATAGGGCTTTCAGTGTAAGGAGTGGAATCTCTGCATCCCTGGAGTACTTACTATGATATATAATAAATATATTTTTGTCGAAAGAAGAGACATAGTGGGCAAGAGCGGCATCTTGTCCAACTCTTGCACGACCAGTACCACCTCGTCCAAGAAATCCATCGGCATCGTCAAGCTCTATTTGCATTGACAAAGAATTAGGAGGGAACAAACTAAAATAAGAAATAATTCAAACAGATTGAAGAAATAAGAATTAAACCAGACAAACTAAAGAAATAATTAATTCAGGTAACAGAAGCAATAATTTACCTTCTGGTTCTCATCCTCCTCCAACTTTGCTGCGTCCCAAAGGTTGATGGAGCCCTCTTCATTTTCTTGATCAAGTTCAAGAACAAGTTCCTTACCAAACTTAGAAATGCCCATATCCTGCTGAAGGGCTTGAAATTCTTCCTCTGAAAGGAAGAGAAGCTTCATTCTCCTTGGCTTTTTTAAAGCACAAGGACATTGCTTCTGGGGCCTCTAAGAATTTTTATGTCACTTCTGTGTCCAATGCGAGAAATTCATCCTTATGCTCATTCTCTACATCGAGAACATCGAATGCAGCTTCACAACTGTCTGCTATTATAGCAAGACAGTAATCCTCCCTAAAATTGTAGAGTTTTTGAATGTGGGAGAGGAGATAATACTTTCCATTAATTAGGAAGGACAGTAGCCCAATCATGACAAAATTGGACGTCAATCGCTCCCCATGGACGGATGATGTTCCTTCATCAATGATGGTGGAGACCTTAAACTCTGCCACATCAAAATTTGTGCTGAGAAGTTTCTCCTCCTCCTCGAACACAAGGTCCAGGATCTCTTCTTCTACAGATTGAGCACTTGAAATAAAGGACTGTTTTGATTTATCAGTCCTTCCTTTGGGCTCCTCTTTTGGGTAATCCCCCTTATCAGCATGAAGAAAGAGATATGCACGAACCCAAAATGATATTCTAGCAACCTGCATTTTCCTACCATCCCATGCACTGGGCACATGTCAACACAAATCTTGATATGCTGATCATTTGAGTAAGTGTCCCACCTCTTCGACATGCTTGAATTCTGAGACGAGGTGACTGTGAGGCTTGATATGTGGACATACGTAATGGACCCATAAGAGACGGTCCCTCCGCCAACCAACCTGCAATAGTCTGTCCACTTTCCCTCTAGGGATGTCCTTGCCATGTCCTTGATAATCTCCTCCAGACTGAAAGGAACGTTGAACATAGGCTCTACATGTGGCAAACAGATTTCTCCTGCCGCCAGCCCTCCTCAACAGATCAAAGAGATGCTCTGTGGCGCTAGGCTCATCCTTAATCTCCTCCAGCAATAAATCATCCACATCATCTATAGCATTGTACAAGTGAGAACCCTTAACCTCCATCGCTTCTCTGATCCGGGGGAAGATGAGTAGTCGGAAGAAATGAACACGAATTGGAGCCTTTCTTAAGTAAGAAGCGACAACTATTAGTAATAGTAGTGGGATAATTCAAGTAAATAATCCAAATGAATAATAAGATATTCTACCACTTCCCCCATATTTTACACCCTCCCCACCAAAAAGGCTCGAAACACGTTCCATTCATAATTCCATCGATTATCCATTGATTAAAAAGTACGACTAGCTTACTTAGAAAGACATTGTAGTAATAATCGATTTAGTGACCAACCTTGAATGAAATATCCGGGTGGAGTCCGTTCGTGCGATAAGGGGAAAGCAACGACGTCGAAATGCACCTATCGCACCGTGGATGGTATGGCTGTGGAAAAAGTTGATTCGCACCGTGGACGGTATGGAAAGCGAGAAAATTTCGAGTGCAGAGAAAAGCAAAAAAAAAAATGCACCATCTTTATATAGGTCAAGCAATAGGGCTGACGTCACATGATTGAGGATCGAACGCCATGTGTTGAAGGGCTTACGTCATCGTCGATTTACGAATTGCCACATGTAGGGCTAACGCAGTCAACGCATGATTGTGTTTTGCTCTATAAAAAGGAGGAATATCTTCTTTTCCACGCTTTTCTTCCACGATTTTTTTTCACGATTTTTTCCAATTGTGTTTCTCCACACTTTGCTCGTGCAGCTCGTTTAATTGATCAATACAGCCATTGTTTCAAGCGCTTATAAGTTTTTCTCTCTCTTCCCCCTTTTCTTTCGCTGATTTCATTCATAGTGAGATATGGCTATTCTCGATGTGAAATCAAATTGACATATTGCTCCATGGATAGCTGGGAAAATTTTATTAATGATAAGAGATTTCGTTCATGGTGCGATATATCTATTCTCCATGTTTTCGAATTGAAATATCGCTCCTGGGGATGGGTCTGAAAATTTTATTGATAAGTCCTTGTTTCGTTCACCGTGCGATGTATTTATTCTCCATATTTTTGAATTGGAATATCGCTCTGTGGACGATCTGAAAATTTTATTTATACTTAAGTTCTTGTTTCATTCACCGTGCGATATACCTATTCTCCATATTTTTGAATTGGAATATCGCCGGGTCTGAAAATTTTATTTAAATGTTCTTGTTTCGTTTACCGTATGAAAAGAACATTAGTCTAGATTTGGATCCCCCTTATCGAGCGGTGGATGGTGGTCGTGTGACTTGGTTAGGAGAGTTTCACTGCCACCACAGCCAGATCGAGGGCCCGATCTAGTTCCAGATATTCTAGAGAAAACAGACCGTTAGGATGTCTTAAGTGAACCTACGCTTCCTGATGTCAAACCCACCACCAGCAGAGCAAGAACATTTCAAAGGCCAGGGTCACTTTGCAGAGGCAAAGAAAAATGTTTGCGGAGATAAGGAAGGCGCAGGCGGCTATCAATCTCCTCATCCCCAAAGTTCCTTTCTTGAGGATTGTCAGATCCATAAGCAACAGAATAAAGTGGAAAGGTTACTCAAAATGGCAGAGTAGCGCCGTCGCATGTCTATAAGAGTTATGCGAGGACTTCCTTATAGACTTATTAAATAATAGTAACATTTGTGCTGCCCATGCCAAGAGGGTCACACTAATGGACAAGGACATGACATTAGTAAGCAAAGTTAGGTATAGGTATGATAAATTCATGCGACCTCTACCATTCCTCCTACTTTGAAGCGGAATAGGTCTTCTGACAAGGCAGCAAAAAATCCTCTCCATTCCTCCTACTTTGAAGCGGAATAGGTCTTCTGACAAGGCGGTTATTGAAGAGGTGACAACAACAGGTCCATAAGGGCTTAAGAGGCTTGTAAAGGGGATGGATCTGAAAGGAAACGAGACATTAGAAGAGAATGTCAATAGAGATGATTTGGCAGAAAACCTTCTAAAGTTGGAGGGAGAGAATAACGACAGACTTAAGTTAGTGCCTGGTCAGATTATATGCAACGTCTCGTACAGCGCCGAGTAGGAGGATTACCTCCATATCGCTCCAACAACGGATGTTTATATGCTCGTTGAAAATAATAGAGAGATCAATGACAATATTGTGCTTACTTGTTTAAGGTGTGTACTCTTTGTCTTTTTTTTGAATGCTTTCTTATTTTGATTTCTTTTTTCCTTTCCTAATGTTTTTTATTCAATGTGCAGGATACTGTTGAAAGAGCTTTTGCCAGACTAGGCAAAGCAAGTATATATTTGTGATCCTTAAGTATCCACTCTCCTGATTGACCCGTCGAGGTCTAACGAGAATCTTGCTCCTTATTTCCAGGGAGTTAGTCCGGGTACCTACTTTGTTGTGCTGCCATATATAGAGAAGTATGTATTTTCTTTTGATTTAAAGCTGTTGATGGAATTTAAGTTATTAGTTACCTGTGTTAGGTTTCTTATATTTTTTGTTTACTTTCTCAATTTCAGAGGGCACTGGTCTGCTTGTTTAATAAATGTGGTGAAATGCCGAATAATTTTTATGAATAGCCTTCTCGAAATGCACGAACAATCTAAATTATAAGTCATTATACTTTATATCGTTTCCTTCTTGCTTCCTAATTGTTGATTGTAAGTCATTCTTTATATCGTTGTTTTTTTGTAGGACATGTAAGAGGGCGATTTCATTGATTGAAACTCTATGTCGTGAATTGAAAAAGGATATAGAGTGAAAATTTCTCAACCAACCCGTTCCTATGCAAAAGGATTCGCACTCTTGTGGGCTGGCACATAGTCACAAATTTCTGGAAGTTCCTCCTTTTCAAGTACGCTAATTTTGACAGCTGTGTAAGTTTCTTGTGTCACTGTAATATAATTTCTCTATGTTCATTTCATGAGAGATCCCGCATTATTCTGATTGACTTTTATGTTGTTGTGTAGTCTATTCTCTCAAACGATTTCTAGCTGTGGAGTGTGCGAGCAAAGACAATAAACATTATCCTCAATAATGCAATTACGTCTGATAACCCTGACTCGCCACTTTCACCAATTGTTGCTGGCACTAGTGCATCAAAGAAGAGAAAAAAGATGCCATTTCATTCCCCTATTAAGCATTTCAGCTTTAAACAAGGAGTCCCTGAGAAGGGAAGCAAGGGCAAGGCAAAGAGGAAGCTTCCATTTGCAGGAGGCAAGGGCAAGGACAAGGTAGGCAAGGTGCCAACAAAGGAGACAAAGGAGGAGGCCAAGGTGCCGAAGGCTGAGTCAAAGGAGGAGACCAAGGCTGAGTCAAAGGAGGAGACCAAGGTTGAGTCAAAGGAGGAGGCCAAGGCTGAGTTAAAGGAGGAGGCCAAGGCTGAGGCTACAGAGCCCGAAACCGCTTAGAGGCATTTTGTATGTCCAGAGATAACTTTGTAAAGATTTTGTATTTTTATTGAGCTCGGCTCATATTTATATAAACATTCTATATTTTTATTGAGCCCTACTCATTAGTGTATTTTGTGAGTATTGTGCTTTGCCATAATTAAATAGATTGTTGAGATTTTTTATTCTCATAACTTATCTTTGGTTATTTTAAAGACGTTTGCTTCAAAATCGTTATGAGTACTTTGTAGAGTAGACACGTCCATGTAGAAATTTTTCATCACATTAGTCATTGCTAAGATACAACAGTTCAGTACAAGTCTTACATGACTTCTTTTGGGCCTAAGTCCATCGATTTAAGACCTTTCTAATTCTGCACGACAGATTTTTCCTCCGTCTTCTTCTCTGGGTTGTTCATCTGAAGAATTCTCGATACACCTCTTTGGCTTCATCTATCAGATTGTCTACATCTTAAGGTCTTTTTTGAAGCTTTCAGATATCTAGATAGGTTGGTCATCTGTATCCCCAACAAAGGAATAGGAATCATCATCAGAAGAAACAACTAGAATAGCTGGCCTAGCAACCTTGCTAGGAACAGTCCTCTCATTAGAAGAATTTGCATCCATGGGCGGCTTTTGTATAGAGCTTATAAGTTGTAAGATATTATGTTCTCAATTCCCTTATGGACAGGTCTTTATATACTGTTTTGGATGGACTCCAAAACCATTGACATAAAAAAACCATGTGCCATAAATCTGTGTGCCACTAAACCATTTTAGAATAGAAACCCTAGTACCTACACTGAGCTGACCATTATTGTGCACATACAAGACAGCTTTAGAGTAAATTTGTTGAGTTATAACTTTAATATAAAAATCTAAATTCATAGCTGTTAAAAGATAAAAATTCATTGCTTAGTACATTTTTTTGAGGGCAATGACTTTACAAAATTAACTAACATACTTGAAGTAGCTTCAAAATTCACAAAATTCAAAATCCCCATTAATTGAGCGATATACCATCAACATCCCAATCGGGATCTACCAAGGTCTTTGGCTCTAGTCGTTTTTGAATCTTCCTATTGTTCACCTTGAATTGTGCTCTGCTAATATCCTCACCTCCCCCACGATATTGAGGTGCTCTCTAATATTTAGGAGGCTCCAATGTCTACTTGCACCTACAACTTCCACTCCACCACTGGGCAACCGAACGTATATATCAAGAGGCAAAACAACTTGTTCATCTGCCTGCATTGGGACCCAACTATTCTTTTTCATCCACCGCTCATAATAGAAGCGTATGTGTAGTGTGGCACGAGCTTTGAGATACCGAAATGAGACTAGATTCTACTATATTGCACTTGAATGTGTCATCCTTATGTATCCCTTCTACAGTCCTCCACCAACTGGTCTCCAAGCAAGGCTACCATGTCATCACCTAATAACTTCTTGCACACAAACATGGTAGGTGTTTGTGAGAAACAAAATTGATTGAACATCTTGTCAAGAAGATGTATTGGGCATACCCAACTAAGACTCACAGATCGAGAGGGCCTTGCAAACTTCAAAGACCCTTGTATATCACAAAGGATCTTTAATTTCACGACCATTACAGTCCAAGCATCTGGAATTGGCCATTCTATAGAAAATAGGGGTGGAGATGTGATTATCTATAGCTTACCAAACCCAGCGTCTTGCTTTGGCACCAAATAGGAGTGCCAGTAAAAGAAGACCTTTTCCTTAAGAAGTTCTGCACTTATTACAAGAAAACATTGCCCGACCAATGTCTGCATCATGCAATGCTTGAAATGTTCCGGTAAGGCTTTCCAATGGCTGCTCCTCTACCATGTTTGAAGGAAAAATATCTGCAAACAAGAAATAAGTTGACTTAGATTAAAACATCTCTGTCAGAAAATCTCACATGTCCCTTTCTACCTGCGATACTTACAATTGTATGGAATTCGAGTTTGTTGGTGAAGATGGATATCTCATGTTGTGTAAACATGTTGTACCGTGGACACTAGTTTTCCATTGCTTTCCTTCTTGAAGCCTTGTAAAAAATGACCTTTCCAATGGTGCTCCAATACATTTTGCCGTCAAACTCGGTGAGGCCCGATTGCAACACGCTGTAGATAAACACAAGCACTCTTACGAAATGCCTCTCCCACCCAAGCACCATCATCGTCCTTCTTGTTGTGCAAGGATATCTCCTCAATCTCGTCTTTTGGTCTTCTTGGTGCGGCCATATCTAGAGTAGAAAGGTTATGTTTAGAGTAAAAAGAAAAGAGATGTGCAAACTAGGGTTTTACGAGAGCCTTGAGGATGAAAGAGATGGAGGTCCAAGAAGGGAGGGGAGATTAAGATGGAGGAGAAAGTTTAGGGTTTCGGGCTTTGATGGTTTCATTAGGGTTGGGAAAATGAGATAGAGATGGAAGAGAAAGGGAGGAAGAGTTTAATTTGGACGTTCAAGAGAGAAAGCGGACTTGAAAATGAAATTTTTGATTACAATGAAATTTGAGATGGGTTTTTTGGAAAGAAATGTGAGTTTCGAGGGGATCTCCAAAATTTCAAAATTTTAAGGATTTTTTGAGCCAAAAAATGGTGGGACCATACCCACACTAAACTCCCTACGTTTTTAAAGGGACAAGTGTAATTATTAGTACTGAAAGCCTAGTCCCCCTCCGTATAGCCTAGTCTCCCTCCCTATATTCAAAGGAGACCAAATGTGCACAATCCTCTATTCCCATTGGTCCGTTGTGCTAATTACTCCCATAATGGTGTAGTAGCAGAAAGGAGAGAATTCAAGATATGAGCTTTTCCCACGTAGTTGAGATTGGAAGGGGCCACTCTAGAAGAAAGGGGAGCGAAAGAGGCCAAGATAGATGGCAAAGAAATCAAAGTGGAATTAGCATGGAGTGCTATTATTGTGGCAAACTAGGTCATATAGCAAAGGAGTGTCATAAACAGCAAAATGACAGCAACAACAAGGGACCTATGCATCTTCAAAACTAGTGAAGGATTTCATAGAGACTGATGTAAGCAACAATGTGGTTGCAGAAAACAGAGAGCAACAATCACATGTGCTTAGTGGACCAAGAGAGTCTTCAAGCAGCAAATCTATTGTTAGACCTCAGTCAGGAAGGTTGAATAAAATGCTAAGAACTCTCACTTGTCATTTGGTGGTACTATAGGTACACAAAATTCATCAAACTCACATGTATCAATCATGAAAGGAAAAGAATAGGTGGATCAACCTTTCATAATCCTTGGTATTTTAGTAGGCTATCCCTTTGTTGATAAGGACAGTGGCTCAAAACATAGCCTTGATGAGGAGTTTGGGAGATCCCGGTTGTTGTGACACCTTATGTAATGACACATGGTGTGCAAAGAGTTGAAACATTATTGAGAATGCCTGACAGTAGTCTAGGTGTTGTACACAAGTGTATGAGGGTGGGATATCTAGGCATGGACAAGTTAAGATATGATGGTTATACAAACCATCATTATACATATATGGTCAAAGAATCACAAGAGGTAGACCCCACATGTTTTGAGGAGGCACTTGGACAAAAAAAAATTACAAAGATACCATGGATGAGGAGATAGCTACATTGGAAGCAAATGAAATATGGGAGTTGGTGTCTTTACCTAATGAGTAGAAGGCAATAGGTAAAGCAAAATTCCAAGGGATATGCACAGACCTATGACATTGACTATGAGGAACCTTTATCCCAAGTTCTAGGATGGCAACCACTGTGAGAGTAGTAATTACTATGGTTGTAGTTAAGAGATGGTATTTACATCAAATGAATGTAAATAATAATTTTTTACATGGTGATCTACAAGAGGATGTCTACAAGGTGCAGTCACTCTAGGATATGAGAACCGTGCACGCCCAAAGTATGCTTATAGGCTACATAAAGCCTTGTATGGCATGAAACAGGCACCTAGAGCATGGTCAAACAAGATAGAAGACTATCTTGTCACTATCGGATTGTATATATCTATAGTAGATTTTTAACTATATGTAAAAAAGACTATTATGGGCATTATTCTAGTAGTCATCTATGTTTGATGCCATGACCACATGGGATAGTGATGTTGACATTCATGAGGTGAAGATTCTCCTTCAGAAAAAGTTTGAAATAAAGGATTTAGGTGAGTTGTCATACTTCCTGTTGGTATAGAGGTGATTAGATCATGTGATGGAATTTGGATTTTACAGAGATAGTATTATTTGGACATGTTATCCAAGGATTTAGGTCAGCTATGATACTTCGTGTGTGTATAGAGGTGATTATAGATCATGTGATGGGATTTGGATTTTATACGATTTGGAAATGTTATCCAAGTATGGAATTCTGGAGTGATATCATCACACCAATCACTCTCCCAAATTTGTATTTTGGCCTTTTTCAGACCACATGATGGGATTTGGAGATTAGATCATGTGATGAGATTTGCCTTTTGCAGAGGCAATATGCTTTGGACATGTTATCCAAGTATGGAATTATGGAGTGACACTAATCACTCTCCCATATTTGAAGCACATGAGTTTGGATCTAGACAAGTAAAATTCTATGCATCACATCTATTTTAATGTTTCATAAACTTTCTAGTTTCCACAAAAGTGAGTTTTTTTATGGCATGAAAAATACATGATTTTTCATAGGAGTGAAAATATCGAGTTTTTCACAATGATTACCTAGTAGTTGATCGTTAGAGTGCGATCATCGAGGATGTCCAGGGTTCAGGTGTGAGGCATCAAAGTCAAAGGGCCACGGGCAGCCGGGCAAGTGTGGGCAAACATGCCACTACATAAGCACAGCAATGTGGAGCTTATCCACATTCCTCGATACGGTTGGGTGGTGAACAAGAGCTCTGTCTGCTCTTTGGCTATGGTGGATGCATGATGGGCAACACAAAGGTCATTAAAAAAAATCTCAAGCCGTTTTTGAAAATAATCCTTAAAAGCAGTACATGTCAAAATGGTGCATTGGTTAAGCTAAAGAACATCCAAATCGTAGTGGATGCAGTCTCATGATGATCCTCATGGACAAACAACATAGGCATCTACGAAGACACTCCAATCCTATTTTGAATAGACTTGCAAAACAATGACAAACTTTACATTGAATGAAATCTATCCTCTCTCAACACATACAATGACAAACTTTACATTGAATGAAATCTATCCTCTCTCAACACATCATTGGGGCCGGAATGAGCCCCAGGAACAACTACATACAAACTTTACATTGAATGAAATCTATCCTCTCTCAACACATACAATGACAAACTTTACATTGAATGAAATCTATCCTCTCTCAACACATCATTGGGGCCGGAATGAGCCCCCAGGAACAACTACATTCTAAGGAGTGTTTGTCTACTACAAGTAAGAGAATGATGTGCACCGAATTTCCAACACCAACATGAACAACAAGGAAAAACAACAAGAGATAACTTATCAAGACTCTCAACAAGGATTAGCAACCCTAGTGAATCCACTCCTCTAGGGAAGCTTTCAACCATTTAAAACTCTTTTCCTTGGTGGAAAGTCTCCTAAGGATAGCTTGGCTTACATGCTCAACTTTAATATCCTTTCATGAGTACAAGTTCACCTTCAGCAGGACCTTGAACCATTCTCACACTTGGACAAGTTTCTGGAGCAATTTGGCTTAATATGAGTGGATGATCAACACCTGTTTATACCTTAAGAACACCTGTTCTTGAAGCTCGAGCATACTGAGCCTTGCCAGGTCTAGTGTGCCTACTGTTCATCTCTGTTTTTCTGCACATCAACACAAGAACATTTTAGTTCAATCAGATTTCTCACACAGTCTGTAGTAAATCACCTCCACGAACATTCCAAATCTTTCCTCCAACAAGGTTATGGGCCCACAACCACAATAGCCCCACTACACAACTTTGATCACATTCACCTCTATTTTATTACCATCAATCATAGAAGAACTTGATCGCAACATGGCAGCAGGCAACAACACCGAAAACTTAAGAGCATAAACAAATTCAAGGGAGACAACTTTCCCTTGTGGAAATGGCGTAGCGTATGGAGATGATTCTCTAAGAGAAGGGAGTGTGGGAGATTTTCTGTCGGTGAAGCTCTCCCACCCAATGGAAATGATGAAGAACAGTTGGAATATGCCCTAGAATATCAATAGAATGAGAAACTAGCTTATGTGCTCATTTTTCTGAGCTTAGGGACGGCCTAGCAGGGCTGAAGTCAAACATACACAGACACCCAAAGAGGTGTGGGATGTGCTGTCTACCAACTACTAGTCAAGGAATCTTGCCAATGTGATGAGACTAAGCGAGAACTAATGGCAACCAAGATGGGGTCCAAGGACAGATGCGGGACCATATAACCAAGTTCAGGAGCATAGCTGCTCGATTGGGTTCTGTGGGAAAACCACTTCCCAAAACAAAACTTTGCTACATCCTACTCAACAGCTTCCCTACCCGATTTTCCCATCTTGTTGTCACTCTTGATGGACAGGAGGAATCAAGGAATTTTGAATCATTAGCTGCACGCTTGGAGCAAGAAGAGCAGGGAAAAAACTTGGACAAACCCAACATTGAGGAGAGAGCTTATTTTGTCAAGGCAGAAGCCACAACAAAAAGATGGAATGGGAGCTCAAGCAAGTATGCTACCAACTCAAACAAGATGTTAAAGGACCCTCGAGATATTATATGTTTTTATTTCAAGGGGCAAGGTCATATTGCCAAAGGGTGTGCAGTGTCTAACCTTAGGAAGAAACGGGAGAGCAAGCAAATATTGCAGCAAACTGAAGCTCATGTGGCGCTAATGGAATACCTCACCGAAGAGGAAGATTCCCCTTCTTCTGATTCAAATTAGCATATTGATTTAGGTTCTTCCACCCACATGTGGAGAAACAAAGGAATTTTTTCATTCTACAAGGAATTTCAACACCCAACCCAAGTATTCCTAGGTGACAATGCCCCTATTGAGGCAGTGGGAGCAGGGCAGATCATGATCCAGCTTGCAATGGGAAAACGGGTGTGATACAAATCATTTTATATGTCCCTCAACTTGCAAAAAACCTACTGTACGTGGAAGTGTTAACAGATACAGGACTACCTATGCATTTTGAGCGAGAAGAATGTTGGATAACCAAGGATGGTACACGGCTGCTTTGTGGTGTCTGCAATCGAGGCCTTTACAAGGTTAACTTGCCCATACAGGTACACAACTCATGCCTCTTAACATCAACCACATACCCCACTGTACAATAGCTTTGGCATCAAAGATATTCCCACATCAACAATGACAGTCTCGCCAAGCTGCAATAGTACAACATGGTCACCCATTTTGATTTTGGTGGTTCAGCACCAGCCAAGTGCACACAGTGTTTGCTTGGAAAGATGCACATGGAGCCTTTCCCATCCTCAAGAGGCATAGCCACCAAGGCCCAATTTGAGATAATACACCTCAACTTATGTGGGCCAATGGTAGAAAAATCTCTCTTGGTGGTGCACACTATCTCTTGGTCATAACATATGACTTCACCCAGGAAGTTCTTTGTCATCCCCATTGCACGCAAGGATGATACCTTTGAAGAGTTTAAGAGATTTAAGGCACTCAACGAGACAGAAATGGGTCATAAAATCACTCGGATCCGCATAGATAGAGGGGGAGAATTCAGGTCCACACATTTCAAACAGTTCTTGGATAATCATGGCATCCGACATGAGCTCACACCTGCATACACACCTCAGCTCAATGGTGTTGCTGAGAGAAGGAATAGAAGAATAATGGAAGCCACTAGGTGTATGCTGATTGCTAGCAATCTACCCAACAAATTATGGGCAGAAGCTGCCTGCTGTGCAAATTACCTCATCAATTGGGCACCCACTAAAACCATCCCTCACAAAACCCTTGAAGAGATGTGGACTGGAAGAAAGCCAGATGTTGGGCATCTCAAGGTATTTGGATGTCATGCCTTTGCACATGTCCCTAAACCCTGATGTCACAAACTAGAATCAACGGGACAAGCATGCATCATGGTGGGTTACCCGGAAGTGTCAGCGGGTTACCGATTATGGGACCTCGACACACCAACAAGGTTTTCATATCTAGGGATGTAAAATTCTTTGAGCATGAGTTTCCCTTCTCTTCCACAACATCTTCCCAACCAGCAGGATCCGACACTCCTTGTCTCTTAGAAGCTCAGCCAAAGTCACCAGATAGCTCTTCTCTTTTTCTAGATATATTTCACCGGAGAATAGCCTTGTAGAACCATTCCCCGCCCCCTCATGCAATAAAGCTCCTAAATCTGACAATGTCGGCCCTGACCCTATTTCTCCCCCTAGTAGCTCAAACAACCAATGACCATAGCACACGCAACAGCCATCATTGATTCTCAAAGATCCAAATTTTGTGTGTGTCGCAAAAACCATCAACCAACTCCATGCCGACCTTGCCACACTTTTTGAGGCTCAGGCATCCCCAGATTAGCCTCATTGGGATCGGGCGATTCAATCAGAGCTTTAGTCACACCAAGATAATGGCACATGGAAGCTTGAACCCACTCCCTCTCACAGAGGCGCGCCATTGGATACAAGTGGGTATTCAAAACCAAGCAGCGATCTACAAGTGGGTATTCAAAACCAAGCAGCGATCTACAAGTGAAATCACATGGAAAGCTAGATTAGTAGCAAAAGGTTTCAAGCAAGTGCAAGGAATTGACTACACTGACACATACACACCACGAGCATCAATTGTCACCATTCAAACTCTTTTGAGTCATGCATGTGCCCATGGCTATTTAATTCATCAAATGGATGTCAAAATGGTATTTTTACATGGTGATGTGATGGAGGAGCTCTTCATGGATCCACCCCCGGCTATGCCATCCGTCCAGGCTACAGTTGTAGATTAAGGAAGGCCATGTATGTCTTGAAGAAGGCAAGTAGATGCTGGTATCTAAAATTGCATAGCTTCTGTCTAAGCAATAATTTTGAATGTTGTGCTTCTGACCCTAGTGTTTACAAGGCAATCATAGACACTCTCATTGTAGTAGTCTATGTAGATGACTTAATAATCATATGCAATAGTGAAAGGACACTCATAGCATTCAAGGCCCTTCTCCATGCATAGTTCTCCATGACTGACCTTGGTGACATCTCCTATTGCCTAGGCATTACAATCATATATGATCGGCACACCCATAGACTATTCATGCATCAAACCCAATACATTCAACAACTTCTCATCAAATTCAACATGCACTCATGTAATTCCGTCACCACCCCCCTCGACCCAAATGTGAGCCGTCACCCATGCACATCATTAGAAGAAGTCACTGATGCACCTATCGTCATCTAATACGCTCTTTAATGTGGCCAAGCCTATGCACTAGGCCAGACATATCCACTGCCACCAACATCCTCAATGCTTTCCTCGAACAACCCACCCACACACACTGGAATGCAGGGAAAAGGGCCCTCAAATACCTCAAGGGGAACATCCTATTTGAAGGAGACAGAATGGCTTTGACTTGCTACGTCGATGCCGATTGGGTAGGAGATTCTGGGAGCAAGATGGCTATCTTTCTCAACAACATCGTTATTCACTGGAAATGCAAGAAGCAGGCCACGGTTGCCCTTTCAACAGCAGAAGCTAAGTATTTCGCTCTTGCACAAGGGATTCAAGAGGTCACATGGTTGCAACAGTTCCTATCAAAAACCTCCATCAACCACCAAATAAAACCCTTCAGAGTTCTATGTGATAATCACGGTGCCATTGGCATCTAGCATCCAGCACTGGTTCTCTCAAACGAACCAGCACATGGATATGAAGCTGCACTTTATCAAAGAGAAAGTGGAGCAACAAGATATAGCACTCGAACATTGCAGCAACATTCTCCAAGGGCTGATTTTTTTACAAAGGCACTCCCTCGTGAATGATTCGAGTACCACCGCTCTACATTGGGCATGAGGAGAAATACAAATGGTTCCCTCTCCATTGGTGTGATAACATAACAGAAAAGGACATTGATGCAATCCTTGAGGGCACATGTTCTCCACCATGACGAGACCACCAAAGCGACTAGCCACGTGTCTCCCATGTTCCCAAGTGGGAGTTTGACAGAGGCTAATCGGGCACACTGTGCCACATGTCAGCACCCAAGAGAAGTGGACTAACGTCCAGCCTTTTGTAACAAAACAACAATAAAGTTAGTTTCTTTTTAGTTTTATTTCATGCCAAGAAAAGACTACTACTAGAAAAGGGTCGGCGGGCCTTGTACTTCTTGAACTGAATATCTGAATAGAAGCTCGAGCATATTGAGCCTTGCCAAGCCTAGTGTGCCTACTGTTCATCTCTATTTTTCTGCACACATTAACACAAGCACATTTTAGTTTAATCAGATTTCTCACACAGTCTGTAGTACATTCCAAATTGAAATCACATGCACGAATATTCCAAATCTCTCCTCCAATAGATTGAATGTACAACAGTGAGAACTGTGCAGTTTACCATAAAACAGGTACGTGTAGCGCTCCGTTTCTTATCTTGCCTTGCTTGCAGTCATGGTTTGGTCTTGCCTTATGATGCTTTGCCTACACCACGTCATATAGTTGGCCAGTGGGTACAGTAGTTGAAAAGCCACCAGCAGTCGAGCAGCAAGTACAGACGAAATACGATCAGCTACACAGCAGCACATCTGGGTTTTAAAAACGAGCGCATAAAAACCATTGAGTAGAACCGTGCGAGTTTCCCTAGTTTGATTTTCACTGACGAGAGAAGGACCCGCCGACTTAGAAACCCACGTAAAGCTGGCCCAAGTTTTCTCTTGATGAGGACGTGTGGCATCTTCTATTTGTTTTCTCCATTCCGCGAGTCTTTATTGCCTAAAAAGAATGCCCATATGACAAGTGATGCCCAACCTCAATAAGATATGAATCTCACCAAATACAAAAGAAGAGAAAAAAAAACAGTAAATTATTGTTCACAACGTGGATTTAAAAAATCCCAACCACAAAGTGCATATTTCATCGATGAAACAAGACTGTACATAAGAACATGGCCACAAACTGCACATTCTATCAAGAAACCACACTATATATCACATAACACCTTCCAGCTCTGTCCCATACACAACCAAAGTGAAACAAACATATTCTAAAGCTACCTAACCTTCTTCGGACTCAAGGATTATCAGGTTTGTTGAATAGCCAAGTCTTCCACGATCAAGAGTAGAAGCAAACAGAGGTCGATCTTGGGCAATTCCTCTGGCACCCCTTCATGAGTAACTGCTGGAACATTAGAGAAGAAAATATCATCAAAGTCGGAATTCTCTGCTAACTATGGCATTCTCATCACTTTCCAAATCGCGTTAGCACGCTTTTTTTCCATGCCCTGTCCAACTTTTGGAACAACCCATGAAGTAGCAGGATAATATGTTCCTGTTTGCAACATCTTCAGTAAAGTAGAATCAAGATCGGCAAACAACTTATTGACAATGTATTTTTCCATGTACACAACATCTATCAAAAAGATTCAATGCTGTCAAGCACACCTTGTTTTTCAAATCTGCTTGTCCATACAAAGCATAAACCTGACGACCCTCAGTAAAGCTCCTCAGCTGTGATATTGTGTATGAAGAACCTAAAGTGTGGCTTATGCAAATGTTTCATGCAATACCCCAACATGCCTTCGAAAGTGTGCATACAAACTTGTTTCAAACCACGACACATCACCAAATCCCCAAGAGGTTTCTCAACATGCCAACCCATATATCTCTTGATCATTTTGCCAACCAATATAAGAGATGGAGCCATGAGTCTTACCACCATTTGGAAATGCAAATGATACAACATACCACCTTTTTCAAGAGAAAATAAACCTTTCATGCATTCACCATGGATAAACTCTTCCAGCAGCTCCCAAAAAGAAAGGTCTATATCGCCACTTTTTTCAACTCTGATAGTGACAGAAACCTCCAGCGTCTTTCATGTTTTCTGGGTAGTCATTCTTGGACGTGTAGGTGTAGAAACGGTGTAATCTTGAAGTGTCCGCTCAAAAATCCACCATTATTCCTTGAGGACCCTACAAAAATAAAAAGACATAAGCCTTTCTACATGCGCATAGCAAGTACAACTACAAATGTGCAAACAAAATACACACCGGACGAGTGAGCAACTTCTTCACTACAGCCTGATTGTGGACTGCCACACATCCCTTAGGAGGTGTCATCACATGAGCTCCTTCATTTTTGCAAGCCAAACCCATATCATCTCTTAAAGGCTTGTCACTCCAAGAGGAGAGTTCAAAATGTCCCCGAGGAAATTCCTCTTGGTCGTTGACGAAAGTACCAATCTCCTCTTTGGAGCCATTTTGGAATCCAGATACAAAAAAACACGACGCACAACACAGCTTGAAAACAACACACAATATAAAGCACCTTCACAACAGTCAAATATATGGAGAAAAATACATATCACACATACATCAAAAAAACGAAGAGATTTTCATTAAACCATAATCGTTTACAAATCCAAAGTAACAATAATATTCATCAATACAAAATCTCAAAATCAGAGAGAGAATCACCAACAAAAGATCTAGCCAATAGGGCCTTTCTCCGACACCCGTCCACCCAACCATCACGCTGGGCGGCTATCCTGGGTATGCCTCCAGTAAATCTCGTCCACTTTGGGTTCTGCCAAATGGCTCCCAGAGCATAAATCACGTTCTCTGTCTGGTGTTCTCTGTCTGGCGTTCTCTGTTCGGTGTTCCCTGTCTAAGGACGGCCGGCCCGAATCTCAAAATCTCTCTCTCTATCCTGTAAAAAAATCTTCAAGGCTCTAGAAGAAGCCCCCCCAAAAAATAGCCCACGAGAATTAACATATGGGTGCATTTATCTTCCATTAATTATATGGTAATAAATTGTTTAAAAATAATGTCTGTGCCCCTTCTGATTTTAAAACTTGATTATGGGTGCATTTATCTTCCATTAATTATATGGTAATAAATTGTTTAAAAATAATGTCTGTGCCCCTTCTGATTTTAAAACTTGATTAGCATTCTCAAGGTTCATTTTTCTTTTAATTTTAGCTCAGGGTTCATTTTTCTATAAATTTTTAAATTCTTCATATGCTGCAATTCTTAATGTTTTGTTTTCTTGAAGGTTCAAGAAAATTAGTCGCAAAAGGAAAAAAGCCAATGCAAAGTGAGAAAAATGCGAATTCCGAACCTTCTATACACAAGATCCCTTCTTTTCCACCAGAAAAAAAAACCAAGCTCTTTGAAGTATATGTTATATTTGCAATCGACAATAGAGATATTCACTTATCTTGTTGGGAACCCTTGGAGGAATTTGTTAAAATGGAGTGTTTAAAAGGTCTCTTTGCACTTGAGAAAGGAGGAACCTTAAATCACTTGCACTTTCAAATGGTCGTGCTAGTTTGATGGCACCATCCCTGATAAGCATAGGAAAAACCATAAAGAGATATTTAGGATGGGATTTGTTTAAACCTGAGGGAGCATTAGTTACGTGTAGAGGTCTTAGACAGGTAAAGATGCATACCCTAGAAGGCATGGTGGGTTATTGCATGAAAGATTTGCACAAACCACCTTTTAAATTTTTCTCGCACAACATATCTGTAGAGGAAATTACTAGAGGTCATCATGTATATGCCTTATATGGCCAGGAGACTTAAAAAATAAAGTGTGTTTGTCACCTGTCAATCTTTTTGAAAGAGCATAGGTCTATGTAGATAATTATATAGCTAATAAACTTGGTGCATCTTTACAAAGCACACTTTTGAAATGATTCGCACACTGGAAAGTACTACCCGGTAGCCTCATGGATTATTCAAAAAATTGGCTCTAGTACGAGTAAAAAAAGATCAGCGTGGTAATGTGGAAAGTAATGAAACTCCCGCATCTCACACATGCATAGATATAGAAGAGATTTTCTTTGTGGATACTCCTCCTTCTAGGTACTTTGACCCCTTCAATGCAAGAGGAGGTGGAGATTATAAAGAATAGGAGAATGATGATGGCAATGAAGTCCAAGGCAACAACAACACTGCACCAGGAAGTAGATCAAATCTGATAATCATTGACAATGATCAGCAACCCCAGTCACCACATAATTACAGTACATCTTAAGAAGAAGCATGTTTTGTTAAGATCAAGTTTTTTTTCTTCCCAAATGTAATTACACCGCCTGTGTTTGTAAGCTTTCATAATAACATGTTTCATTGTCAGATATTTCTTGGCTTTTAAAAAACAAAATCCTATTTTGGATTTTTTTTTGTGGGTGCATATTCGAATTTTTCATGTGTTCTGAATTATATACTTTTTGTACGTAATATTTCAAATCAATTTATTTATTATTGATTTTTTAAAACATATATTATAAATTTATTATAT
Organism: Cibotium barometz; assembly: GCF_041138505.1. Lineage (NCBI taxonomy): Eukaryota > Viridiplantae > Streptophyta > Polypodiopsida > Cyatheales > Cibotiaceae > Cibotium > Cibotium barometz. Next base: position 54,653,801 of record NC_141058.1, on the reverse strand, counting down.
CTGGATACTTATAACATTAATATTAAAAAAATTTTACATTAAGGTCGTATCTTATTGTTCATGTTCTGAACCTTAGTATATCTTCAAATTTTTCAAAAGTTTGAAGATGCACCCACATAAAAATTTAATTAATACCAAAGAGTGAATATGCACCCACAAAAAAAATTCTAATAAACCTTCAAACCTTTTCAGCCTTTTTGAAAAATATTTTCAAAAAGCATTTTGGTGGCCTATTTGTGTCCATCTATATTTAAATGAGTGTGCACTCAAAAGCTTTTAAGTGGTTCACTATAAAAATGTCTCCTTTATGGCCTCTTTTCACATGCTTTAAACCCTGTAAAATGCCATACATTAGTCAATAAACAAGGGCACTCCAACTGGGAATAGGTAGCATGCAATGACAAGCACCTATCCCTTAACACATCCAAGTAGGCGCTGGACACAAAAACACGTCATTCTCTCTAGCAAAAATCCTCTAATGCATTCACATGAATCCATGATTTATGCACATGCATGTGTAATGGAAATCCCCCGTTTTTAGTACTTGTACTATTCTGAGCACTCTGGAATTGCCATAGTTCTTTCACATAGGAACATGCCTAGTTTGGTGACATTGATACCTCCCTTGCGGGAAAGCAAGGTTGTTCTCATCCAAAAAGATGAGCCCGGATCTAGTTATACTAGAGTCCTCAAATGAAGGCCATTCAGCCATAAACAGTGACTATATACCGATTAATTCCCACGTGAACATCTATCACATGTTGCAAAAAAGGAGCTGGGCTCAAGCCACAAGTAGAACTCACTGATCACATCATTGAAGCATATCCTTTGTTGTGGAGCCACTCGGAGGAACACCCAGTCTCACACAAGCCTTACTTGAGTGAAACTCTCAGGTCAATATATCGAGTCTCACAACCACATACCCAAGACACTTTGCAAGGGAAATAGTATAAACAAATACTATAGCCAAGATACCAGAAAGTAGACTTATTCAAAACAAATCCACTGCATAAAACAGCTCCACTTGAGAATCTTTGTGATAAAAGGTACATCTCGATAGAACATTCTTCTAAGAAAAGAAAATGACGTATTAACATCTTGAATAATATTATAGCACTTGGCTTAAGCCCTTATTATAACATTAATCATGGATAGACATGTAACAAGGAAAATAGCCAAAAATATTATTCATTATGGACTGGTCACACTAGTCAACCAAAAACTTAAGCTACTTTGTAGACTACTAGAGGAAGCTATTTTTTAAAAAAAAGATACAATATCTTGGGTTTTATATAAACCCATGTAGACATGCCCTCAAGAAATACCAAGTTCTTCTTGAGGAAAGTAGGGTGGTCCTTTGGGAGTATAGTTCTCTTCACCACCTTCTTCGAATGTTGGTAGGGAAGGGGAAAGTCGAGCAATCATCTTCTCTTGCATAGCCTTTCAAAAAGCTGATTTGTTCCTTGTTTTCTTAGCTTTTCCCTTGGATGCTCCTGTGCCTTTAAAAGCATCTTCTTCCTGAGAGTCACCTATATTCATGAAAGTCCTCTTCTTCTTCTAATCCCTTCTTGCTTCAAAGAAGAAGAAGAGGACTTTCATGAAAGCAATGGCCACCTCTAATCCCTTCTCCCAACTTGTCTCATGAAGGTTTGTCATCGAACAATCCATTCCTTGATTTTCCTAAAGCTCTCGAATTAAGCTCTCTTTTTGGAAGAGGTCCTCCTTCAACTCCTCAATCTATTGGAGATTGAAGTCCTCTTGGTTCTTGATCTCTTGTTGAAATTTCTCTTCTATAGCTTCCACTTCGTGTGCAGGGTTCCCCATGGGTTGCAAGTTGTACAAGAGGGATGGAGAATGCCTTTGCCTTAAATTTGATGTTGAGAACCTTGGCTTTGATACCACTATAACGGCACAGGCATCAAGGTAGACACTCCAATCCTAGTTTGAATACACTCCAATCCTAGTTTGAACCTTGGCTTTGATACCACTATAACGGCACAGGCATCAAGGTAGACACTCCAATCCTAGTCTGAATACACTTACAAAATAATGAGAAACTTTACACTGAATGAAAGCTATCCCCTCTCAACGCATCATTGGGGCCGGAACGGGCCGCTCCTCCTTAGGAGCAACTTCATTCCAAGGAGTTTTTGTTTAGTACAAGTAAGAGGGTAATGTGCACCAAATTTCCAACACCAACAAGAACAAAAAGGACAAACAACAAGAGATAACTTATCCAAGTCTCTTAGCAAGGATTAGAAACCTTGGTGAATCCTCTCAACCATTTAAAACTCTTTCCCTTCATGGAAAGTCTAGTGTGGATAGCCTGGCTTATATGCTCAACTTCAATATCCTTTCATGAGTGCAAGTTCACCTTCAGCTAGGACCTTAAACCATTCTGACACCTGGGCTAGTTTCTGGAGCAAGTCATCCTGATTTGAGTGGTTGATCAACACCTCGACAAAGCATTATCTACAGTTTGGCTCTATTTTAAGGTGGTTTTAAGGCATAAATAGGTGTCATCAGCCACTCAGATCAAGCCAACTTGTTCCAAAAATTGTCCCAAGTGTGAGAATGGTTCAAGGTCCTAGCTGAAGGTGAACTTGTACTCATCGAAGGATATTGAAGTTGAGCATATAAGCCAGGCTATCCACAATAGAATTTCCACAAAGGGAAATAGTTTTAAATGGTTGAAAGCTTCCCTAGAGGAGAGGATTCACCAGGGTTGCTAATCCTTGTTGAGAGGCTTGGATATGTTATCTCTTGTTATTTGTCCTTGTTGTTCGTGTTGGTGTTGGAAATATGGTGCACAATACCCTCTTACTTGTACTAAGTAAATACTCCTTGGAATGAAGTGGTTTCTAAGGGGGGGTTATTGAAATATGTAAGCTCGGTTTATGCCTCTTGGGGGGTGCACTACTAAGAAACCCTACATATCACGTGGGTTCAAGGGGTATTTAAGAAACCCCTTACCTGTAAATTTTTCATGAATAAAATGACCCCTTTTTTCTTTATAGACTTACGGTTTTTTTTTCAAAATCGATTAAAAAACCCCTTTTGTAAATGTATTTCTGTAAATTTACCTTAAATTTTTGAATTTAAAAACCCTTCATTTGAACTCACATGGTATACTTATATATTTTTAGGTGAACCCCTGAGGTTTATGTGTGTGTCGGAAAGCACCATAGAGGTGCAAGATATTGTGGTGATAAGATAAGAATGCCACATGTGATATTGTATGGTGTGTGAGTGTTGACCAAAAGAGTGTGCCACATAGATGCACACATGTAAAGTGAGATGAGGGCTATCTATATTACAAGCCTCATTGTATGGCTCATTGGGGAGTGCAATAGAGCTATTGTTGAGTGTGCTAATCTCTCTCTCTCTCTCTCTCTCTCTCTCTCTCTCTCTCTCTCTCTCTAGTCATGGAGTTTCTTGTGTGGTTTAATCCACCTTAATTCTTATGCTTAATCTTGTGTCTATCACCATGATCAATCCCATATTAGGATTGTCAACAGGGTATCAGAGCTAGGGTGGGCTCTTGGTCATTGTGCATATCTCTATATAGTTTTCTTGTTTATAAGGTTTTTATTAACCAGTATTTTGATTTTATTATGAAAATTTTTTAGCACACTCTTTATCATTATGGATTGCATTTGGAGTCTTGGAAGCTGCTCATGGAGATTCGGAGATTATGATGCTGCCATGGAAGATGGAAATGGAGTTTTCAGCAAGTATGAAGGCTATGGAGTCTTCGATGTTAACAAGGAAGGTTCCAAGAAGATTACCCCCAAGAAGGTATTTTGTGATTATTTGCCTCATTAATTTTTGGTTTGAGCATGAGATATTTCTCATGAGAAGGGTTGCTATCTGATGGGATATTTGGATCCCATGGTTCTTTGCAAGTGAACAAAGACTATTATGAGGTGCAAGTTGTCCAAATGGGGACAAGCAAGTTTGGGCTAAGGAATGGAGCCCATGGTTGAAACACCAAAAGGGGTGATTCTTATAGATATTCTCATAGAAGATGAGAAAACTTGTGTGGAAGCAATGGAGACTTTCACAATGGTTTTGCACACGTGGTTTCTTGTGAGAAACCAATGAAAGCACCCTTGGTAGCATGCACAACAGTAGCATGCATGTTTGGAGCTCATGGTAGTCATCATGAGCAATGGCTAGAAGAAGATCGAGTAAGGTTGCAGGTCACAAGAGAGAGAGCATGGCATGTGGCAGCCATGTTAGGATAAGAAGATGCCATGTTGTTAAGGTGTGGGACATGTAAAGCTTCTAAACCACAAGGAGACAGAAAAGATTCATCTGGTCATGTGGCAAAACAAAATGCTAAAGATTTGTGAAAATCATATGGTTGTTCCCACTATTAGTCTGCACAGGAACATCAAAGCAGGACAAGACTTGGGTGTGGCATGCCTCGGATTTTGCAGATGGAGAGTTAAAAGATGAACTCTTTTGCATACACTTCAGCAGTGTTGAAGATGCTCAAGCTTTCAAGAAGTCTTTTGAGAATGCATAGAAGGTGATGTCTGGCAAGTTGGGTGCAATTGAGAAAGTTATCGATAATGATAAAGATGTGGATAATGAGAAAGATGCTGATGTAATAGGATAGCTACTGGAGAAGTGAACAGTTGGCAAAAGCAAACAATACCAGAGAGCGTAGCCAAAGCAAAAACAGTAGCAAAGAGATAAAGAGTTGCAAGTACAGTGAGGACGACAAAAGCTGCAGAGAAAGAGGATGGCACTATAGCAACGTACACATCATTTTGGGCCAGCTACTACAGGAACATGGGCTAATTGGAATAGCTGAGAAATATAGCGTTGGATTTAAGCTCTAGCTATGGTAATGCACAGAGTTGCAAGCAGGTCATGGAGAGAGCTGAGTGGAAGGAGATGATGAGCTGGAGCCTAACGAGCTATCATGTGGAGAAGGAGACAACCATGTGAATGATGGTCCTAGGTCAAAGCGCTAGCCATGTGCACTACATGTCTTCTTTGGCATGTAGTAGATGCACTCGTGGCTTGTTAAACTATCACTAAAACAATCAATCAATTTTGATATTTTTTAAAAAAGGGGTTTTAAAACACACAAATACCCTTAGGTCATATAAGGGTGGTTTCACACATGTGGTGTAGAGAGTTTTATTTTTCCATAAGAAGATGTTCACACACGGATTCCCTGCTCGCACAAGAAAAATTGTAATTATCACATAAAATTTATGTCGCCTTGAAATACCAAGAAAATATCAACTTCACTGGGAAAAAGTTATGGTTTATTTCTCGCTTGGGTTTGCTGCCTGGCTTCGACCAAAAGGCATCGTACTTTTTTCCTTCACCCATGGTATGAGGGTAACTATACTCGAGCTCACCAAGAAGCTCAAAAATGGTTTTATAGTAGTGTGCATAGGCAATACACGTGCAAGGTGCATGCACATGGGTTGGTTCCCACCTGAACTTCTATGTTCAAATCGGACTCAATGGTTCCGCAATGAGCGAGTCAGCTCAAAATGGAATTGGTGTCTAAGATGGTAGACACGCGCACATACGTTCGTTGGCTAACACTCCAATTTTGCAGGGAGTTTTGAGAGATATGTTGCATTTGGCAATGCTATGTTGGTGTTATGGGTAATGGATGAGTTGTGGAACACCTCGCTTAAGAGGGGGTGTTGAAATATGTAAGCTCGGTTTATGTATGTGTGGAAAAGCACCCTAGAGGTGCAAGATATTGTGGTAAGATAAGAATGCCACATATGATATTGTATGGTGTGTGAGTGTTGACCAAAAGAGTGGAAAAGAGTGTGCCACATGGATGCACACATGTAAAGTGAGATGAGGGCTATCTATATTAGAAGCCTCATTGTATGGTTCATTGGGGAATGCAATAGAGCTATTGTTGAGTGTGCTAATCTCTCTCTCTCTTTAGTCATGGAGTTTCTTGTGTGGTTTAATCCACCTTAATTCTTATGCTTAACGTTGTGTCTATCACCATGATCAATCCCATATTCGCATTGTCAACAAGGGCGGCCCGTTTCAGCCTCCCCAATGATGTGTTGGTAATTTTCTCTCCACATAGGAGCATTGAATTTCTTCAAATCCACATAGACTTTGATCTTTACACTCTTCTTTGGCATGATCATAACTGGTGACATCTAATCGATGTGCTCAATAGGCTAGGTAAAACCTATGATATTGGCATTTAGATTCAATAAGGTTTATGTTTCACTAGACATGATCCCTCCATGATAAGAATAGTGTGCCAAACAACTTCAGGTAGTACTCCCTTCATATCATTATATTGCTAGGAAAAACAATCAATGCTTAAACTCCCAGGATCTATCTCATCATCTTGTGGTCACATCCTTAGACTCGTTAGGGATCTTCTCTGAGCTCTGGAATATCAAATTCTTCAACTTTTGTCGGTCTGTCATATAGCACACCCAAATATTTTTGAGATTCAAGCTCGATGTCAGCTTGTGCCAGTTACACTATGTGTTGGCATGTTAGGTAGTAACATGTGTGAGACATAAATGACCACGTCCAGCTAGTCATAGTGTGTGGACATTAGCTAGGGTTAGAAGTGTGTGGACACAACACATATAGTGTGTTGTAGATTATGGATTATTTTTTTATGCAGTGTGAGAAGGGAGATTGCTTCCCTCTATGGTTAGGGTTTGATAATACATTAGGTTTTGCTCCTGTGTGTGTGTCTCCTCTCCCTCTACCTGTTTTTCATCATGGTATGAGAGCTTGGTGCTCTCTATTAGGGTTAATGAGTGAGTGAGAGAAGAGGGAGAAGAAGCTGTGAAGCTTGCCATTGGAGCTGTGAAGCTTGGAGCACACCGATTTCCATCAAATCTGAGAGCTTAGCCTACCCGGTAAGGACTACTAAACATCCTTGACTAGATTATAGGTGCAAAAACACAAACAACACCAGATTTGAGCAAAGAGAAATTTCTGTTTTGCAAGCTCTCCATTGAAGCTTGAGTATGGTGAATGTATGAGGCAAATAGATGCAAATCTGACAAAGAATCATGTATCTGGAAAATGTAAATGTATTTGCAACTCATGTGCAAGCCCTACATTGAATTTGGAGCAAAGTTGATGCATTTATGTGAGTGGAAAATCATTGGTTTGAAGCCTTCACAAAAACAGAGAAAAAGGGTCCATTGTGGATGAAATTAAAGCTGGTTTTTTGTAAAAATCAACTAATTGGTGGATCCTGCACATGCCTTGGAGTATTGGGTAACTATATATGCTCTCAAATATCACAACAAACCTCTCAATCTTCCCCTACAGCAGGTGGCGTAGATTGTCTAGAAGAAACAGAGCAATTTTTTATCTTTTTGCTTGGTGGAGGCCAAAATTCAAGTCTTGTGGTTGATAAATTCTAAAATATCCTTAGCAATTGTGTGGTACATACACTTGAGAAGGATGCTATATGATTGATTAAAGAAATTATGCATTATGGAGCTGATTATGAGCTAATTAAACAAGCTATCTATAGTGATTAGTGAAACAGAGGGTGATTAATCGGCTAATTACTCTCAACTTAAACAATTGGTCTAATTCCTTTTACATGGAGTTAGTAGACATCAATGCTAAGCTAATGAATGCCTAGTCTCTCAATTTGGACAAGAATCAAAGGAATTAGAGCACTTTTACTACTGGTCTTTTCTGGTTTTACTGTTTTTTCTCAAAACAAAGAAGGGGATTTGATAAATTTGGTATGTAAGCACCTTGGTTGGTGTTGATATGCAACATTGAGCTTGTTTAGATGTCAATGCAAGTTATCCACACTTGATTGAACCACTACATTGCAATTTTAAGCCTTGGAAAGCGTGCCAAAACAGGGTACCTTAGACTGTGTTTGCCAGTTCAATTTGAATGCAATCAGTTTGATTTTCTACATCAAGAGTGAAGTTTGTTGAGTACTTTGGAGTATCTGGAACACTTATTAGAGTGTGGTTGAGATGAGGAAGGCTTGTTTACAGATTTGGACATGTGCGAAAGGTGCATTTGCATTGAGCAAATATGTCAGACAACCCAGTATAGATTGTGGGTGAGAAGTTGGATAGAAAGAACTTCCAGGCATGGAAGTACAGGATTAAAAGCTTTCTGAAAGGAAAAGGGTTTTGGAACCTTGTCACAGGTGTGGAGCCAGAGCCGAAACTACCCCGACAACCTACACAACAACAGGTTGTAGCTCATAAGCAATGGTCAGAGAGAGCATACAAAGTTCTGCATTACTTGTCTATATGCATCTCTGATGCTATACTCATACATATACATGATGCTGAGAATCCAAAGGATGCATGGGATACATTGGTAAAGCTGTTTGATACAGACACTAGAGCTTGTAAGTCTCAATTGAGACAACAGATTCATAATGTGAAGCGGAAAGAAAGGAACATCCATGATTATGTACAAGAGATAAAGAAGTATGCAGATGCATTGGCAACCATTAATGCCCCCATGCCTGATGATGATTTGGTAGACATTGCCTTGCATGGTCTTGGCAAGGAGTACAAGTCTTTTGATACATCTATCTCTGTTTGGAGTACAGGTTTACCAAATTTTTATGAGTTGGTTTCACTCTTGCTTGTTGAGGAAATCAAACTCAGTGACTCGTTTCATGATGCATCTACTAGCCCCATGATGATAATGGTAGAAATCAGGCTTTCTATTCACAAAGGGGATTTAGAGGCAGGGGGAGATTTGCATCACGAGGTCGTGGTATCGGTCGTGGATGGCAGGATAGGCATATGGTGCTAGAGGTGGTCATGGATTTAGAGGCAGGGGGAGATTTGCATCACTAGGTCGTGGTATCGGTCGTGGATGGCAGGATAGGCATATGGTGCTAGAGGTGGTCATGGATATACACCTCAGAGAGGCAGAGGTAATCCTTGTGGTAGAGGACGTTGGCAAGGCCAACAAACATCTATGCAAAATGTGGAATGCCATTACTATGGGAAATTTGGTCATATGATGGCATGTGATTGTTTCGACAAACAAAATGATTTGAGAGGGGGTAGAGCACAACATGGTGGACATTATGCACAACATGGTGGAAAAGCAGTAATGTGATGGCAGCGCAAATCACTTGTTTGCCATGAAACATGTTGTGGGATCTATGATGACAAATGGTGACAATGATGACACTTGGTATATGGACTCTGGAGCATCAAACCATATGACTTGTCATGGCGAATGGTTTGAACATATGAAGCCTATGGATGTGAAAGGCTATGTGGAGATAGGAGATGATACCCAACATGCTATTACACATGTTGGAAGTGTACCATTGGTTATGCACAATGGTGAAACAAAGTCTATGGTGGCAGATGTCTTGTATGTGCCTTCTATTACAAAAAGAAATGGTGGAACAAGGTTTACAAGCTCGCTTTAACGAGCATGGATGCTTCGTTGAGGATTTCAAAAATGGATGTAGAGTCATTGCCAAAGGCAAGAAAGAAGGCATGTTATTTAAGTTGGATGCTAGGATTCCTGAGTTGAAATCAGCCATGTTCTCTAAAAGCCGAAATGTGGTACAGGACATTGACATGTGGCATAAAAGGATTGGACATGTGAACATACAAAGGTTAAAGAACATGCAGGCAAGAGGCATTGTTAGTGGGCTACCTAGATTTAAGTATGATGGGAGTATGCATGTCCGTGATGCTTGCCAGTTTGGAAAGCAAGCAAGGTTGCCGTTTCCTAAAGAAGGCAACATGAGTAGCAGGCCACTTGAGATAGTTCATAGTGATGTATGGGGTCCTACACAAAACCCATCCATTAAAGGCAGCTTGTATTATGTGACATTCATTGATGATTTCAGCAGAATGAATTGGATTTACTTTCTCAGAGAGAAAAGTGAAGTGTTAGGAAAGTTTATGGACTTCAAAGCTTTTGCAAAGAAGCAATATGGCTCTTGGATAAAATGTTTGAGAACAGATGGAGGTGGTGAATACACCTCACATGCTTTTGAGAATTTCTTGAGAAAGCATGGCATAAGAAGGCAGTTAACTTGCAGGTACACACCTCAGCAAAATGGTGTTGCTGAGAGGAAGAATAGAGTCATTTGTGATGTGTCCAGGGTGATGCTCAATGAAAAGAGCATGCCAGACTATTATTGGGCAGAAGCGTGTACCAACACGGTGTATGTACTTAATAAGACACCCACAATAGCCATACATGGAAGTACACTAGAGATGCGGCTTACAGGTGTTTTAGGCCAAACATTGGACACCTCAAAGTGTTTGGTTGCATAGCTTATGTGCATGTGCCTAACAAGATCCTAAAGGCAGAAAAGTGCATTTTTGTTGGGTATGCATAGGATCGCAAGGCATATAAATGCTACAATCCGCAAACTAGGCAAGTGGTTATCTCACGAGATGTAGTGTTTATTGATGAACTTGCTAGTTGGTACAAGGCAAAGGATGAGGGTGTCATTGATTCCGTTGATGTTGATGTGCATGTGAACTTGCCACCCACAAGCAAGTTCTATTTCTATGTTTGGGCCAGCAGAGTCTGAGAGTAGCACTATACGTCCATGGTCAAGATGCTTGAGACATGAGAGTGTGAGCACTGGGGGGAGTAGTGCTGTGGATAACGAGAAAAAGAAGGTTGAAGGAATTGGCATTACAAGCTATGAGTCGTCAAGTTCAGAGAGTTTGGATGAGGAACTTGACATACCAGTTTTACGCACACCAGGTGCAAGGTAGGATAGATATGTGCCCCCACATGCTAGAGTGACAGGTGTTCAGAGTGATCCGCATGCATTGTGGAGATCCCAAAGGGTCAGGTATCCAGTTGATAGGTTGACATATCATGACTTTGCTATGCATTACGCATATATGACCTCTTTGGTGAAGCATGTGGAACCTACATGCTATACAGAAACTATTGGGAAGCATGTATAGAAGAAGGCAATGGATGTTGAGATGGACGCATTGGTCCTTAATGAAACTTATGATTTGGTTGCCTTACCACAAGGCAAAAATGTTATTGGTTGCAAATGAGTTTATAAGGTGAAATGTAAATCAGATGGTTTCATTGTGAGTGCCATAAAGCGCAGTTGGTATAGCTAAGGGTTATGCACAAACCCAAGGCTTGGACTATGATGAAACATTTAGTCCAGTTGCTAAGATGGCAACAGTGAGAGCAGTCATTGCTACAACAAATGGTTGGGAAATGCATCAAACGGATGTGAAAAATGCATTTCTAAATGGTGATTTACAAGAGGAAGTTTATATGGCACAGCCAGAAGGATATGTACACCCGAGGTACCCCACTCATGTATGGTGATTAAAGAAAGCATTATATGGTTTGAAGCAAGCACCTCGCGCTTGGAGTGATAAAATAAGCCGATATCTTATCTCCCTTGGATTTCATGTTTCTTCAGCAAATTCTTCACTCTATGTGAAGAAGACATATCATGGGATTGTCTTACTTGTCATCTATGTGGATGACTTGATTGTCAAAGGAGATCATGATACAAATGTTATGCATGTCAAGAAGGCATTGAGTGGGCAGTTTGACATGAAAGACTTGGGTGAGTTGAGATATTTTCTTGGGATTGAAGTGATCAAAGACTATGCAGGGACATGGTTCGTGCAACGCCAATATGCATTAGATATGTTGGCAAAATATGGGATGACAGGGTGTAAGCCAATGAGTACACCTTTGGAGCAGAATGTAAAGCTATGGGTTGATTTTGGTGGAGTTGGATGATCCATCTATGTATAGAAAGATGGTTGGCAGTCTCATTTACATGACTATCACATGACCGGATCTCAGTTATGCTGTGGGACTAGTAAGCCAATTTATGTTGCAGAGCCCCAAAAAACCTCATTTGGATGCAGTGAGATGCATTATGCGATATGTAAAGACCACACTGCACATTATGATCTTCTTTATGAGCAGCATGGTAAAGGCTTGGATGTACACGGCTACACAGACGCAAATTGGGCAGGTAGCTTGTTTGACAGGAGGTCCACTAGTGGTTATGCCTTTACATTTGGAAGTGCAGTGGTGAGTTGGAGCAGCAAGAAGTAACCTACTAATATAGGGGTGCAGCCATTGCTACATGATGTGAAGGAGTATGGTTAAAGAGTCTCTTGGCTGATTTGGGTGAGCCTATTGATGGCAAGGTTGTCATTCATTATGACAACATGAGCAGTATACAGTTGGCCAAGAATCCAGTTTTTCATGCGCGGACCAAACACATAGAGGTCCACTATCATTTTGTCAGAGAAAAAGTTGGATGGTATACTAGATTTGCAATATGTGAAGACTGAAGAGCAAGTGGTCTCGACATCTTTACAAAGCCACTTAGCAGGAAGAAGTTTGAGTACTTCCGTACTATGTTGGGAGTACATGAGATGAGCTTGAGGGGGAGTGTTGAGAGCTTTGATAGCCCAAGCTCATCTACATCTTCATCTATGGCAGTACATCATGAGCTTGAGAGGGGCTGTTGAGATTCAAGCTCGATGTCAGCTTATGCCAGTTGCACTATGTGCTGGCATGTTAGGTAGTAACATGTGTGAGACATAAATGACCACGTCCAGCGTGGATATTAGCTAGGGTTAGCAGTGTGTGGACACAACACATATAGTGTGTTGTAGATTATGGATTATTTTTTTATGCATAGTGTGAGAAGGGAGATTGCTTTCCCTCTATGGTTAGGGTTTGATAATACATTAGGGTTTGCTCCTCTGTGTGTGTCTCCTCTCATTCTACCCGATTTTCATCAAATATGCCCCAGATCATCAGTGTGACACATGGATGCTAACATTGATGAGTTGACTTTGCTCAATGTTGTAGGAGAGTACAACATTATCTACACACACACACACACAAAAAAAAAAAAATTATGTGTCAATATATCCCCCGAACTTGTTTATATACAACTTAAATAGTGTGGGGAATAGTGGATGCCCTTCTTTATATACAACTCAAATAGTGTGGGGAAAAGTGGACACCCTTGTTTATTCACAACTCAAATAGTGTGGGGAAAGTGGACACCCTTTTTTCATGCACTTATAATGCGAGGGAAAGCAAACACTCTTGCTTCACACAACAATAGTGTGGGGAAAGTGGACATGCTTGTTTCACACATCAAATAGTTGCCATATACACAACTTAAATAGTGTGTCTATACATAACTCAAATAGTTTGGGTAAAGTGGACACCCTTGTTTTACACACCAATAGCATGGGAGAAGTGGACACCCTTGTTTCACACACCAATAGCATGGGAAAAGGGGACACCCTTGTTTCACACACGATACTGTGGGGGAAAGCAAACACCCTTGTTTCACACACCATTAGTGTTGTGCACATTACATGCTGCCAGTATTTGCTTTGGTAAATTTGATTTGTAACTTGTTCATATATTCTTGTTTTGTGGCTTGAAAAAACTAGTTCTATCCACATTTGAACATATGGGGGGAGAGAGAGAGAGAGAGAGAGAGAGAGAGAGAGAGAGAGAGAGAGAGAGAGAGAGAGAGAGAGAGAGCATATCTAACATTTTTAATTATCAAATGATAACAAATTTTTTATTTTACACATAATAAATTTAGTTTTTCTTATAGGGTTGATACTTTTTAGTCTTTAGAGATGGTTAGTTTCTCAACAACATTCGCAATGACAATCGTGTTGTACTAGCCGAAAAACCTTCAACCACTTCCCTAGTTTATTTTTGCCCTTACTTCAACACAATCCATGATGGTTTTACAAAGAGGACATGGAGATAGATTGTGAAAATTTTCAATAATCAAGGTTCTTCAACACTCATATATAGAGTATATGCATCAGAGCTGAAACAATGCTTCTAAAGCACACTTTTAACATATTCATATTATTGAGTCTTCTCTGTGACAAATTGGCCAAACTAGTAAACATGTGAGGATCACATATTTGGGTGGTCAAATTTCCAAGACAAGTGAAGAGGCACCAAATGATGATGTCTTGCCTAATTTGTGCCACAACCTCTAACCTCCCCACTCTCCTCCTCTCCTTCTCCACATAGATTCCTCATTCCATCTACTCATGTTTATATAAGATAAATAATGGAAGGAGTTTGAAATCTACCACGGACAACCTCATCTAGAGAATGCCAGGTCTCTATGCAAATACATGTGACATGATGGATGACATCCCTTGGGCTCTCTTTTTGCACGATCCTAATTTTTCTATACATAGGAGGAGATGCAACTGATTTTTCATTACATAGGAGGAGATGCAACTGATTTGAATAGGTAGTAGGAAAACATGTAAATTTTGGTCTTTTCTTGTCCATGCCCAACTAGTCGCGTGATTATATACACTCACATATGATTTCTCACAATCTTCACAATCTATCCTCATATTATTGATTTTCTTCCTCATAACATTAAGTGACAATGAAACCCATGTTATATAAAGCAAAGAATACATAAAACACTGATGGCAACATTGGCTTTGACACGGTCAATGTGATGTCTCTTCTCTTAGATGGCTTTAACTTGAAGGCAGCTACATGGTTCCTTTGGAAAAGGACTAGATAGCTTTGGGAAAATGACTCTTCAAGCCACATTTCCTCCATAGTGCCTCCATAAAGAGACGTATGTAGCATGATCTTCTTGAGAACTAGGACAATCTTCTTGATGGACTAGGACAACTAGCACACCCTCCTAGATAATCCATGGGTTGGAGGTCAATGTGCTTTCACAGCAAAGAGACATAAAACTCTAACTCTACGCCCATATCATTGATGGTAAAGTGCTAATGTTTTTTAGAATAAAATCTTTAGAACTTCTTCCTAGCCTATTTCAATTTGTATCTTGCATCCCTTTGCTCTTGTTTTGCTTGGTTCTTGTAATTGGTCACTAATTTGCTTCATACCTACTTCCACATGACAACAATGATGAACGGTTATCTCATATAGAGTCCTCTTCATGGTAAAAGAGAGAGTTATTCAAACTGGTTTTGTAGCAATACTGATGCATCCATGCTGTCCTTGAAATCATTATGGTGAATCCCTTAATGCAGCCGCAATATTAATGTAGGATGTCAATAATAGCTCCTTTTCTTCATGAAGCTGCTTAAGCGATGCTCTAATTTCTATCAAATCGGTTTGAACATGAGGAAAATATTCCAAGGAAACCATATGGTTGAGGAGAATGGTAAGAAGAGAAAAATAATGGGCAAGGCTCTCTTCACTACACTGGGAAAGGAAGAGAGCTCAAAGAACTCGAGGGGAGAGAGAGAGAGAGAGAGAGGGGGGGGGCTTATGATGTGTGCGTGAGACACAGAGATTGTACAAAAATCTCCTCTATATTTGTTAATGTTTATTTGGAAAGATTATGTTATTTTTTACTATGTTGGTGTTTTTTATAAAGGCATTTACCTTAGTCTCCTTCAAGAATATTCCTTGATTTTAAATGGAGTACACCATTCATTTCATTGTATGACCCTTAATCAATTTGTATTTTCAGTAGTCCATGGCAGAGTAGCAACCTACTAGCCTAGAACTAAGGGCTTGTGACGGGAAATTTTACTTAATATGGTTAATGTTACTTTTTGTTAAGCATGTTTATTATGTCCACACAACACTCTTCATGATATACACATATTTGGGATGATGAGCTTAAATAGCTTACACAAGAAGACAGATAACAATTGCCTTGTAATGTATGTAGCTTGAAGTAGCAATAGTTTTGGAATTAAGCACTCCGATCATCCACCGAGCGATCACATGAATACAAGTATCTTTTGAACAACGATCTAATTGATACAATATTGAGTCTTGAGTTATCTCTTGTTCTCTTTTGTACATATTCGCATGCATCTTGAGTAGGGATAAACTTGCCTCTTGAGAGTAGGGATTGGCTACCCTCTTGACGGTAGGGATTGTCTTAAGGTTAGGGATTGGCTTGCCTCTTGAGAGTGGTGTATAAACTTTGCTTATGGAAGACTGTATCGATGCTATTAAAATTTACCAATTTTTCCCTTTTTTAAAGTTCTCTTTAATAGATGAAAAGAAAACTTCCTAATCCTTTTTTTAACCCCAATACTCACCTTAGGGTGTGTGCAAACCAAAAACTTGTACTCCCTTGTGCATAAGAATTGAAATCAGGGATTCATGTGAAAGGGGTGAGAGAAACCTTATTACTCTAATTAATAAGAGCATCACGATTTATGATTTCTCTTCTTGGCTTCATCCAAGGTGTGCCAGGTCTAATACCTAATGAGTTCCCATTATATTTTTTCTTATCTAAACATTAAATCAAAGAGAAGACATGTGTGGATGCTATGACTTGAGGCAGTCTCTCTACTTGTGCTAGTGATGCATGTGTTTTTGCCGAGTGGGCTAGTCCAATGTGTTTCACAAAGAATTTTGGGCCTAAATAAATTGTTGCCAAGTATGTGTAAGTGTAAGTATTGTGTTAATGTTTTTCTTGAGAATAAAGATGTATTTTACACTCATGCATACCTTATAGTGCATATCATCATGGGCTTAATTTTAGCAAAACTTGACCCTTGAGGGTTTTTCTTTGAAAAAAGCATGTAGTCCAATGAAAGTGTCTGCTTTCACACACCTATAATGTGCAGGAAAGAAGACATTCTTGCGTCACACATTGATAGTGTGGGGAGAGTGGACATGCTTGTTTCACACACCGAATAGTTGTTTATACACAACTCAAATAGTGTGGGGAAAGTGGACACCCATTTTTTACACACCGATAGTGTGGGGAAAGTGGACACCCTTGTTTCACACAAGATACTACATTTCCCAGATTCACCTCTTGCAATCTGTCAGGGCTTACTTTTGCGGCATTTTCCTTCTGGTTCTCTGTTTGCTTCTGAATCCAATCATGGATTTCTTGCATTTCCTCGTCTTGCTCTAGATTTCAAGCCCATTCAACCTCTTTCGAGGCTTTTTCCTACATGGTTTTGCTCAGTTTTTCTCTCCTTGAGCCCTCTGGTTTAGCGGAGTTTGATTCTTTTTTCTTCATTTATTTGGCTGCTTCTTCCGCTTTTCTATCTTTTGCTTTTTTCCTAGTGCCCCATTACTTCATCTACATGTAACATGTACAAGGGCGCCAAGTTGGGATGTTCACGGAGTATTTTGTCCTCTTCATCATCATCAAAGCCTTCTGACATATTGAATGTTTTCGGTGAACTGGCCTTTGAGTGGGTTTTACTACTCCCCTTACACTGGAAAGGTCAACTGTGGACTTTCTGCTTCCCTTTTCTGATGGAGATTTTGTTTTTGGCCCAGTCTTGCTTTTCTTTGCTGTGTCTCAACCAAGCCCTTCCCAATAACACCTGGTGTAAGAACCGGTGTGATTTTTAGTGATTATGACCACTAGGTTAACCTTGAAGTCTACTTGTTAGATTTTCATTTGGACATTTTTGACAATTTCCTTGGGAACCACCATGATATTATTTGCCATTCTTATATTGAATGTAATAGGTTCCCATTTGAGACCCAATCCTATTGCAGCTTCCTCCGTAATGATATTGACTCTGGATCCACCATCTAATAGTGCATCATTGATAAGCACATTGTTGAGTTGGATTGTGACTTTGGCCACATGACTTTGGCCACTTCATCATCTCTGGAGATTGTGGGTTCTTGAGCTTGCATTCTGGAGTTTCTTCTTCTTTGGAGTATTTCAATTCTTTGCTTGGGCCTTCAATGCCTTCTACCATCAGGATTTTAGCCTTGAATCTTGGGCATAAATCCAGCACTTGTCTCAATAGGACCTATCTGTCCCTGAGCATCATTGATACTACATTGGTTTGCAAACCAATCATCATCCTTCTTGCTTTCTTCCAAGCATCCTTCATTGTTATGCTCTGCACGCATCTTGTGCAGATTTGCTTTTGGAAGAAATGTGATGACTTCACGTGAGCTATCCTCCTTCTGTTTGCCTTTCCTTTTTTCTATTTCCTTTGTGGCTTGAATCTTCCCTTCTCTTACTGATCCCAGTCCACAGTTGCCTTCTTGCAAGCTTTGGGTGAGTCCCGAATATTTGCCGGAGAGATTACTATGCCAAATTCATTAGCTTTAGCCCTATGACTGCCAAGATGTGTTGAACCTCCGTCTGTATGTCATCTAGCTACATCATGTTGGCACTTGGCAGATGTTCTTTGAGTTGCATCAATTCTGCCTATCTTTCTTAATCATGGTTTTTCTTCATGGCACATTCTACCTTGGTGTGCCCAAGCTATTGGCATTAGTAGCATGTGAAGGGGGTAGATTGACCGGCATGTCTCTAGCTTCTTCTTTTGGAGTAATTTCCACAACCTCTAATCCCATACCTTCCCATTCTTGGGGGTCTTATTTTTGCTCCTTCCATGTTGTTTACCATGGGAGCTCTATTTTTCATGTTGTACTTGCAGTTCTATGTACTATGATTGTACATGCTACAAATGGTACACATTGGTGGCACTGTGCATTCCTCCTTGAGGTGGCCTTCTTGTTTGCATTGAGAGAAGAACACATTTTTGAGGAATTCTTAGCTTTTTCTCCTTTTCATCTCTTGCACAAGCTACTTCACTTGCGGTACAAGTTCTCCCGGGCTCAACCTTGCCTTCGCAACTTTCTTCCTTTTGTCCTTCCTTTTCTTCACTGCCACTAGAGTTTCGTATGAGGTGTTGCTTGAATCATCCTCCTCAGTTGTGACACTTTTCCTGGGCTTCCTCTTTTGTCTTCTTTCTTGGCTTATTTTTCTGCCATTTTGGCCAGCTCGACCAGTTCCTCAAACTCCTCTTCAGTTTCTACCTGCTTTGTGCGCCAATGATCGTTGCGTGGATGTCCGGCTTAATCCCTTGGAAAAACAAATTTGCAACTATTTGTGTTGACGTCCCATTTATTCCACCACTCTTTGCCTTAAGCTCAACAATTTTGTTACATAGGCTTCTACATCCATGTCTTCTTGTCAGAGTTCTCTCATTTGATCACAGATATGAGTTGCAGACTTTATCTTATGGAATCTCCCCAGAAAAGCAGTCATGTGACCTCTTCATAAGTCTAGAAATGGTTATCTTGGTATCTTGATACCCATTTCGTGGCTCTAACTTTGACGGTGTTCATGAAAGCATCTTTGTGGATTTCACTCAGCTTTGGCTCTTCCACATCCCGAGGTCTCACCACTTTCCAATATTACTCAAACCTCCTTATATGCAAATCTGCATCTTTCCCTTTTTCTCCTAAGAACACCAGGAAATTTTTGGCTAATGATGCCATGGCTCCCTTGAACCTTTTCTTCTAGGGGTTTTGTTGTTGTGGTTGTTCTTCCTGATTTTGTTGCTCCACCCTTCTTGGGCTTCCTGTACCTGGACTGTGCACAGCTTCTGGCTCTTTGCACTCCTTTTCTTGGTCCAAATTATTCTTGAATCATGACACTCCCTCTTGCTCATGTGGTGCTGTAGAAGTTTTTGCACTATCTTCCTAGTTGGAACGATGTGAGACACTCCCAACTGCGAGCTTCCAAGATGGTTTCTTGGAAGGCATTACTTTTCTCCATTCTTAGGTTCACAATCATGTGGAAGGCATGCCTGAATCTAGTGCCTACATGTAGATGGAACTTGTAACTGCATCTAGTGCTTGCAAACAAGTAGCCATTGTTTGGAAAGGGTGGTACACCTTTGTAATATTTTGGTTTCTTATGGTTTTGGGAGAAAGACCCACACTCCAAAAAATAAGAGCTCTTAAAGTTAATTATATTGAGCTGGCAGTTGTTTAGTAGGTGAAAGAAAACACGTTGAAGAGTAGATTAAAAAAAGGTTAAAATCAACCTTGCTTATAATTGACATTAGAGTGGGGTATCCCCACTCCCTTATGCCCACCTCCCTAGCAATGAACATTTGAGAATGCCTCCTATCTATGTGTGCATGTGTGTGTGTGTGTGTGTGTGTGTGTGTGTGTGTGTGTGTGAGAGAGAGAGAGAGAGAGAGAGAGAGAGAGAGAGAGAGAGAGAGAGAGAGAGAGAGAGAGAGAGAGAGAGAACATTTGAGAAGGCCTACTCTGTGTGTGTGTGTGTGTGAGACAGAGAGAGAGAGAGAGAGAGAGAGAGAGAGAGAGAGAGAGAGAGAGAGAGAGAGGGGGGGGGGGGAACTCCACATGCAACAATAAGGCAGGAGGCGGAGAGTAAAGTTTAATGCCTTTAAGCCAAGATGGTGGGAATGATACGAATCAAGGGTCATCACATCAAAAATCGGGAAGCCGAAAATGACAACGCTCCAAGAAAGGAAGGAAAGAGGAAAAAGCATCACAAAAAAGAGAGCACAAGGAGCCAAAACCCGCACATTCTTAACCTGTGTTCGTGCTCACAGCCTTCTCACCAAGTCACAGCACTCTCTCTCAAGACAGAGCCATGCCAAAGATCTACAAGAATCTAAGGCCAGAAAAAAGCCTCTGCATGCCAATTATGGTCCCCGACATCAAGAAGAAGGAACACCTAGAAGTACGGCTTTGAAAAGCTGGTGGATTGCCAGTGGGAGGACCTGCAAGATCGTGAGGATGGGGGAAGCTGATTAATCAATTTCTTGAGACATACATGGCACATGTGGAAGGCAACATGCACCAGGTGAAGGATGTGGCAGATGAGACCCAGAGAGAACAATTTGTCTTCTTCTTGCATAATGTGATGTTCATGGGAAATTTAGAGGACATGTCAAACAAAAATTACAAGCTGCTCAGAGCGGCAGAAGTAGGAGAGAAGATAAACTAGGCTACCACTTATAAGGAAAATTTGGCAAAACAAGTAGCCACATGGGCCAAAGAAAAACAACCACCGACGGTGGTGCATACACACTTAACAAAAATTGAATACGCTACCAGATCAGTGGATGTTAGGTCTGGAGAATTTAACATGAAATGCCTACACCACAAAGCTGGAGGATCCTCAAAGGCCACCATACTGACCTTCAGCTTGTTCGAAGATTATGTGGATGATGAAGAGGAATGGCAGAAGATAGCCCAAAAGGCCAGCAAAAGGAGGAAACACGGAGTGGATGAAGACCTGTTTGCCAAACTCAGAAGAAATAAAGAAACAAAAAGTGGAGGAAGAAAGGAAAAGGCAAATGGAGGAGAGACGTAAGCAAGAAGTTGTTACCAAAGTAGAAAAGAAAAGGAAGCTCGAAGAGGAGAAAAGGAATAAGGAGGAAGAAGAGAAGAGAAGAAAAGAGAAGGAAGAGAAAAAGAAAAGAGGAGGAAGAGAAAAAAAAGAAGAGAAGGAGAATAGCAGAAAAAGAGAGAAGAGGAAGCACAAAAGAGCAAGATGTTTGCAGAGGCAGAACTTTTTGTACCACCAAAACTTTGGCCTTGGGTGGCAACTTTGACACAAAAAATGTAGGAAGATCCAAGCCACAACCCAAATCTACCCGAAGAACTGGAAGTGCAACTCCCCACTCAACAGCTGAGCATGAACAAAGGGCTGATGACCGTGGTGTAGAACATTCTTTCTCACGCCATCATTGCACTGGAGGATTATGAGTCAAAGGCTTGGAGCACTATTCACAAGATGTGCACCTTGAAGAACCAAGAGGAAGAAGAGATATTGTGCCTTCCACTTGATGCCAAAATAGTAAAGGCCACACTCAACAAGGTGTGGGACCAAGCGTTCGAAGCTCTGATTGCAATACAAGAATAGATGGCTTGTAAATCTCAAAAGGTCATCCATGACCTAGATGAAGACAATGATACTGACAAGGAGAAGCTAGCCAACAGCAACAACAACAGCCATAATAGAAACAACAATAAGAACAAACACAACAGCACAACAGCAATAGCCTACAAGCCAGGGATCTCCTAGGCCAAGTGCTTTTGGAAAGGAGAAACAAGAAAAAAGTGAGGAACAGAGCCTAGTTCAAGCCCTAACGTCTACCACGTGGAAGACATCTCACTGGGAGAAGGAGGCCAACAAGATAGCAGAGAGAAATAAAGAATTACAGTAGGAATTACAAGATGCCACACCTTCCCAAGAATATGTAGATATTTTGAGAGAAGCCTATGAAGGCAAAGATGAGGCCAAATCACAGGCATAAGATTACAAGGGAAAATTAGAGAAGAGCACAAAATTTGAAATGGACATAATCAGTGAGCTAAACTCCCTTGAATTGGAAATGCAACACTATCTGGAAAATGAGGATCAGTTCAAAAAGAGAAAGGCCCGAAGACTAGGAAAAATACAAGACAGACCTCCAGAGGCAAATAGAGGAGGCATGGCCAAGGGCGGAAAGATACAGCTAACCCAAAAAACAAGATTGCAATGGAAACTGGAGCTGAGGGAAGCAAAATAATAAGTCGCAAGGCTACAAGCAAAAATTGCCAAAGTAAAAGCTGATGCGGAGCTAGCCATAGAAAGCACAAAGATGCCGCCAGCCAGTGTGCCAAGAAAAGAGCGAGAAGAGCTACTGATTGAGGTCCAAAAGTTGCAGGACAGCAACCAAACCTTGAATAAAGAAAATGAGTGTCTTACAGAGACAGATTAGTTAGCAGCTCAACTGCTCCATGGGGGACAACTTGGATAACCCATTTTTTGAAGCCTCTCACGTGATGTTCTTAGAGTTACTAAAGGACAATAAGGAGCTACCATGATACTTTAAAAATGCAAACATAATAAAATCCATACTGATTAGGAAGCCCCTTCCTCCGAAGCATCCATGCTCTCAATTCTTGTTCTCTCAAACTCCGTAGGGGAGGAAATTGCTCCCACCAAGTATGGAATCACCAAGCAGCACTGATGTCTGGAAGTGGGACACAGGAAACCCAAATGTGAAAAAAGCACAAAGCCCCCTTCCAGAACACCCAGAAGAGTATGAAGAAGCTGTACAGGTCGAGTGGAAGCCAATACCAATGGAAGAAAAGAAGATCCTAGGGAAAACCCCACGCCGACCAGCGGTGAGAGTGTTCAACCCCCTGCAAACTCTGCAACCGACAACAAGGGTCTTGGGTGTTTAGAAGAGCAGGCGACAAAACTAAAGAGGATGTAGAAGTACGCAACATACTCCAATAATGTGTACATCCCTAACTACACTCCTCCAAAGATGTTTGTGAAGCTCAAAGAAACAATTATCAAGGGAATAGGTTTCAGAGCAGAAGCTCCAGCACTGGGCATGCTAAGTGTTGCATCAAGCAGCTCATGGCGGTAGAGCACTCAGTCTGACCACCTTCCACTTTGTGAGCACCTCCTTGTGGTACTGCACGTGTGAAGATGGTAGGCTGTAACTACCAAAGTAGTCGTTGCCAAGATCAAAAAGACTGAGCTTAAAAGGATGGTGTAAGGCGAGCAGCAAGAGAGAGAGAGAGAGAGAGAGAGAGAGAGAGAGAGAGAGAGAGTTGAAGGTTGCAAAAGTGCATGCTGCTGATAGTCATAACTAGTGATGTGAACCATGCTGCTGATAGTCATAACTAGTGATGTGAACCATGCTATAGTTATGGATCTTAGGAGTTTTTAGTCATGACTTGGGCAGTTGCTCAGTAGTGAACTTGCATTGATGAATTGTACTGATTCTAGAAGTAATACATTTAACAAGGAGCAATATTATTGTATATCTGTTTTAAAAACATATTGTGTGCAAGAGAGAGAAAGAGAGAGAGAGAGAGAGAGAGAGAGAGAGAGAGAGAGAGAGAGAGAGAGAGAGAGAGTGTGTGTGTGTGTGTCTTAGTGGAGTGAGTGCAAAATGTGAGAAGTGCCAAAGTTGAGTTGAGTTTTGAATGTCCCCATGACCACTCTAGAGTTGGTGTTCAAATCCAAAAGCTCTTACGAGTGGCTACATGTCTCCCATGGCATTTCCTAATTGGTCTTTTACCCCAGACTACTGTCTTGCCATTCTGCTGAGAGAAAAATAAACCAAAAACATGTATCAGACCAGTCAGACAATGCCATGGGAGACATGTAGCCACCCGTAAGAGCTTCTGGATTTGAGCACCAACTCTAGAGTGGTCATGGGGACACTCAAAACTCAACTTATCTTTGGAAATTCTCACACTCACACTCTACACTCACTCCACCTAGTCACTCTCTCTCTCTGTAGCACACAGTATGTTTCTAAAAATAGAGACACAGCCTTCTAAGTTAACACATTGCAGGAAGTACATAGAGATAAAGTGGGTTGCAACATTTCTCCTTGTTAAATGTATTACTTCTAGAATCAGTACAATACATCAGTGCAAGTACACTACTGAGCAACTACCCAAGACATGACTAAAAACTCCTAATATCCATAACTATAGCATGGTTCACATCACTAGTTGTTCACTACTTGTGACTATCAGCACCATGCACTTCCACAACCTTCATCTCTCTCTCTCTCGCTGCTCGTCTTGCACCATCCTTTTAAGCTCGATCTTCTTGATCTTGGCAACGACTACTCTGATAGTTATAGCCTGCCATCTTCACATGTGAAGTACCAAGGTGGTGGTCACGAGGTTAGACTGAGCGCTCTACCGCCACTAAGCTACTGGGTGAAACACTTAGTGAAGGGCCATTGTGGAATGTGGTCCAATAGCTACCTAAGACTTTCCAAATCACTACCAAGATTTGCAAAAATTAGTAGGTGTGGCCTCTGTAGATCTGTGACAAAGATGTCCATTATAAAAATAAAGCTGTCAAGCACTCTGATTGTGTCTTGATCTGTCTTGATCCTTTTCCCTCATGGTCCCACAAAAAATCTACTAACCAATAGGGCAATTGCATAATTATGGTAGCGGCTACATTTATTTGTGATAATTTTTTACCATTGTCCTCTATGAACACCTCACTTGACAGCAAAGATTCCTCTCTCTTCTTTGGTTGCTACCCTTTGCGAAGGGGACCTTAGGCACCTATGATTCTTCGATAAGAGTCCACCATGTTTGTAGTATTATGGTGGGTAGGTTGCTTCAAGGGAGTAATTTGGTTAAGGTTTGGAACCAAAACCATTGTGAACATGCCAAGGAGCACAGTTTTCCTTCTCAAAGAGGTTAGAGAGAGAGAGAGAGAGAGAGAGAGAGAGAGAGAGCAAGGTGAGGATAACTCTCTCTCTAGGCTTTCTCTCTTTGTCACTCTTTCTTCTCTTGCTTGCTCGTTACGAGCTTGCAAGACAAGTAACATGTTTGTGAGAGTGCTATCTCTCTCCTTCTCTCTTTCTATATACCTTTTTTTCTCTATGTGTGTGTATGAGAGAGAGAGAGAGAGAAAACATGTGGGTGTGTGCAAGAGTAGGTGCACATGTTTATTTAGGATTTTTCAAGAATACTACAAACATTAAGCCTTTTTATTTAAAAAAAACTTTTAGATTTTTATATGCACTTATTATATATCTTAAACATATGAGTATAAGAAGATATATGCTTATTGTCAAGAAGTTATTTTATGATTTGTAGATATATCTATATAGAGTTATTAATCACCATGCGTACACACACATAACATGGATGCATGCATGCATTCATACATGCATACACATACATGTGGAAACTAATGCTTACATATAAACATACAAACACACACACACACACACACACACACACACACATGCAAATATGGATATGCAAATATGTATATATATATATATATATATGCAAATATGTATTTGCTTACACATGTTCATGTGTATGTGTAATGTATATATATGGATATATATGTTTGTGTGTGCATGAGGCTATGTATAAATATCTATATGTAGAGTACACACACACACACACACACACACACACACGTAAATATCTGAGCATTTATATGTATATCAACGAATTATATATCCATACACACATACATAAAGTGTGCCTAAATATACATGTGTGCTTTGTGTGTATATGGATGTACATGTGTGTGTGTGTGCACGATGTAACACACACACACACGCACATAGATAGGGCTAAAGATAAAGAATTACCCTTTTTTCTTTTTTTTATTGATTTCCATGCATACCTTTTCAGAGGTGAACTATTTATGCGATTTGTAGTTCTCTTTGATCTTTTATAAATAGGTCCATGTAACATAATATTAGTAACAAAAGACACATTATAAAACTATTATGCATATAATAAATGCATGAGGCACAATTAAAGGATATTGTGTGTGTGTGTGTGCGCGTGCATGCGCGCACACACACACATATACCATTCCTTTCTAAGTTCTATAGTCTTTCAAAATTGGAATTGGATTAGGAATTACCGCTCAAGAAACTATAGCACATCCTTTTGCTGATTGCAAATCTCGAACTTATTACACTCTAAGTGACATAGACATAGTAAAAGAAAAATTTAACATTATGGATGGGAGTATAACACAAGTCATAAACAAATTTAACATGAGGCCCTTTCTCCAAACACAATGACTTCAAGCTTATCAAACAAATGTGTGAGCAGATAAATAATAAATAAGAAGAAATGCATGTACCATGTAAATTCATTATGTAAAGGTTTGTATGTGCATGAGAGAGAGAGAGAGAGAGAGAGAGAGAGAGAGAGAGAGAGAGAGAGAGAGGGGGGGGATAGAGATAGAGAGACTATGTATGCGTAAAGGTTTGTATGTGCATTATTTGTGCGTGTATCCACACTCAACCCATCATCATACATAAATATGTATACATATATGAAACTAAAAATTGATGGCACCATTGGCTCTGACAAGGACAATGCGATGTATCTTCTCTTAGATGGCTTTAACCTCAAGGCAACTACATGGTTCCTTGGAAAAGGACTAGATAGTTTTGTGGAAATGACTCTTCAAGCCACATTGCCTCCTTCTTCGTGCCTCATATTATATGGGCCTCCATAATGTAATGTTGCTTCTCTTAGATGGCTTTAGCTTGAAGACAACTTCATGGTTACTTGAAAAGGACTAGATAGTTTTGTGGAAATGACTCTTCAAGCCACATTGCCTCCTTCTTCGTGCCTAATATTATATGGGCCTCCATAATGTAATGTTGCTTCTCTTAGATGGCTTTAGCTTGAAGACAACTTCATGGTTACTTGAAAAGGACTAGATAGTTTTGTGGAAATGATTCTTCAAGCCACATTGCCGCCTTCTTAGTGCCTTATTCTATATGGACCTCCATACAAAAATGTATGTAACACAATCCTCTTTAGAACTAGGACAATCTTCTTGAGAACTATGACAACAAGCACACCTTCCTACACGATGATGAGTGGGAGGTCAATGTGCTTCCAGAGCAAAGAGACATAAAACTCCAAC